>NC_089590.1:89716607-90043301 GCF_019320115.1 Miscanthus floridulus
GGTGTTAACATTGCTTTGGTTGGCTCTAAATGGAAGTTGCATCTGGATAGTTCAGTTTTTCGCTGCATGTTCACCTGCCTAATTCAGGAGTGCATGCAGGATGCCATTAGTACATTCAGTTACCAAGTCATCTAGTCAGAACATTCTAATTGCAGTCTTCGTGCTTGTTCAGAACCTATAATTCAGAGTACAGAAGGGCAGAGACATACGAATTCTTTCCACTAAAATTAGAAGTAAAATAGATAAAGGACAAGCCACTGCAATTTAGTTTTCAGAAAAAAAAATATCAGCTTGCAAAATCACAGTAACATGCATTCAGTTTTCAGAAAAGTAGCAGCTTGCAACACTAATAGACCAAGTGTCCAAATAAAAGACCAAGAACAAGTGCATTCAGTTTTCATAAAAGTAGCAGCTTGCAGCACTAATAGAACAAGTGTCCAATCGACCAAGAACAAGTGTCCAACTAAAAGACCAAACTCCAACTATCCAATAGCTAAGAAGCATGTTTGTTCATCGCATGAAACATGTCGTCTTGTTTAGCTTACTCATCAGCGCGTCGTTTCTTCATCATAGGAGACGTGTCATCTTATTCAGCTTCCTCATCAGCGTTGCCCGATAGACGGTCCTCCTCATAAGGCTGCCATGGATGGCCTTCATCATCAGGCTGCCATGGACGGTCGTCCTCATCATAAAATCCAACTCCATTCACTAGGTACAGATGACAAATCTTTGTCCTTTCATGAACAAGTGCATCCACCATTTTGTCTACATCTTCTTGTCTGTCAATCTTTACCAATGCAGTTGATGGCTCACTCCCAGTAGCAGGATTTAGGTAGTACAACTATGCGTCTCTTTTGTATCCAAAATAAGCTATCAAATGTTGTGACAGAATGTAATACTCAACAGTGGCTAGCTCTGTAATTGCAAACTCGGACAATTCTTCTTGATTACGTAGTACTTCTATAGATCCGAATAAATTTCCTTCACGGAGTGAATCTTAAAGCACGTTACCACATGCTGCATGTATAGATTAGACGAATAAGAATCATTTCAGATCAACGAGTAACCAAAATTATATGAAAAATTCATATACCGGGCCACACTCGTTATTAGTTATTACACACATATATCTCCATGGTATATAGATCATATATTCTACCTGAAAGTGCAAACATATGAGGCGTTCAGATGGTTATATATATAATATAAATTAAAAGAGTACCTCTACATTCATGTTGGCATGGACCTCCTCTCGTTGGATGAAGGACTCAATCAGGGTCTTCATCTTTAAGCGCTCATTCTCCAACGTTGCCAATTGTGCCCTTGCCTGCTCAATCATGGACTCAAAGTGTTGTCTCTCGTTCTTTATATTGGCATCATTTTCTTCATGGGCCATTTGTAAGAAACAAGAATAAGTGGCATGCTATATTCAAACCCTTTTAAAACTACATCCAGTAGACTAAAAAGTATGCTACATCAAAGTATGAAATCATGTTATGCTTGTACAAGTGCTTGTATTAATAATTATATAAGATTACAAGATTAACAAAGATTTGGGTACAGACCTAATAATAAGAAAAATCCAACTTCCAAAAGCTAAACAAAGAGAGGTACTCTACCAAACCAAGATAAAAGAAAAATGCTATTGTACCTATTAACATGAAAAAAACAGAAAATGGATAGTGATTAATGCTACTCTACCTATTAACCAAGATAAAAGAATAATGCAAAATAGTGAACACACTTAGACATTACCTTTTGTAAGGCGTCATTTGAGAGAGCACGCTCCTACTCTATCTTCTGGGCATAGGTGGCACGCTGATCAGTTAATGCTTGTTTAGTAGGGCAATCTGTTCTATCCGCACTCTTTTAGCCAATTCAGAATGCTTAGTCTCTACCGCTTTGTCTAGCTCGGCACGCTGAAGTGATATGTAGTTGTCATATTTACATCGTTGTTCTCTCCTCCTGATTTCAGCTTGGACACGTTTCAAGCTATATATCTAAATCTAGATCGTGCCGGTCCGCCTTCTGTTTGCTAACCATCTCCTCCCCCTCTTCCAGGGACCTCCGAACTCGTTGCATGTTGTTGCTATGATCCATGACACCTAGGGATTTAAAAACAAGAATAAGTGGCATGCTACATTCAAACCCTTTTAAAACTACATCTAGTAGACTAAAAAGTATTTGTCAAACTAAGAAGTGAGAATGGTGCACGGAGTGTCCATGTGTGCCTTTGTGGGCCTTGCGGGCCGGCCTGTGAAAGGAAAGGAGGTCGTGTTGCCACTAAGGATGCAAGTGGGGCGGCGGTGGGCAGCCCACCCCGTGTCCGCATCAACTGCAAATGTTATGTGAGCTGATGCGGCAGTAAAGAACATGTCAACTCACATGTTTCAAATTAGGGATATACTAGGCTGAGAAGAACTGCATTTGCAATTGAAAAATCTTATCGATTTCCATCAATAAAACCAACAATACCTACATAAGAGATACACGAATGGCAATTAATATTCATAGCCTGGAGGGTTGGACTGTCAATAAATGGAAGATATTAAATTCTGCACCCATTTTGAGGCTTCTCGAGCAACCAGACAAAGAATGAATCATCATGTGTCTCTAGGAAGCTTCAGTAATTTCAGCATTGCACTATAGTATTAAGACTAACATAGGGAGAGATGGTAAATAAGAAAGAAATGTCTGGATGAGAACAGAAATCCATCAGAAAAGCATACATGTACTTGACCAACTAGTGATAAATTCATGAGGGAAGAACTGAACTTGCATGATAAATTAAAAAAGAAAGCAGTGTAAACAGGAAAATAGAGTATTGCAATCATATACAGTGAAATAAGATGTTAGCAAACTTATACAAACAACTAAAACCTACTTATACCAAATACAAGAAGCTGGAATCCACTTAGTCATATATTAATGCAGTGACTGATCAGACCATAATCTACTAGGCTTGCGCCTGAGTAGCATAACAACACAAGCATCACTTTAAATGAGTTATGCACCAGCGTACCTATTATGCAGCAGCAAGCAGATCCTTAGGCAAATCATATATCTAGCACATCTTCAGGGAGCTTTGTTTCCTACAAATGAAGAGTAACATTAGCCATAACTAGACAATCCTCATAGACAGGCAGTTGTTAGCTTTGATGAACATTACTCTTAACTACCTTTTCTCTCATGGAGCATGTTCGCCGATTGTGACCCTCACCCTTACACAGGGTACATTTCACCTTAGATCTCTTCTTATTTGAAACTGACTTTAACTTTTTCTTCGGGGGCCCTCTGCCAGGAACATGCATGGGATCCAAGACATTTCTAGACTCTAGCAGAATCAACATCCAGGCCTTGCGGTAGCACCAGACCATACCTCTTATCTTCGTTCTCTCCTCCATTTGGTAGGATCATAGCAGCTTCCTCATACAGAACACGTTTCAAGCCACTCATATGCTTCAGGTGAATGAGATCCTACAAAGGATATAGTGTGACTGATATTGCGTAGCTCATGGTACCTCTGTAGGCTATCAGAATAGTCATACATGGTGCTCTTCCTTATAGGAGGAAATGCACTCTTGGCCCCCCTTGTCCACCTTTTCAAAACACAGCAGCCTGGAAGCTCACATTCTTTGCTATATCCCAATATAAAGATGTGTGAGCAGGGGGTTCCAAGGGACTGTAACTTAAGACAAGAACAAGAAATTCCCTTCAGATTGCCTTCATTAACACATATCTCACATTCCACATGGTATTCTCTATCTCCTTTATCCTCCCTGCCAACAATATACTTAATCGCATCATAGTCATCTAGAATCTCTCTCGCAAAACACTTTTTGGCTGCTTTTATGCTGAACTACATCGTGGCAAAAAATTCTTGGTGTGAACGATTTCGCAGCCTCTTTCTCAATAATTGAAGCATCTGGTTCTAAGCATGGCAAAGAATTCGATGCTTCAAAGTCCAGATTCGCTTCATTACTGCGCAATCATGAAAGGCAGTGGTCAAAGTGCTCAACCTAGCTCGAACAATGTCATTTTACGATCTAGATTTACCTGAAGCCTAGAGTTTAGGCTCTCACTCCGCTGGTTGCTCCTCAGTCCTAAATAGCACTTATCGGCATGGTACGCAGCACACCAGATTTCCCTCCTCTCATACATCTGATATAGCCACGACTCCCTCCTTATCTGTAAAGTTATGCTTATCCAAGAATTTCAGCCATTTCCTCTCAATCTCTTCTATGGAGCAACAATCATAAAGAAAATACCTGAAATCAGCCTTCACACCATCATCCTGAAGATTATGCACAATGTTCTGCTCAATATGCCATATGCATAGCCTATGCGATGAATTCGGCCACACCAGCCTGATTGCTCTCTACATAGCAAGGTCTCCATCAGTGATCACAGAAACCAGATGCTTCCGAACCATGGCATCAGAGAATGTGCTAAGAATCCACACATATGACTCAATTGTCTCCTAGGAAATAATTCCACATGCAAAAAGAACTGTGCTGCCATGGTGATTCACCCCAACAAAAGGAACAAGGGGCAGGTTGTACCGATTAGTTTTGTATGTGCTATCAAATGCGATGACATCACCAAATGCTGCATAATCAAGCCGACATTGACTATCACACCAGAGCAGTCCCTTGAGGTGCCCTTTCCCATCAGTTTTGTAGTCGAAGAAGAAATTAGGATCCCTATGTCTGCACTCTATTAGGTAACTGATGACTGTCTGAGCATCACCAGCAGCAACTATCTCCACCTTATTGCGATGGCTGAAATTATACAAGTCTCTTGTTGTAAATCCAACCTTATCATACCCACCGTACTGCATTTCCATAATATCCATTATCTGGTGTTTGCGGATCCCAGAAATCTGCATCGTCACAATATCAGCTTTTTGCTCATCGCTGATTCTTCTATGTGAACGCAGAAGACAAGCAAGGTCTTGTTCTGCCATTGGATGGTTGTGTTCATAGATGAAATCCTTCACATACCAATGCCCTATGTTCTGATCCAATGCAATCACAAATTTAGCAGGGCATCCAACATGAGTAATATTCCATGGCTTTCGCTTCTTAATCTCCCTCTTCAGCTCTTTCTCTTTGTGGAAACCTTCACAACTACAAACAAACTTCTGAAGGGTCCTCTCATTGTGGCTGTTGCCCTACTCATAATAGCTTTTTCTAACACTAAATCCTTTCCCCTTAGTGTATTTGTTATAAAATAGATATCCTTCTGTTTCACTATCAAATATCTTTCTAACAATTTCATTGTACTTCAGCAAAGAATCAAGACCCGACATTTCCTCCTGCATCAATCAGCAACATTTAGGGAAAAGTCTAAAGGAATAGTTCCGTAAAGGCACAATTTCATGCTACATTTTCACATACAAGTCATTCAGTTGCTCTACCTAATAGCGCTGATGATGAAGTGCCTAAATATAGCAAACAAAGTCCTGGAAAAAAATTATAACTAACAGCAGCAAGCATCCGTACGACAATGTCAAAAAATATTCAGGACTACAGATGTTAGCAAGTAGATAAACAATAGAATAACAAAGCACGGCTCAAAGCTAGTACACTAAGATAAAAGGGCAACCATTCTTTTGAAATGAAATAAAGCATGTCCAGAAAGAATAATATCAACAATACAATGCATCATTTCATTAGAGTCGTGCAAAGCGAGGAAACAGAGACCTAAAATCTACTCACATGGAAGGCAGACAGTATTAGTTTTTCATTTACATGGAGGGCTGACAGTAATAGCATTTTCACTTACATGCAAGGCCTAATGAATGGTAATAGTTGCTATTGGCAAATCTCCAACGAGGCTTGCATGTTAATGCACAAATTCAGTATATATGCAAAGTAAGATTAGGCAAGTTAGGAAACTAAGGCGATAAGGATGTTATATGTTCGCTTTCATTCTAGAACTTTTAAGTACTACATCAACTAGCTGGAGTTCATAAATAGCATGGGAGAGAGCGAGAGAGAGGGCGGGAGGGGCACCGACGGATTGCTCACCTCACTGCGAAGGTCGTGGAGGGTTCTAGACGCCGGTGACGCGGTGAAGGCGAATATCAGCGGCGGTGGTGGGTAGAGCTCTGGGTGGTGGCTATGGTAGTGCTAGCCTAGGGCTAGGGCTAGGGCTATAGGGCTCAGGGCGGCTCCTTTAGGGTTCAAAGGGGGCGACGTGGTGCTCTAGGGCCTACTCTGTATAGGCACGGGCGCGGGGAACCTTAGGGGGCGTGTTTGAGGGAATCTAGCGACGGTGGCTTCGCCCGGTTGATGCGGTGTAGCGGAGAAGAAGGGACTAGGTCACTGACATGTGGGCCTGACTATAGGTTGCTGGGCCTAGTGGCCTACGCGCGCACGCTGCTGAAGCGAGGAGGGGCTTTCAAACCAGTCAGGGTGACCACGCTCCCTGCCGCTCGACTTGTCCAAATTGGGCTTGCCCATCATGAGGTCGTGGCCCAACTAAGCCACATGAATAAGGCAGTCAGCCATCTGAACCCTATGGATGGTTTAGTCCCACCTCGCTCGCTGACCAGCCAAGAACACAGCATAAAAGAATAGGAGAAGTAGCAGCGATCGAACTCCTAAACTATACAATACCTACTCTCACTTGTCACCTGGGCCAATTGGGCTGGCGCGGCCTGGTTGGGCTCCCTGCGTGGTGGGGCCCGACCTATCAGATGCTGGCCCGCGGCAACAAATTTTTTTGCCACCATTTATTTTAAAATTCATTTTTTTATATCTGCCGCTAGTGAGGCTATCACCATTCATATCCATATTCTATGTATTGTATTTATTTTTCACCCTCCACAATCTTTTCCTCATCCATAATCCATGCTAATTATTTTGAGTTACACTACTAATTGCTAATAAAAAGCCAGAACTTAAAAATAAGAAAAACTCGAGTTCACACTTTAAAAAACATGTGGTTAGAGTGATCGGTTCAAATTACTATCATGTTGGTCTATTAGTGCACTCGGACGACACGTGCGGGTGGCGGCTTAGTTCCTATCATGTTATGCCTAGTGGTTCATCACTCTGGCAAGACATGAGAATGAACGGTTCACTTCATATCATGTTAGGTCTATTAGTACACTCGGAGTACATGTAAGAGTGATCGGTTCGCTTCCTTTCAGGTTGGGCCTAATAGTCCACTCAGACTAGCCCTGGAGAGTGTAGGTTGAGTTGCTATCATGCAAGATTAGGAGTCCACTCAGACAAAGCATGAGAGTGATCGCCTGTTTTTCTTATCGTGCTAGCCTATTGGTCCACTCGTAGGACAAATGAGAGTGGCGGCTTAGTTCCTATCATGTTACGGCTAGTGGTTCATCACTCTGGCGAGGCATGAGAGTGATCGGTTCACTTCCTATCATGTTAGGCCTATTAGTACACTCAGAGTATATGTAAAGAGTGATCGGTTCACTTCCTTTCGTGTTAGCATAACGAGTCGGCTCAGTCAATACGTGGAATGTAATAGGCAGCTTAATTTATTTTTGCTTGTTGAATAATGCCATATCAAAAGTCAAGCAGCGTTCTCCATGGTTCGTGTCATCCTCTAGTCCAGCTTCGGCGTGACCCTAGCCAGTTCGAGGCGCTTCCCTGGACGGTGACGCTAGTGGACTCGCACATCACCAGCTCGGTGTGCTTCCTAACGGGCGTGACAAGCGGCGCGCTATGCACTGCGCTGGCGGGTTACTGGGCGTTCGCGACGCACCAGCACTACACGGCCAGAACGCCGTGCACGCCGCGCAGCTGCTGCCTGTGGTCCTGGTGCCGCCGGACATGGTGCTATCACCGGCAGTGGTGGTCGAGTCCGAGCCGCCGTAGCTATTCGCGTGCCACTACTGCCGGTGGCAGTTCTACAGCTCACAGGCGCTTGGCGGGCACCAGAACGCGCACAAGCGTGAGCGCACGCTCGCTAGGCACTGTGTTGACGCGGCGGCGGGCTCGGCCAGGACCACATGCACGCTGCCCATGGGCCACTCGGCTTGGGCCTCCTGTCTCCCCATGCGGGCTTACATGGGCCACGCGGCTTAGCGGTAGGGTGTTCTTCGTTTGAAAACTCTCGTCTGGAGAACGTGGCCTCCATAATTGTAGGATCGCAATTGCTATTTTCTGATCATAGCAACCCCAACCACATCCTCTCTACTTTCTCATCTCTACTTTCTCGTTTCATCTCGCCGGCAATGGCTATGGCAGAAGATAGAGGCCAGCCGAGTAATCCATCGTCTAGAATTGGCACTATGGATACCGCGGCAGATGGAGGCCAGCCCTGTACTCCGATTGCAATAGGCAACCGGGTTCAAAATGAGTCAAAGGTTACAGTTAAATGATGCATCCCTACTTCAGTGATTAGATGTATGAATTTGTGTCACTTCTAAGTTTGCCCTATTATTTTCCAACCAATCACTATTGTGCTACATATGAAATTATTCCAATCTAAATAGACATTTCTTATCTGTTCATACAGCATATATCTACCATATACAACAAAGTTCCTGAATTTTTTCAGAAGACCTTCACAGAAAACACCTATGGCCTATACATGCTGAACATTCATGTGTTCTTGTGACAAGCCCGTGGCCCTCACCAAATACTAAGTCTTTTCCCAGGTAGCTCCAAATATTTCGCAATCAATTTATTTATCAACATCATGTACTCTGGTGTTTGCCCATGGGATTTTCCGGAGAAGTGCTGCAGCACAATCTGCCTCACGAACCTCTGCACGTCATCAGTAGATTGGCACGAAACAACCTACAATTATGAATGAACAAATGCAATCAGTTTGTTCTACCAGGAAGTGGTCAGTGTAAAACAATGGTTATTTAGTGCCAAGAAGAAACCTGAGTAGTGGGTACTATGTGAAGGATGCAAGCAGGATGCCCACGGATTCCATCAACTATACATTGGAGTTTATATTGATCTGTATTAATTTTAGGACGTAAGTTATCCTTTGTAAATCCTCATTGGAGTTTATAAACTCAAATGAAATTTGGTAATCAGATTAAACAATGTATCCTGTACAATACAATGCAAACTGACTCCTAATCTTGGTCAAAGCCACAGTAGATGGACACTAAATTGCAAGAGGTAGATGGCACACTCACCAGGGTGTGTATTGCTTTGTTAGAGTAAATTACCACCAAATCAACTGCTGATAATAGTGGAACTGCTACTGCTCGGCTTGTTGTTCCTTGGCTGCTACTGCTACTGCTCGGCTGCTGTTGCATTGTTGCTATCCGTGACAATCTATCACCAGATTACAATTGCAGCATTCATTGTTAATCAGCAAAGTAAAAACTACTTCTCTCGGCAACTTTAACATTTCTTATTCACATAATTTGATGCAGATGCAAATGGTACCATGGGTAGTACTACAAAAGAGCGAGGTGACAACAACGATCAGGTAATCTCCATATCCAGTTCCAGTTTTTGTGTAAGTTGCCTCTACATTTTTAGCAACTTATCAACGACCAACTGGTTGTTGCAGACTGCGTCTTTTCATTTAACACACTCACCTACAAGATTTGAAAAGGTCGTACGTGGTTTATCGGAAGAACACAAGGCTGTTGTTTAGGATATGGGATTTGGGGGGCTGCTTCGTATGCCAAAGATGAGTATCAGGAAAATAATGGTAGTGGACGTTGCAAAAACATACCAAGTCAGCAACCAATGTTTCAAAATATGTGATCAAGATATTACTATTTATCCAGAGGATGTCAGAGATATAATGGGACTAAGAATTGAAGGCGCTGATGTACATGAATATGTAGAGCAAACAAAGAGCAGTGAAGAGAAAACTGTGGAAACTGGATTGTTTAAGAGGTATGCCGATGCAAACCACAAGCTCGAGTTAAGGAAGCTGGAAGGACATGATTCGTGACTCAAAAACTCCGGATGATGACTTCAAAAGATCATTTGTCTAATTCATTATTTCCTAATTATGTAGATGAAAAGCCTTGAAGAATGGAAGAACGACACCGAAACTCACCTTGGACTGCAAGTGGAAAAAAACTATTGAGATGGAATACAAACTTGGTAGTAAAATACTATCACAAAATGAGGAGTTTGCTAAGTTTAAAAAAGAAATGAGACTGGAAGCTTCCAGGGTGAGTAAGATTGAAGCTGAAAATGCACAAATGAAAATGGAAATCAAGGTAACCAGCATGAGAATACTTATTTTAGCTACGCATCCATGCTTCATTATCTAACAATGTTTCAAAAAACAGGAACTCCGACAGCTAGTGCAGCTTCTTATTCAGCCTACTCCTACAACTACACATGTTCAGCCACTTATGCCTACATCTACAAAAGTTCAGCCACCTATGCCTACATCTGCAAAAGTTCAGCCACCTATGCCTACATCTACAAATGCTCAGCCATCTTCTATGACTACATCTTCACATCTGCAGGTATTACATCTGCACAAGTTTAGTTATCACTAGTTCATGTCTAGTGCTACAATAGATACTTTGGAATTTAACAAAAAAAATACCAATTGCAGGAATCACACGCAAACGTTTCCAACAGACATTGGCAAGAATCACTGCGGCTAGAATGAAAGAAAGCAATGGGAGGAAAGGAGGGGAAGCAAATAAAGCATCAGGAGAAGGGAGAGAAAAGACAACATCGGGAACTAAAGATAAGAAAAGAGGACGGGGACGTACCACGAACGAAAGGAGTTGAAGGAAATACAGCATCAGGAGGACAGGAAGAAAATACAGCATCGGCAGTTGAAAGTAACAAAAGAGGACAAGGACGACCGCGAAAGAATGTTTAAACTCATGTTCTCACTTTGGAGAGCATCGAATCTTTGAATAAACGAGTGCGACGCGCAGGGCGATTCAATGGTAGCCCTTGGAGGGAATAATTGTATAGCAGGAACCACATAGTGGATACACAAAGAGAGGCCACTTTCAGTGATGGTACCTAGCTACTGACACCAGATTTCATGCAACTATTCCTATCCTATCTACTGTAACTAAAATGAAGTTGAAGACCATACGCTGAATGGTATTTTCTTGCAGGTGCTCCACTTGGTCACTGGTATCCAGAGCAACCAATAGTTTCTCAGTATGCATCTCCTTTAAAAAAATGTAAATATACTCACCTAAAATAGTGTGACTAAAAACCGTAACTAGCCTAAAACCTTGTGTGACAAAGCTAGTCAACTACAAAGGGAGACAATGGCACGGATTTGAGGATCTAAGGGCAAATTTAATTATACATGCATTACTGTCTTGGAGCCAACATATGCTTCGATCTTTTTCCAATCACGGTCAAAGTTGTTACTTGAAAAGAAAGAAGGATTAATATGTAAGAAAGCTGCTCCAGATGTGTGACACGAGGCATTCTACAAGTATGAAATGTCCATAAACTGCTAAAGCATCTGTTTAGGTGACAAGCCATCTATGCGACCAGGATCCATAATAATGGATTAGATACATGTGACTAAAATTCTAACGGCTATGCTTAGGGTAACACATTGCCATTCAAAACAACTTAGTAGGGTGAAATCCTAAAGGCAACTAGGCAGAATCTAACTACGGGACGATAACAAACAATTTAGGATGTCTGCCAGTCATGTTCCACAGTGGGATAAAGAGTGATTGCCCCCAATAGATGAGACTCTAGGGTGAACTAGGCCAAACAGACCCTTAGATCTACCATTTGACCAACGACTGGCCACTAAAGCACAGGAAGACGCAAACGTGAGCACAATTCGCAGATTAACAAACCCAACTAGTGAACCAAACTCTAGCGATCGAGAGGAAGGAAGAGTAGACAGGTCAGCGCCAGTGAGGCAAAGCAGAGGTAAGCGCTGCCGGAGGTGGTAGTCAGGAATATGACGGGGGGGAGAGCGGGACGGGACGACTCACAGCTGCAGCGCCTCGAGGAACTTGTCGTGCTCGGGATCGGTCCAGCTCTCGTGTGACTTGGTGATGGTATACGGCTTGCGCACCCTCCGGGGCCTCTCCTCCTCGTCGTTCCCAACCGACGGCATGGGCACAGGCACGGCCGTGGGTGCGGCGGCGGCGGCAGCCTCCCGCGCCCGCCGCACCTCCTCCTCCTCCTTTCCGCCCTCGGCGACGGTCGGGACCGACGGATCCAGCGGGTGCAGCGTCGTGCTCATCGACACCATCGACTTGCCGCTGCGTTGCTCCCTCCTCCTCCTTCCTCGTAGACCCTAGGGTTGGCGGCGTGGTGGTGGTCCGCTGCTGCTGGTGCCTGGCGTTTCTGCTGGTGTGAGATGTGAGGCAGGAGAGGACAGAGGAGGAATAGTGGTGACGGAACAGGTGGTGTGGTGGGGAAGAGCCGGCGACCATGACTCGCGGCTCTTCTCCTGTCCACAAGTTTCTACACATTGGTACGCGAACCCCACACAGCCTTTGCTTCTCTCTCATTCCCCGGGCCGGGCCAGTCTTGGGCTTGCATTCTATTTCGTCTGGCCGCGGACTGGATGCTCGGGCCAACGCGAGGTCGTGCCCCAACTAAGCCACGTTTTTAAGGCAGTCAGCCATCCGCGTCGGATGGTTTAGTCCCACCTCGCTCGTAGACCAACCAAGAACGCAGCATAAAAGAACAGGCGAAGTAGCAGCCATCGAACTCCTAAACTACAATGCCTATTCTCACCCTTGTCACTTGGGCCAATTGGGCTAGCGCGGCCTGGTTAGGCTCCCATCGAACTGCAGATGTATATATTTTTAGGGCAGATATATATAGGCTATCAACATTCATATCCAAATTCTATGTATAGTATTTATTTTTCACCCTCCCCAATCTTTTCCTCATCCATAATCCATGCTAATTATTTTGAGATACACTTTGGTTCATGTTAGACCTATTAGTACACTCGGAGTACACGTAAGAGTGATCGATTCACTTTGGTTCATGTTAGGCCTATCAGTTCACTCATCGGACGAGATGCGAGAGTGTATGTTGATGCTGGTGTATCACATGCACCATTGCCAACTCCATCTCTGCTCTAAACCTTTTAAGTAACACCAGAACCAGGTTCAGCAGCAAAACCTATGCCGTTGCTGAACTAAAAGACAGTGATAACCAAACTAAACAAGAAAAAAAAAACAGAATGTGGGATATATGATACTTGACAAGTAGCTGAAAGTCTGAAACTCAAAAACAGAGTGAAATCCAGTAAGCCATATATATCAGTACTTGTAATACCTACAAGATCTGATGTATCTGATGGAACTTGGAAACCCCGTGAAACCAAACCAGAAATCCCCAGATTTTTTTTTTTGAATCGGAGGTGGCCCCATTTCCATTAATGACATTAACGGAAATACAACGTTTGACATAGTGAGTCGTTAACCAAAGCCAGTTAGCCCAAGGACAGTGCCCAATATTACAGAAAACATTTGTGGGAAACATTCCACTCGCAACTAGCGGACGCAGACAAAAACAACCAGAAATCCCCAGATATATGAATGAATTCGTGAAGGATATTGGCTAATCTCATTACGACGACTCAGGCACCAACGGTTTCCATTGGTCAGATTAACATTTACCAACATTTATAAGCATCATATTCTGCCTCATCTCTCTCAGTTGTTACAGAACTAATTAAGCTCAAACCAGCAAAATGTCGTTTTCAAAATGTTCATGGTTACTTTTTTCTGCACACAGGTGAGTTCAGAAAACCACAGCATTTGTAGAGAGGACGAGGCATACTTCTCTTGATGGAATGGAAAATTTCAGTGCTGCATCATACATCTCAATGACAACATAAGGATTCCAAAAACTGCAAGCAGCAAAGGTTCTCACCAGACATTTCCTATAATTGGTTCTTTTCTCAAACAATCCTGCAATTGGTTCTGACAGGGAGATTGATTGTCACCAGGCCCCGTTCGCTTGTCTTAAAAATGGCTTGTTCTGCTTCTTTTTTCAGTCGGAACAGTGTTTTTCTCTCACAACAATTCAGCCGGAACAGTGTTTTTCAGCCAGTTTCAGCCAAGTTTCAGACCAGCGAACGGTATCTGTTCCTTAGTTTCACTGCCCTCCCACATACAGTGGAGTCCATCTTGAGGCTTCAACCAGTCCAATTTTGTAATGCTATCCTAACCCAAGAATGGAAAAAGAATGCAGGATAACCAACCTAACAAAAGGTCACAGTGGCATAATCCTTCCTTCGGGCATTTTTCTGTCAACTCGGCCAATTCTTTGGGGTGGCCAGATTATGTGTGTGACCCTGCCCCGCAACAGACCCATAGGAACCTGCAGGTATAAAGTGTTTTGGATGTTCAGTAACAAGATCACAGATGCCTAGAAACTCGATCTGCTACACTGTGCAAACAAGTATTTCATAATGAGTACTGCTGGAGCCTGGGCGCCATTTGCTTGTCTCTTTAAAGGACAGAAAGATATGAACACTCAGAACCGAAAAAAGCTCAACGAGGCACTGGCCTACTCTTTTATACTTGCCCTCCTATGCTATTAGAATTAGAATAAAAGGCTAGCAAGATATCATATCATAATAAACCATGAGGAAACTATCATCTGAGAAAATGAACAGGAGTGGAGATATTGAAGGCTTCAAGCTAGTTTTATCCACCAAACAAACAAGGAATGAAATTGATACTTTGAACTTTTTAATGGGGATACAAATATGAATAATGAAATAGCATTGTGTCAATGGCTCGGATTTGCAAAGCATACAGTTAAATTCCTCCAGTGATCAATATGCCAATTCAAGATGAAGAAGCTTTCATCAAGATTAAAAAGATCCCTAGGAATAAACGACTAAAACTATCACTTTGGTAACCAAGTAAGCAACTGGCTTTTATCCTGTAACACAGCTACACAGTCAGGCCTTCCTTTTTGTAATTAACAAGCAATTTATCCTAGGCCAATAACGCAGTTGTGTCCAGTAACGAGATGAATAACTTACAGGGCCATAGGATCTCGAGTCAAAGCTGAGGGCGGCATTGTCCCCTTCAACCCAGCAATGGCCCTCCGGGATCTGCCGGATCTCCTGCTTCTCCGGGATCTGGATCCAATCCCCAGGCAGCGCAATCAGCCTCTTCACCATCAGCTCACGATGGTCCCTCGGCGACCTGCGACGAGCAACAGCAGCGACATCAACAACCAACCAATCCAAGAAACGCCCATGGACCCGGAGGCGGGCGGGCGGCGGCGACTTAACTCACCTGAACACGACGACGTCGCCGCGGGAGAAGTCGTAGCGGTAGAGGCAGCGCTTCTCCACCAGAGCGCGCTCGGCCTGCTGCGGGTCGAAGGTGGGGTGCATGGAGGCGCCGTCCATGGTGACGACGGAGGCGACCCAGTCGGCGACGGTGATGCCGAGCACGCTGCCGGTGATGCATCCCTTCACGAGCGGCCAAACGGCGGCCAAGGCTCTTGCCATGTGCGAAAAGGATCGGGACCTCGACGGGCGGCCTGGGCACCTACGACACGGAGGCCGGCGAGCGACTTTGGGCTGGAGGATCTGTTTCGAGAACACTTTGGGTCGTCGGAGCCGGAGGAGGAAGATGTAGACGAGGAGGATGAGGTGTGTTTCGAGCCCTTATTTTTTGACGAGAGGATGGAACCCAACTGGGCCGTGCGGAACGCTGAGAGGCTGAAGCGGGAGGCGGAGGAGCTCGTCTGGAGGAGGAAAAAGCATGCCGCAGTCATTAAGTCAATCCGCAAGTACGATCCAAAGGCAAAATCTCTCTGGTGTGGACCAGATTCCACTTCGAGGACTTCTACTGTTCTACAATTTCGACCTCGACGAGGAGTGTAAGCCCAATTCCATAGCGAATTTATTTATTTAATTGTTTACCTGCATATTCCCAAAAATCCGTCAATTTAATTGCTTCATCTTCAAAGGTTGTGTTTATTAAAAAAATCGATGGCTTATCAGGTTTGGAGTGGAAAGAAACCACAACTTGCAGCAGTTTATTGTTAGTTAGGAGTTCAAGAGTTTGTTTATCTAGCTAGCTCTCAAAAGTTGTCTTTTGCTTGTGGTTGTTGACGTTCTTTTTATATAGTCTTTGGTAGTAAATTTTTAGTTTATCGGCACACCAAAAGTCACAAAAAAGCTCTTTCGTCCGTGTTTTTTTAGCTTTTATTTACAATTCATTTTCTCGGAAGTTATCTTTCTAGGTTTTCAAAAGGCAGCACAACAACTAGACCGTTTGTTTTGGCTTATGGCTCGCACTCCTCGCAGAACCCAGCAAACAAACTGAAACAAATAGGACCAATTCCGTTTGTTTTAAGTTTTTTTAGTCTTTTGATCTTTTCATACATATTATCATTGTGTTACAGTTGAAATCTCATTTTATATCATTTTGTTGTGCGGTGTCCTGTGTGTACTCCAACTTTCATCATCACCAGTTCCATTGGCTGCAATTTAATTGATAGGCATGCTTATAAGGAAATTGTTATTTACTCAAAATCATTTGATCGTGCAGCTGTTTGAAATTTGTTAGCTTGTGTTTTTTGCTATCTAGTAATGGTATAAATAACCCATTTTGCTGCAATGTCAATCAACTGTACATATGACTGTGACTATGATGCCATGAGCTATTTGTCACGGACAATTGTGTATGGTACAGCCATAGCAAGAGACTACCTTGACTTTAAATGTGTTTATCTCTTCCGCTGCCACAGAAGGGATTCCCAGCTCATCAAGTCACAGGTAGTGCATGAATTCATTCTACCTTGGCATTTGGCAAAGACCTTTTCTTGAAATTTGTTATGCATGTTATAACTTAACTTGTAATTTCAATTTTTTCAACTATCTATCACTATTGGTTGTCAATAAACATGTGCATGAATTTTATTATATACGATGGCAATTCTAATTTTTATAGTTTGTGGTGCTTACTATATATAACAGTACTTGTTTTTTTTAGTTTTTCACAAAATGCAAATGTAGAAAAATAATTGGTATGTTTGTTTTATGTTTATTGCTAGCACCTGATGTAGGTCTTGAGTAGAAATGAAGTATTTGGTTTAGATATGGTCCTACCGCCTGAGTCTGGATAAACACAATGTCTCACCTGCATAACAGCTTTCAGTACTTGCCTACAGCTCGCATTGATGCAGTGTATCTAGAGAAAGATGTCGCTAACCTATTTTGTAATCTTCCATAGGATAAATCGCTGATCTTGACTGGCCCAGCTCGAGGACTTATCTTGTCAGATTTTATATATCTCGAGGTGGATCTCAAGATTAAGGGCGCGCGGGGGCAGGACAAACAACTTAGCAAGGGATTGCTTGAGATTGATGGCCGAAAACTTACCCGATTGGAAACAAATGAGGTTATGCAGGTCACTTGTGCTAGTCAGCTTAGCACTGTGGAGGTGAAATTTACGGTTGTTAAAAGAGCAGTGGAGGCCAGTGTTGAGATTCATGTCCTCTGGGGCTATTTCCACGTCCAAATCTCAGCTCACACCAGCAGCATCCTCGATGAATTTGTCCTTTTTAAAGGTGAAACAGGTGGCGTGTTTACTAGTGATGGCAGTAGAATTATCCCACTGTGGCGTCGCGTCGTGAATGTATGTTTGACAGAGAAGCTGATCTTTACAATTGAAACTAGAGATGGCACCAAACTGATCATCGAGTCAACTCCAGCCACACATGGTTCAGATTGCTATGAATGTCCTTTCGGTTCTGAGAAGTTCCGTGTGAAGGTAACTTAGTCAGTAACAAAGATTACAGACATAATTTGGCCCTGTTAGGGCCAGCAATGTACGGATTTATCATCTAAGTATTTGTAATCCAGTCAGATTATTTTTCTTCAATCATGAGAAAAAGAACCATGTGAGCACTTTGAGATTGATTGTATGAAAAGGGCTCTACATACTTCCTTCGGAATCTGCAATAGATTACATTTATCTGGATTGCAATCACAAATCGAACCTCCAATGAATCCAACACCTCCAAACAAATCACTAAGCTGCCCGTGGATCCAATTCGAACCTCCAATGAATCCAACACCTCCAAACAAATCACTAAGCTGCCCGTGGATCCAATTCTTTCCCAACAGGAAGCCTTTATTAGACACCTGCCCAACCAATTCTGACAAACCTCTCTTCCCCGACCGCGACCGACCCATCCAATCCTCCAATTCCAACTGCCTTGTAGCAATTTCCCTCTCGATCGGTCTCGGGGTTTTCATTCATCAAACTCTCAAGTTGAGCGTGTGCTTGAGGTCCCCGACGTGCAGCGTGTGGCTGCCGAGCGCCACCTTCCTGTTACCCAGCTCGTCCACGACGCTGAGGTCCTTGCACACGTCCACCTTGAACGCCACCACGCCCACCTGCCCGGGCTCCAGCGACACCTTCTCGAACCCCAGCAGGTGCTTCGCCGGAGCGTTGTGCACCGCCGGCGGCGACGAGAACAGGAACACCGTGTGGCCGCCGGACATCTTGCCCGCGTTCCGCACCCGGAGGTGCACGTCGAACGCCAGGCCCTCACAGTGCGCGCCCTCGGCCTCCACGGACAGGCAGCGCTCGGTCAGGCACGTGTGGCCCTCCGCGAGCTGCAGGGCCACCTGCTTCGGCGCCGACACCAGGTGGTGCGCGAAGCTGGTGTAGCTCAGCCCGTCGCCGAACGCGTACACCGTGTCGCCCGTGTAGAACCGGTACGTCCGGCCGGGGTAGCCCGTCGACGGGTCCGGCCGCATGCGCATGTCGGTCATCGGGACCTTGGTGAACGACTCGGGGTACCACGTCACCGGCAACCTTCCACCTGAGCGACCACCATCATCAAAACAGTCAGTCATTCTCAGTACAGACAGAGCTATGCGTTGCGGACGCAGCTAGCGTGCAGTGTAATTACTTGGGTTGTGGTAGCCGAAGAGGACGTCGGCGATGGCGGCGCCGCCGGCTTCGCCGGGGTATCCGACCCAGAGAATCGCAGCGATCTTGTCGCTGGACTTGGCGAACGAGATATCGAAGGGGCCGCCTGACATGACGACGAGGATGCACGGGCCTCTGGACGCGTTGGCGACCGCGGACACGAGCTGCGGCTGCTGGCCCGGCAGCAGGAGGCTCGTCCGGTCCAGGCTCTCGCGCTCGATGGACTGGTCGGCGCCGACGACCAGCACGGTCACGTCAGCGCTGGCCGCGGCCTTGGTGGCCGCGTCGAGCTGCAGGCTGTTGCCGCTGCAGCCCACGTTCGTGCACCCCGGCTGGTACACGGTGGCCACGTTCGCGCCCAGGCCCTGCAGCGGCGGCGTGTACTTGCACGGCGTACCTGTATGCCATCGATCGGACACAGACAGCAGTAGTCAGTGAGCATGCTCTTGCCTTGCTTAAGAGTTAAGACAGAGTTCTTGACATAAGAATTTCTTGGATGATCGTCATATACTACGTACTGTACCTTCGTAGTTGCCGATCATGGTGAAGCTGGCATTGGCATTGGGGCCAATGACGGCCATTGACTTGATGGAGCTGGCGGAGAGCGGGAGCGCGCCGCTGTTCTTGAGGAGCACGATGCCCTGGCGCGCGGCCTCGCGAGCCAGCTCCTGGTTGGAGGACGTGCACACGTCGCTGGGGCCAAGGTTGCCGAACGGCAGCTCCCGCGGGTCGCCGTCGAAGAAGCCCAGCCGCATGAGCGTGACGAAGTTGTTGGTGATGGCCCGGTCGACGTCGGACTCCGACAGCTTGCCGGCCTGCACGGCCGCCACCGTGTGCTGCGCCAGGAAGTTGCCGCAGTTCAGGTCCAGCCCTGCCGGAGTCAGCACACGTGTGAAGACGTCGTCGAAATGGTGAACTGTTCTCGTAGCAGAGCACCAGCATGAATGAGCAGGGCCGTTGCCGGTTTGGCATAGTACCTGCTTTGATCGAGATGGCGGCTGCGTCCTCGGGGGTTTTGGTGTAGTGTTGGTTGTTGTACAGCACATCGACCGAGTCGCAGTCTGACGAAATGTACCTACAGAGATCAATCACCATTGGGCTAACATTTCAGAATTAAGCAGCATTTTGCCATTTGAGCTCTCCTAAACTTTCAGAGCTTAAATACACAAGATTAATGGTATTGTTAAAGATGTTTTCTGAACATGAGATTAGTTGCAGTTCTGCAAAAAGTCATGGTGGATTTGGATTGGATACACACCCGTTGAGCTTCCAGTCCCCTCTAATGACTCCTGACAGGAGATCCTTGTCGGCACAGGTGGGCTTCCCGTTGACCTGGTTGTAGGAGCACATGACGCTGGCCACGTTCCCGTCCACCACGCAGCTCTTGAACGGGGGCTGGAACGTATCGTCCAGGTCCTGCTGCGACACCTGATGAACCCACATCACAAAGCCGAAAGATCAGAATGCTGAAACTTGCCGCGTTCGCGTTTCTCTGGACCATCCATCCATCTCGCAAGGGATCTTCAGAGACTGTCAGTACGTCTCGCTGCGTAACAGCGATCATGGACTGATGATTGCTTGGAAAGAAACACATGGTTAGGTTAGGTGCGTCATTGTGTTATCTAATAATCTGCCTAGTATTCCCAGACCAATATACAAACCCAAAAGCCAAAATGTTCTTCTCGTGATCCTGGCAGATACTAGATATAATATGGTACAGTTTACGATAGTGCTCTATCCTCCAAGGGACCAAAGGCATTGAAAAATGGCGCGTCCAGAACAGCAGCGCCCGAGCGCTGCCACGGAGGCGCGAATGCAGGTTTGTTTATGCGTCTCGGTGGACAGAGATCGGCCATTTCGGGTAAACGGCCTGTCTGAAACCACCGGAATCTGATGGGATTAACAACTGCTAAAACAAAAATCCGTGGTGGTCGATGATCATTGATCAGTGGTGAGTGACGCGTGTTGCCGGCTTTGTTTGTTAATCTATACTAGATGTGCGCGTTGGGACATTCCCTAATCAATCATTCTTCTTTCTTAATACGGGGGATTCTCCATGTATCTTCATCTTCCGGTGCTTCACCCTAATCTTTTCTTTATTACTCCGTATTACTATAAGAGAGGGAGAGAGAGAGAGAGAGAGAAAGAATAAAGGGACGTTGCCATGCAAGGAGCACTAGATGTTGACGGCAAAAAGGTCGTCATCTCATCGACGCAGCTTTGCAGCCAAGCCACAGAATGGGAGAAGCAAGCAGTGGCCAGTTGCCATGTTCGCTTGGCTGATAAGCCATGGCTGAAAGTACTATTGGCTGATTTGTTGTGAGAGAAAAATACTGTTCGTTGGCCGTTTACGGCGAACTTGGCGTAAAGGCCCTATCGCTAAGTGTAACATGTACTACTGTCGGTGACAGTCAGTGTGCATGAACTTGATCCGATCTAGAGCATCACTTACTACGTTGATCAGGGACGGAGGACCATACAAAAGCAGAACGGACATGGATGGATCATTTAAACAAAGCAACGAAAGGGAAAGGCTGGTGGCTGCCACATGGGTCAATCCCCAGCTGACCCTGGCCGGGCCCGGACGCGTTTCTGTTCTGCAAGCAGGTGCAGCCGTGCCGTGCTGCTGCGCAATGTGCACGGCAGCAGGCCGGTGCACTCATTTGCTTCTCGTAGCAAGCATGACTGGCTGGCGGTCTATTCAATTTGTGCAGAACGGCAAGCAATCCGGCACAAGGGGCGACGCGACCGTACGTCGCCGCTGCCTGGCCGAACGTGATGGTAGCTTGGCTTACCACGGCGTTGAAGGTGTAGCGCTCGACGCCCTTCCAGTTGTCGACGTCGTAGGCGGTGTAGTGCTTGCAGCAGGCGGCGACCTTGAGGCTGTCGCCGGCGCCGGCGTTCTGCAGCCCGGTGACGTAGCCGACGGCGTACTTGCTGGTGAGCAGCGGGTCCTCGCCGGGGGTCTCCTGCCCTCGGCCCCACCGCGGGTCGCGGAAGATGTTGATGTTGGGGCTCCAGAACGTGAGCCCCGCCAGCCCCACGTTGTGCATCGCCCGCGCCTCGTTCGACACCACCTGCATCGTCAGTGGTAGGATTCAATTCAATCATCATCTTACCGTCAGATCTCGTCGTCAGAATCAATTCTTCAAAATGCAGTGCAGTAATCGCGTCGCTGGTGACCAATTCCAAGTACAGTCAGTGTGTCGAGCATGCATGCATGGCGATGGCGGCGTACATTGTGCATTTAGCAGCTAGGCACGATCAGGCTACGGCCTACGGTAGGTGCACCCGAGAGAGATAAGATGTCCATCCAGCCAGGCAGGGCAGGACTCAGGAGTCGCGTTTGTCGGCGCAGTGCTCACTGCTCAGTGCCCAGTCCTTGCTGGAAGTGCTGGATTCTTGTGATAAGCTTTATTAGGCCGGTGCGCTGCAAATTAAAATCCATGCTGCTACTACTGGTAGCAGTAGCTTCTCTGAATTTCTCACCTCACTACCGCAGATGCGAAATCAAATCCAGGCACGAGACGAGCAAGATCAATCGATCCTCGGACCAGCGACGGCACCGCCTCTTGCCAAACCCGACGAGGGCGAGAGCTACACGATGATGGGTTGCAGCATGGCTTGACCAAAAGCAAAGCTAATCAGATTCAGATGACACTCACACCTATGGCGCAGCTAGCTTTTCCCGCTGGATGAATGTGAACTCCGATTCCTCTCCGTGCATCTCCATGAGACCTTGAGAGACAGCGACGCCGCAACGGATGGGAGCGGGGCGGAGAAGTGGGCGCGGGGACGAAAAGGCTCGGCGGCTGCCCCTGCCTGACAGGCGATGCGCTAGCGTCCAATAAATGCAGTCCGCGACCGCGAGATATCCCTGTCTACAAGAGCTGCTGCGCATGTCGGTACGCACTATGCATATTTGTTTGTGGGTGCACACAACACAACAAGGTCACCGGCCAGACCGATATTTCCAATGTGGTCCTTGTGCGCTTGCGTTACTAGTACACCTGCATGCTCCAATTAAGACAACACTAGTGCAGCGTGTTAATTAATTAGTTAATGCCCCTTCCGGATCAGAAAAACCAATGCCGTTTTAGCATTATGTACCTATTACCAAAAATCCAAAATGTACTACTGACCTCTTAGCATATACGGAGTTTAGCGTGCAACATACAAAATTGTAACGATCATATGTGACACTTACTTAACGTGCAATGTACAACACAAAATTGCACAGATGCCTGTTACTCGAGTCAAAAAAAAAATACTGCGCCTTAGTTACTGACCCCTTACAAATATCAAATTGTTACCAAACTTTTAGCATTGTGTAGCTATTACCAAATACTAAATTGTAGTTCGAGTAGTAACGCAAAAAAAATCCA
The DNA here is from genome assembly GCF_019320115.1 of Miscanthus floridulus. Classification (NCBI taxonomy): domain Eukaryota; kingdom Viridiplantae; phylum Streptophyta; class Magnoliopsida; order Poales; family Poaceae; genus Miscanthus; species Miscanthus floridulus. The sequence goes on from NC_089590.1 coordinate 89,739,843, forward strand.
GTGGGCTCCAGGGTACAGTGGGACACCCCTGCCCCGTACAGCGGTACTGTGGCGCTGCTACATTAGTGCCCGTAAATCTTGGACGGCCGGCCAGAGGACGGAGACCGGTTGCATTGCATTTGCATCTGATTTAACACCGATGCTGGATCACCAACGTACTAACAGTCTAACAGTACTGACATAATTATGTTCGGGCACACCCTCTAAGAGCAAGGATAATAATACAGCCGGCTTGCTGGCTGTAAGGTTCCCTGTAGCTTTCTCTCAGCCCAGTCATACAGTAGTTAGCTCTTTACAGTTAATACATGGCCCACTTGTCTCTCTCACAGACTTTCTGGGTTCTTGTGCCTAAACCGACTGTAAGCTTACAGTCCGCTTCTCCTCTCTCTCCTCCCCTCTCTCCTCCACCTCAGCATTTAGTTGGCTTACAGCCTGCTATTATACTTGCTCTAATCAGTCCTTGCCCACAGTCCCCTTTTCCCTTTTCTTAACGGCGAGGGATCCCAATGATGCTCGACGCGTGACATGTGAACATAAATAAACCTAAGACTCAGCGGTATCAATCATTTTTTCTTCTTTAATTTCTTTACTACTCATTTTTCCTTTTTCACGATATCATCTTTTTGTACTCGACCCGGCCGTCGCCATTGTTTTGCCGTTTCAATCAGACGAAAGCTAAACTTTTCGTGCAGTTCACTACGAGAACCATACTAGTACTCACCATGGCACACATCTCCATCGCCAGCCATGACTCTCCATGAGCAAGAAACAAGATTACGCAGTGCAATGCAAGTATAGTATAAATCGATCGTAGTAGTAGTAGCTGGTATGGCATTGAGACTGCGTCACCGATCGATGCAAGTGCAAGGCCGCCGGCGAAAAGAATCAAAAAGGGGCGGGACTAGCATAGCAGCATACGATCCGGCCCGGCGGCACGCTTTTGCGGCTTTTCTTGCCGTGCCCTGCCGCCGCGCATCGCATGGAGGGAAAGTTGAGAGGGAAAAGCAAGGCACATTCTCCTCCTGCTCTGCACCGAATCGCAAATCGCCCCGATCCGGCACACACCAAACGGCACCGAGAAACTTCGCCGTCGAATCAACCAGCCCCACACACACTCCCCATGCGTCCCCACCAAGCGCGATCGAGAATGGCAGTGCGGGCGGCGCAATGCTGGACCTGGTGCAAATAAATGCTACGGAACGGAGCAGAGCGTACGGGGGGCAGAGGAGGACCAGAAGTCAGAAGAAAACAGCAGAGCAGGGGGGGGCGGAGGAGGTTGTGGCGGTGGCGGCTCACCTCGCCGATGGCTCGGAAGAGCGTGGCGTTGAAGGAGGCCGCCGTGAGGATGGGCTGCGGGAAGCTGGTGGCGGCGGGCACCAGCGGCGAGAACCGGGTGCCGGGCCCCACGTAGGAGACGCCGTGCAGCGCCTCCGACCACCACTCGTACAGCGGGATGCCCAGCCGGGGCAGCGCCACCTGCTTGTCCACCAGGAACCCCACTTTCTCCGCCAGCGTCAGACGCGCCACCAGGTCCGCCGCGCGCGCCGACGCCGCCGCCGACCGGTTGCAGAACCCGTACGACCCCAGCGTCGCGTTCGACGCGTCGCACGCGAACACCGGCGTCTGCGCGCGCGCCACATTGCAGGAGCAGAGCAGCAGCAGCGACGCCGCCGCGGCGACCGCCAGCGCCGCGGCCATGGTAGCTATAGGCAGCTAGCTCGCCGCACCCCGACCTTCTGAACTGAACTGATTCTCGGTCACCACCAGCCCGCTCGTAGCACAGGCGCTAGCAGCGGCATATATAGAGTGGTCTCGTCAGAGTGGGGCGCGCGGCAGGGTGGTGGGTGGTGTGAGCAACAGCTGGTGAGGTGAGGCCGAGGGGGCGCCCCCGTGACGGGGACGGCGGTGGAGGGGAGGGCCGACGTGGGAGGCGCCCTCATTTTTCTCGTCCTCTTCTTTTGCGAGCACTGTGCTCGCGCCTTGTATTCTACTGAGTCCGTGACGCGGTTCTTGGAGCCATCCTTCCAGGCTTCCGGCTATCCTCTTCCACCTGACTGAGCCTCCCTCGATGAATGCATGGTGAAGTCATGAACTTGTGATGCTCTTCTATCCCCCGGCTAAGGGGGAACCTAGTGATTGTTTATGCCATGGCATTATTGGCTAGGCTAAAAAAGTCGTAATCCTAGTAGCAATAGAAAAGTGTAATAGAGAATCACATCTCTATATTTCAAGTGTACGATTTTCTCGAGTGTTTCAGGCGCGCGAAGTATTCAGTGTTGCACACGTTTTTCTCTGATGAACGGAACATGTAACAGTAACATGATGCTATAACCCCCACATTAATATTACTGACATCACTCTTTTGTTCGGCTTCTTTTTTTCAGCCGGAACAGTATTTTTCTCTCACAACAATTCAGCCGGAACAGTGTTTTTCAGCCAGTTTCAGCCAAGTTTCAGACCAGCGAACGGGACCTTTGATTCAGACGTTGATTTTCAATGCTGCAACCCATCGCCTGGAAAACGTATTTCGTTCCATAAGCAAGAGCCTTTGGTCGTATTTTCTATCCATACATGATTCTGTAACAAAAAGATTATGTGATTACATTCATATTTTAAAAAAAATGCTTACTTATTATTGTGATTTTTACTACATAAATAAATATCATAACAATACAGTATTTTTTGCTTAAAGAATTGTCATTTAAAGAATTGGTATGCTCTTTGGCTAAGGAACTTAGTGATTGTTTATGGAATTCTTTGTAGGCTAATAGCTAGCTATAAATAAATAATGAAACAAATCACGCCTATTTCAAGTGCCTGAAAAATTTGATAGTTTCATGCAAAATATGCAAAGTTACAAATAGCTCTTCAACAATGATGTGGGTTAATGGAAGATGGAACATAATGTTGTAACTCCCACATTATTATTGCACACATTGTTCTTCAATGTTTTAGACTTTGGTTCTTGATGATGCAATTTGTCATTTAAAAAATTGTTAAGTGTCAGACACCTGAAATATAATAATTCCCATTTGGGAAAAAGCTAGTACTATGTTGTAGCTTAAAAGAGTTACTCCCTCTTGTGCCAAAAATAAATATGTTTGGGCTTAGGACACTCATCGTGGAAGTTTTATTCTCATTTAATAGGTGCCACATAAACAATTTTGATGACATGGTAAAAAAAAAAGAGAGAATGATGAAATGAGTTCCACCTAAATGAAACTTATGGCATTGTTTCCAATAAAATTCTCAGTGTCTCATAGAATAAATGCATCAAGTGTATATGAAATATCAAATATGAAACTATATGTAGTAGAAGGTTGTTTCAACCATTAATTAAATGTTTTTTTGGTTGATGTGGTATAACGTGAGCTTTGGGCTAGCTACTCCGGTGTACGTGACCGACGGAGTCACGGAGTAGTAGGCTTTGGGGATGGACGAGAGATTCTTCTTCCACGGAAAAGCGCGGTGGTTGCCACCATGGAAAAGGAAACGCAACGAAGACGCACAATGCGTATGAGATCGATTACCGACACATTCGGTGGTTGAGCCGGCCACCTTCAGAATAGAACATCAGAACCGTCGCAGACTGTCACGTCATGAGCAGCTCCAATTCGGCCGGCGCGGCTCGTGGCTAGGCCTCGTTCGGCTCGCTGAAACTTGGTTGAAATTGACTAGAAAATACTGTTTTGATTGAAATGTTGTGAGAGAAAAACATTGAATAAGCCGGATAAGGGATAAGCCGAATGGGGCTCGCCCGTGTCGCTTCATGCGTTGCTTTGATCGCAGTCGCAGGACCATCGGTGGTTACGCGTCCTTTTTTCAGCAGCCGTATACGGGGTAGTACAGAAATGAGAGATAAGGCTATACTTATACGCACTGGATGGACGGATGCATCGCATGCGTGCATGTTTAATTTCCCTGGGATCCACACATACAGATTTCAGGCCGTATCGTCATGTCCATCACATGAACTAGTGCGTATCGACACGCAGGGACCGTGTCTCCTCGCAGTCCAGAAAACCGGTTTCAGATGACCATCATTGCTGTTTCCGTGTGGCTATACAGGCCTTGATGATCCGCACCGAACGAATCTGCCTCTTAAACGGCCGCCGTCGCGAGTGCACGTTTATCTCGACGGCGACGCGCGGTCGGCATCAGGGCGCGACGGTTTCGGGCCGCTGGTCCTGCTCCTGCGCGGCGAAGCCATCCGGTGGCCTGCCGGGATTGCACGTCAAGCGGATTTCGCCCATGAATATTTCGCGTAGGATGAAACGGCAACGTCAGGTCCAGATCTCGAGCTCAGAGGTCTCGGTCAGATGGAAAGTTCCCGTCCGGAAACAGGGCAATGTGCCTTGCTTGCTTTCGCAAGTCAGAGCTGCGAGCATGCCCAAATGGTCTCGGTATGAAATCTTACCGGTCAATGCACCGTCACCGACTCACCGCACGTGATGGAGAGTTGGAGACAGTTCTCTTTACGTTGGAGGGGAGTACGATACGAATCGCTTCCATGACGTGAAATACGGAAGCTTCTCCTGAACCCTATATACCATTTCCTTCCCGGCACGCTGTCTGTATGTCTGTCAGGTTGCACATCACCACCTGATAAAAGGAGCAGTCGTCACTCGTCAGAAAGAGCTCACAGAGTCGATGGGAACGCATCAGATTGCTCTGCTCTGTAGTCAAATGCGCATGCGCCTTTGTGGACTGGTGGTACATATAGCCTTTTGCCCTTTTCGGTTCATAAATGGTTGGGAGCATGATTCCCTACCAGTTACAGTTACAGGACGCAGTTGCTTGCGATTGTTGTACTAAAAGCAAACATATTTAAGAATGGTTTTGGGTTTTATTACGATGCGCGTATCTGCATACGTGCTGCATGCAGGAGTAGTTACACTGTGATCCTGTGCATTCCTGCATCGTTCTTTCTGAAAGGTACGAGCGCTGTGCTGCTTTGAGAACCCTCAATGCACGCATAAGACGACAGGTCACACAGCAGGGCAGCGTATGTGATCGGTTGGCCCTTGGCCGTCCACAATTGGCAACCACACGCGCCAGCGCCAGCATATCCGCAGAGGTGAAACAGTTCCCGTGAGCCTGGGGCCTGAGACCCTGACCGTGGACACTGGCAGCCGACGCAGAACGGCGCACCGCGACAGCGCGCGGAGCTGCGGCGGTACCGCATGCATGCTACCAGGACGAGATCATGGACCGTGAGCAATGCAAAGCACGAGAGTCTCTTGTACGATCGACGACGCACGCGTGATTCTTTCCCTTTCTCGGGGCCAACAGGGGTTGTTTCAGCAGCAGCCGCCAGCAGGCTACGGGCTACCTATCTACTGTATCTGCCCGTGGTGCGTGCATGCGCCAGAGACCCAGCAAGACGCCACGCACGGCACGCCCGTGTGCCGCGTGTCCCCACGGGCCACGGCCGGGCCGGCGCCCCGCATAAAACGCCAGAAATGGGCGTAGGTTCCCGTGACTTTCCTGCATGCGCACCTGCGGACGCAGCGTACGAGCAGGCGGTGCGCGGCCGCGGCGCCCCGGGCGCAGTCACGGGCCGACGGGCGCGTGTGGTGCGTGCCGTGCCGTGCCGACGTGATTACGTGAACGTGACCACGCGCGTCCCGCCGAGCGGAACCGAGCCCCGAGCCCCGAGCCCCGAGCCGGTGGACGACCCCGTAGTTGGTTCCGGCGTCATCGGTGCGTCTAACAGCAACGTGCCGGGTGGGCACCGAATCCGTTGCCGCCCGGCGTCGCTGTCAGCCGGTGCGACGCTGTGGGTCGTGTGCGATGCGAGGTGTTGTGCGTGGTGGGCAAGAGAAGCCGTTGGAGTCTTGTAGTTGCAGATGGATGATGACTCGAGCGTTGCTGGCTCGTCACTCATGCAATGCAGGTACTGAAAAACGATCCCGGGAGATGCACGGCTGCCATGTTGACTATAGTCAGGCTAAACTGCTAGCTCTACCACCTGCTGATGCTATCTGCATCTGCATGCCATTGTTATTTTCACCTCTCGGAGTGTACTTTACCAACATTTTGATGTGTGTTTATTTATCACACATCACGCGTTTTGTGTTCAAAGTGCCAGTCTACTCATACGGAAGGTGCCAGTTATTTTAATCTGCGGCATTACAGGATGCGGGTTCATCATCGAGTCAGTATAGGATAGAGATTATGCAGCAGGCACAGGTTAGTGGCTGGTGGGTCTCCCTTGCTTGCGATAAACTCATCGCGGGTCTGATATCCACTCATCAACTCTGAAAAACGTCGCTGCAGAGTAGTAGAGCAGTGATATTCTACCAACCTCTTTTGATTTTTTCGGTGTCCAAGGCTCCCAGCTGCCAACCTTCAGATCAGCATGGCCTGCACTGCTCTGCAACTGCAACATCCATGATTCATCAGCACAGAGGTCACAGCTGTCCGGGAAACATCATGCGTGCTGTTCTTTGTAGCACCTCATGATCGAGAGAGATATCCAGGATTTCACTAGTACAAATCAAATAACACCATGTATATATATTTTTGTCTTCTGGATTCTTGTTCAGAGAAATCGGCCGGTGCTTCCTCCAGTAGTCCAGCGTACGCTGCACTTTGGAGCACATATTCTGACAAAGGTTTTTTTTAAGTATATTCTGACAAATTCAAGCTGCTGGGTACCGCACAAAAGTACAGAGCTTCAGTATATCAGACCTAACTTTGAACGTATTAGCTGTCGAGCCTTTGGGATCCTAAGGCTGTCTCCAATAACACAACCCAAACGCAAAATAGATCATTCACAGTGTTTTGGGTAAAAAAAACACGCTCCAACAGAAGACCCAAATAGAGGAGGCATTTTGCATCCGAAGCCAGCCAGAACGCAAAAAAGCGTCGTCGAGGAGAGACGACGCAAAAATCTTGCGCTCGTAGTGGTGGGCCCGCGGACGAGATGACGGCGAGGACCGCGGCGGGGCGCTACCGGCTAGGCGAGGAGCTGCGGCGCCCCAAGACGTCCCCATGCCGCATCCCTCAACGCCGGACGCTGCGAGAGGATGCCACCAGGCCAGATCCGTGGGGGAACGAACCGATCCGGGCATGGAAGCCCTGGATCCGGTTTTGGAGGCCCCAGATCGACCCAACAAAGAACGGCGACAAGCACAGACCGACGCTCGACCCCAGCACCGGCGAAATAAGGAGAGGAGCAAGGGAGAGAGGCCACACCGTTGAGCGGGGGCGTGCTCGCCCCTGGGGCGCCGCCGCGCCAGGGGAGGGGGCGCTCGCCCAGGGCCGCCGCTGTAACAGAACCGACCAATTATACGAAATTAAGTAAGAAAATCATCCGCCAGAGCAGTCGATTTAGCAAACTTAAGCCCGTATAACCCGGTAGTCCGTGAAATCACGAAGGATTTCAAACCAACTTCCATTCCAGCCAAGATCGTAATAAGTTTAGCGGTCACCATCACATATTACATAAAAGTTTGCATCTCAGATACATCAGAGTTTAAACATAGTTATTACAAAACAAGTTCGAATAAAAGTAGCGGAAGCCATTTGTTCAAACCACACACACTCACACGGAGTTCAAATACAGTGCCAGCGAATGATCATCTCCAACAAAAGCATCAGACGAGACGTAAGGAATGACCATGCCCATGGTCCTAAGCATCACCCATCGCAGGATAAAGGCAGTTGATACAGTAGCCGTAATACATCTGCCCATCTGCAACAAGTGGGAATTGTAACGTCCCGCCTCTCCGAGGCCGGGCCCGCTTACATCTGGCAACTTCTCTAGGATATAGACTGCCCTCACAGACCAATACAGGTCTTTTCTGCGCACTTTGTCCTCACTCGTGCGCACCCGAGAAGAACTTCCCGGTCGGTCACCCATCGACCCAGGCCAAGCACGCTTAACCTCGGAGTTATTTGCAGATGGGCTTCCGGAAAAGAAGTTGCAACTTATTGGTATGAGTATCCTATTAATCCTGTTAAGCTCTGGGCCGGGATGTTACAGGAATAAAACCCTAAGTACGAGAAGGTACTCAGCTAGACTTACCCGACATAACCAAAAATAAGTGACACCAAGGATTATGAAGGGCTTTATAGTAGGGTAGCTGACTCATTTGCGAAAAGAAGCATTTTTAGCATTTCAAGACCCTTTTCAAAAGCATTATTGTCAAATTAATTGTTATTAACCTGTCGACTAGGTTTGCACCTATACTAGAGCAAACATGTGATTAAACAGATAATGATAACCAATGATCATTAAACAACTTCCATACTGTCATATTCATTATAACTGTCCAAGTGTTCCATCAACATTTACTACGATGAAGTAACTCAAGTCAAGTGCTCACTGTCCAGGAGCGATGGCGATTCGAATCGATTCCTAACCAGCTGGTGATTTATTCCTTACACAAACCTCACTCACCCGCTAAAGTGAGATATTGATCACCGAGTCAACTATCCAGGAATCTCGAGTTTGCCAGGAACCATATGTACTCGGGGGCCGACCGACTGCACTTTGGTCTTATCATCTCGCCCCCATGTCCTACCACACCTGCTCCGGCACAGTGCGTTGCGGGCAATCTACTCAGCCCGAATAATCTCCCAGCTTCGCGGTCGGAAGGTACTTTATCCGGCCAGCTAAATGTAAGGCATGCGTTCAACATGACTCGAGGCCCAACAACGATCGGTCCTTAATCGACACAGACGGAAAGCACTACAGTCCAAAACTCTGCAAGTCTCCGTCCGATCTCAACTTCATTTAACACTTAGTTATACCATGACTTCATAGTCATCCAAGCAGATCCAGGTAACCACCTATAGCTCGCAGGTGATAGGAAATCACCCGACTTCTACCGGTCTAAGCCAGCTAAGCATTGACTCGACTGCGGATACCAGGGTAACAAGGATATAGTATAACAAAGGTAAACAAGGTATAATGCAGCAACGGTTGCAAACAACTCCTGAACGTAATGTATCAATTAAAGTAAAGTATTTAATTAATAATTGCAAACCGGGAGAAAATGCTCCGGGGCTTGCCTCTCTCGAAGGAGCTCGGACGGTGATCGGGGCACTCTGGAAGTTCCTCAACGTCCTCCTCGTCGGCTTCGGGCACTTCCTGCGGCTGCACCTCGAGCTGCTCCTCGGGCTCCTCGGGTATGACGACTGGGTTCTCGGTTTACGATCCTGTATGATGCAATGTGCGTAAGTGCTTATGCAATCGGTGCATCGAATGAGATGAATACAATGGATATGTTTGAATGCAATGTAGTCAACATCATCCAAGAACATATACTACAAGCATATGTCATCTACTGCATTCTCTTCTACTACTAATATTCTAAATCAACACATCTTATTAAATGCTTCAAAGATACACCAAAGCTTTACTAATTTCTTAATCACACAAAAGCAACACTTAATTAAACCCTAATTAATAATAGGTTTGAATAGCAACATCTATTTTTATTGCTTAGAAAAATCTTAGAAAATTACTACAGCACAGTACTACCCTAAATAGTCTACTATCATATTTTCATGGTATTTGAATGAGTGGGTTAGCCTACACAAAAATAACAAGCTATGGCATGATTATGAACATGAAAATACTTTGTACTGCGAAAAGTGTCAAACAACAGAGTTAGCATTTTTCCTATGTTCTTCATAGCATACAATTACTGTACAAAAATTATCACATGCATATTTTATACAAAGTTTGATCTCTAGCTAAAATAACAAAAATCAGCCATTAAAGGTACTTGAACTACACCTCAAAATTTTTCTACAGTACATGCATGACCCATATTTTTCCTAGGAAGTACATTACATAAGAAGATTAACAAACTTGGAATCATATTTTTCTGAAGCCCATAGATTTTTCTACACATTTTTCCAGTTATCAGCAATATACATGATTAAATAAAGTTCTACAGAAAAGTATCTCAAAAATGACATACAATAATTTTCCCAAGTAGATCTGGTGATAAAGAACCTAGCAAAATTTATTCCAACAGATTTGGAGCCAAAAGGAGTACACAACCATTTTCCAAAGCATTTAAATAGAATTCTGAAAAATCATTTTTGAAATCCTTTTAAACTCCATGCTCAAATCTGCTAGATCCACCCGGTTATTCACCCAAAACCCGCGCCAGAGAGACAGACAAGCGGGACCCAGCGGGTCAACTGGCCCACTGGCCAGCCACCCGGGGCCTTCGCCAGCCACTGCGGCTGGGCCCCACGGGTCAGCGACCCAGGGGCAGGGGAGGTGCTCCGCCGGCCGGTGCTCACCGGCGGCGAGCCCTTCCGTGGCGCGGGGGGGGGGGGGTTCCAGCGTGCTCAACACGCGGAGCCGCACCGATTGGCAGACCGGAGCTGGCCCGATGGCGTGGGGGTCCGCGCGGCCACGGCGGCATGCCCGCCGGAGAGGAAGGACGCACCACGTTCGGCCCTCACCTCGACGACGGCAGCCTCTGGCGAGCGCAAACGACGGAGGTCGACGAGGCGGAACTGCTGGCGGCGCGAATCGGGGGATGGCGCGGTGGTGCAGGAGCTCGACGCCGGCGGAGCGCGTCGGCGAGCTCGGCAGCTGCTGCTGCGGAGCGAGAGGCAGGGAGGCAGGCGAAGTGAATGGCGGAGTGGGGTGGCGTGCACACGCTCGGACCACTTTGAAGGCGGGGCGCGGCTGGTCGACGCAGGCACCGCCCCTCGCCGCCGGTGTACGAGCGCCACGTGGCGGCCGGGCAGGCGGGGAAGGCGGGCGCGGCTGCGTGCGGGAGCGGCCACGGCGTGGGCCTGGGCCGGCGAAGCGCTGCAGGCCAGGGCGAAACGCGCGGCAGGCGGGGACGCGGGCCAGGCCGGCTTCGGCCGTGGGCCGGGAAGCTGAGCGGCGGCCTACTAAGCGAAATGAAATTCTTTTCTTTTTATTTCTCAAATAAACAGAATTAAATTTCCATTTTTGAGCCATTTAAAAGCATTTTCACAAATTGGTGTAAAAATGAAATTTATTCCATTTTTCAACATCTACAACTTTGATTTTATGACCAAAGCCAAATTCTTGATAGATTTTGAATGTTAAAATTAAAGTCAATTTTAACTCAAAACCTTAATTTCGGGGAATTATTTTTAAAGCAAAATTTTGAAATAATTTGAATATAAACTTTGCTCTAAGAATTGAACTAAATAATCCTAGATGATTTACAAGCATAACCAAACAAGTTCTACTAACCTAGCAAGCAAAATCAGGGCAAAAACAACTCTAACAAGTGTATGCAACATTCAGGTTTCACAACATGTTTCATATGTTTCGAAGCAGTGTTTCAGTTATTATTTTCAGGATTGGGCATGTATGATTAGGATGCTTGATGATGCATGATATGCATGATTTGCAGTGCCTAAATGCTGGCATAACACCGGGGTGTTACAGCCGCCAGGGGGGCCGCTCTCCCTAGCGCCGCCGGCCGACCCCCGCACCGGGGGAGGGGTGCTCGCCCGTCCGCCGTGTCGCGCCGAGGTCGGATTGGGGGAGGCGGAGGAAACGTCGAGAAGAGAAGAGGACGACAGTTTTTGTTTGAAGTGGACGAGGGTACGAGAAATTTTGGGTTCGCTGTTGAAGAAAGAGAATTGGGGGTGGGTGATCCAGTGACTGTTCATGATCTAATCCTTAGAATGGGTCTTGTGTTTGAGTTTGGGCTGTTGGAGATAGTAAGCACATGCATTTTATCGTAAAGTGCAGCGAAACGATCCATTTAATTTTAATCGAGTTGTCCGCTCTCGTACGTGTCACCAACCCAGCGTTCTACATTCCACTCATGAGCGGCTTGAACTATTTCAGCAAAAAAATAATGTTTTTTTCTCAAAAAAAAAAATTAGCATCAGCATCAGCGTCAAAAGCAACACCAGCCAAATTTCAGCGAAAAGAACGGGCCAAGGTGTCAGCCCTGTAGCCTGCATTCGGTTGCTCCGTGACAAGTCCGGTTGTATCTTCCGTTGTCGCGTCGTGCTAGCCGATCGAATATCAGAACGTGCTCGATCCGGCATGTCGTATGGGATCGAAGTGCCACCGCCGGAGAATGTTCACTTCCCCAGAGAAGCCACTGTTGGATCTTCAGATCTGGAAGACGAAGGTGCTGGTTAATCGTCGTATCCCGATCTGATCCGTCGCTTTAGGCCCACCTTCAAGTCTTCAACTACGAGGCCTAATTCGCACAACCAATTGTTAATCACGGCCGATGGTGCTGATGATTAGAGCTTTTCTGAGTGATTTACTAGTCAAATCAAGTCCTGATAGTGCCACGTACAACAGAGCCAATATTAGACGACAAATGGACACACAAAAAGTTGGAGCTATACGTATGCAACATGCCATATCGACGTGCTGGGGTATCGGACATAGATCGGCGGAAGCAGGGCGAGCCGACAAGTGCCCCACCCAGCTGCAGGCGATGAGGACGTGGGATGAGATCATGAACATGGCAAGGCAAGGCATGGCAGCAACGCCCTGCTGTGAGTTTCAATCAAAAAAAAAAAAAAAAGAGCAACGCCCTGCTGTGTCTGCATGGGATGCATCCTTTTTTTTTTTTTTTTGAGAAACATGGGATGGGATGCATCCATCTGATCCATATTCTCTGGGCGGGCCTTACCGCCCTTACAAGGCCCATGTAAGTTCGCAGCAGATCTCGTTCAACGATACCAGCGCCGGCCCAGACTGGCTCAGAGTCACAGAGCCCCCTGCCCTGCCCTGCTGCTCCTGCGGACTGCGGTCCTGCTCCGCCTACCGCCGTCGCCGCCTAAAACCTCCCCCCAGTCCCCCACCGCTCCGCGCACGTCTCTTCGTGCCGCCGGTCGCCGGCGAGTAGCAGGGGGTCCGTGCCTTTGCGTTGTAAAGGATTTCGTCGTATTGGCTGAACCTCCCTTTGCCGAGGAAGAGCACAAAAGCAGGGAGGTGGGCATGGCGGAGGAGGTGCATCTAGGTCTGCCAGGTCCCTGGGCGGCGGATTACCGGGAGAAGGCCGACCACTACACCACTAAGATTGGTGGAGTTCCTGTATGTCTTTTGTGTGTACCTCTTCCTGGTTCTAGATTATGTTAGCTTATATGTTTTTGCTTAGGAATTGGAGGACGTGCTTATGTCATGCATCTTCTTCAGTTAACCCACCACGATTATAAGTTTTACTTGATGACTCTTCTCAGAGTAGAGAGATTTTTCTGAGGGATCATAAGCAATGGGGCATCAGTAATTGAACGCGGAGCTCATTTTGAGTCTGTTTGCTGATTTTTTTTCCCTGCAGGATTGGCCAACTATTGATATGGGCATTAAGCCCGAGACTCTTCAGTGCAGCTTATGTGGGACCAAGCTTTGTCTTGTTGCTCAGGTGAGTGCCTGTCAATTTAGCAAGATTTTACTAGTTGAACTTTATGTCAGTCATGTTAGGAAAATGAGTCTTGTGGTGCTTGGGCACAGGCTTATAAAGTTACAAGCTTGCAACTCTCTGACTTAGCATTGCAAACTACTCGTATGTTTTACATACTGATCCGTGATGGTACAGAACGCTAGTATTTTGATACTAGTACTTTTGCCTCGCCCTATTTGCCTCACCCTATTTATTAATGTTGTTCTAACCTAAGGTACATGCACCCGTGGCAAAGCTAAACATTGAGGAGAGGATAATCTATGTGCTTGTTTGCTCGACACCACAATGTGGACCTAAACCTCAAAGGCAAGTATATGCCAGTTGATTCAGTCTGTTTATTAGATATCCAGACCTTTACATAATTTTAAGTCAGTATGTCTTTTCTCCTTTTTGTTTCCCTTTTTCTTCTTATAGTTGGAAGGTCCTAAGAGTTCAAAAATGCCGTAATGTTATGCAAACAGAAGGTGGTGGCGATGAATTAGGCCAATCGAATGGACCTCCTTCTACAAGTGTTCCAGAAGAACAAAATGATAAAAATAAAATTCCTGAGATTGACGATGACGATTTTGATCTAGATGCCTTAGCCGAAGCTCTTGAGCAAGCTGCAACTTTGGCATCTAACTCAAAGAAGAAGAATAAATCGAAGCATGCTAATGCTCATTTAAAATGTCCTGTATTGAAGGAGCAAGCATGTGATCCGAGCATACCAGGTGAGGACAAGTTTGAAAGAACTCGTTACCATGTATGAAAATCTGAGTGTTTTGATCTGATATAATTTTTGTTGCAGTTCTTCCTTGTTTTTACATATATTATGATAAGGAACTATTTGGGGGCAAAGGCACTGTGGGTTCAAGTAGCAGTGAGTTGGTTTTGGACAAAGAAATCATGGATACCGCAAATGATGAAGAAGAAAAATGGGAAGGAGAAAAGTATGAGTACGATAAAGCTATTGGTGCTGACAGAACTTTTTTAAAATTCAAGAAACGGTTGGATGCATATCCCCAGCAATGCTTTAGGTAGTTAAACATTTAGTTCATATAGTATCGTTGCAACCTGACTTGGTATTTGCAAACCATTTGTTTCTTGTCCTTTTTGGTTTGCACAACCTGAATTAAATTTTGGCATGCAATATTTCTTTAGGTATTCTTGTGGTGGCAAACCACTGATGGCTATGACAAAATTACAAGATCCTGGCACCTGTAGGCTGTGTGGTTCACCAAGGCAATATGAACTGCAATTGATGTCTCCTTTATCATACTTTCTCCATGAAGCTGGAGATGGTTCCTCAAATTATGCACCCAGCAGCTGGACTTGGCTGACTGTTATCATATACACTTGCTCCAAGGTATGTCTTATTCTTCAATTTTCTGATACTGAAGTCTAAGGAATTCTGGGTTGCCGAAACGTGATCCCCAGATAGTAGTTCTATTTCAAAAATTATTTGATCTACAAAGTACACCACAAAGAACATTGTATCGTCAAAGCATCACTTCAGCTTTGTGTGGTGAAGAGATTTCTGTGTCCTTGATGTTCTAAATGTACTTTCAGAATTGCTAGCAGATATGTTGTCTGAAACATCTGCCAGATTTATCCGATTTTAATTCCAGCACTAGCAAAGAGTTCCCGTAATCAAAGTGGTAGATGAGACTAATGTTGACGAATCAAAACTAATGGCACGTTGTTGTACTTTGCGATACGAATTTGAGCCTCACGATTGGCAATATGACAAACAAACGAAATGCTCAGAGTTCTTGGGATTCGACGGCGCCGATGTGAAACTAAACAGGCCCAGTTTAAAATAGACTTTCAATGGTATACCATTTTCCAGACAACTAATTCTGTTTGTGAGTTGCAGATTCTCTGCTTAGGGAACATCTTTAGTGATCCATGCTATGGCATTCTTGAAAGTTCAGTGGGCATCTACATGTACATAGTTGTCATTGTTTAGTATTTCTTCTTCTTGGTACTGGGATGAAACCAGGCATTGTTCATTGCATTCTTTTGTTTACAGTTCTCCATTTTACAATATTCCTTAGCTTGTTTCAATTTACTGTAGAGCTGCTGCCCGTCCTCATGCGGTGGAAATCCTCAGAGTTGTTGCTGGGGAGTAGCGGAGGAGGAGATCCTGATTCAGGAGGATGAAGTCCGTTAGGATCTAACCAGTGCCACTTGAGAAACTATGCCTGATTTGAGTGTGTGATATACAGTTTTTGTTTTCCAATTGTTAAGTTGTAAAGCAATCTGCAATTTTGAAGTGTGTTGTGTGGATGCTTTTACTGTGCCCTAGTATCCTGCAGCCTGTCATACTTCACACGATTTGATCTATTGTAAGTTCGCACAGTATCACATCAGACTAGCAAAGATGTTTGTCTGTGTGGCTATGATTTTCCGCTGGAAAATCATTTTACCCTATTTCATAGGTGCCTGAATTGTCAACTCCAATCAAGGGGGCCATGTTACGCCTGATGAGCATCAAAATCCGGTATGTACTACGTTCTTGCGTTAGCCTGTAAACCCACCAATCCATGCTGTCCATGTCTAGAAACTTCTCTTTTTTTCACTCAAGAAAAGAATCTAGTACTTATTTTTTGCTTTCTTGGGCCTGATAATAATAATTGCAAGAAAGCAGTACTATTCTGGATTAAAGTACACCAATTAAAGTGATAAACCCGTACCGCAGCCCATATGTAACGTAATGAACTGCATAATTCATCAGCTGTATTATTCTCGTCGCCACCCCTACCTGCACCGACGTTGATGCCTTCATTTGCAACTTGGTTTTCGGATCGCCGGAACGCTGCCAGCCAGGTTGCACATAAATAAATTAGCCATAATATTGTAGTAGGGATTTTGCAACCATGTTTTCTCCGTTTGAAGAGTCTCTACCTACGAAAAGGATGTGTAGTATTATACTCCACTCACGCCTGCTAATCTTTTTGTAGCTGTGCTGAGTTCATCGGGGAAAATAAACATATGCTCGGGGACTGCACCAAAATTAAAACTGATCGCTGTGTATTGTATTGTATTGTATAGGACCAGCATATATATGGTTTATTCGCCTCTTGTGATGGAGGTCTCCGCCACCTGTACTCAGTACGTCGACGTCCGAGATGTTCCGAGTCCAAGACGGCACGTCGCCGCCTGACCTGACGGGGAGAATACGAACCAACATCTACGAAATGCGGCGCCTCGCCATTGGACGGGCCAGGTAAACTCCGCCGGACATGGCGCCATCCCTCTGGCGTGCCCGGGGCCGGTGGGCTCGGCCGTGCGTGCGGTGGTCGAATCCTGGGCTGCCTTGCGGACGCCGAGAACCAGAGGGGATGGTTGCTTGCGATTGCGACTCCTACGTACGCAGTGCGGTGGCCGAGAAGTGGGGGATGGGAGCGCTGACGCGCGCGCGCACGTAACGCCGCGTCGGCCCCGCGTCGCGTCGCGTGGACGGACGGCCCGGACGCAGCGAATGGGGCGCGCGGGCGCGGGCGCGGGGCGGTGGCAACCGGGCGCGGCGCCTTGACTCGTCTTTCCGTGATTCCGTCTTCCTCCCTCGCGCTGCGGCTCTGCTCGGCCTCGGCAGCTCGCCACGCCATGCCTTGGCGAGCCTAGCCGAGGAGCGCCGGCTCGGTGGCTGCCGCGAGTGGTGCCGTGCCGCCACGCCAGCGTAACTGCGTAATTGTGCGGACTTTGGAGTGCGGACGCTTCCGTCCCCTTTCCGAGGACGGACGAGAGCTAAGCTAGCCGATCGGTGGTCTCTAGCATGATCGGTCGGAGCTGTGCGTCCCGGCGTGACCCCTACCCTACGGGGCGTCCACTCGCTGTCCATCCGAGTTCCGAAAAGGTGACTGCGTGCGCGCGCGCACCGGTCCAGACGCGACACGCCAGGCTCGTACGTTCCGCCGGGGGTCCATCTCGAGATTTCACCCTCCCTCCATGATTGGGGCGGTCTCCAGCGAATTGGCCACGTCGATTTCGATCCCAACAGATCTCTCACTGTACGGACGCATTCGTGCCATCGTTTTCAGATGATTGTCCGCTAGCACTATTGCGCTAGCAGCGATGAACGATGATCTTTCAGGCCCCCACCGTAGACACCTTGTCACTGTAAGAGATAATGTTAAAAACAGGACCATTTCTTCTTTTGTAGTATAAATAAATAATGTGGTAATTCTATTCTAGTGGTCCGTGGATTGTGGCCAGCCAATCGGACGGCCAGGAGGCGCTGACCCACGCGGGTGCGGGGCTGCGGGCCCCCCGTGCTTGCCTCGTTAAAGGTCGTTAAGCTTACGCACGCACGCGGCCGCCGAGCAAAAACAAAACAAGGAGCTGTTCATGGCGTCAGAATTGAAGCGGTGATTCAAAAAAAAAAAAGAACTGATTGAAGCGGCCACCGTCCGCTGCTCCAGGCTCCACGCCACGATGCCTCCATTGCCAGCGCGCGGGCGTGCAGACAGCAGCAGCAGCCCGCGGCCGGCTCACCGCGTCGCCGCCCTGCGATGCCGCGCCGTGGCTGCGGCTGTGGCTGGGGCCGGAGCCGGATCCGAGCGCCAGGCCGCGCGTCCGCTTCCAAATCGCGCATGCTGCCATGATTAGGTGGTTGATGGCACTCGGGTGGTGGTGGTGCGCTGCTGCTCTGCTCCTCCCGAGCCCCAAAAGCCAAATTCCATCCCCCCTATGGCATCGGTACGCACGATGGCATAAAGCTCCCGGCTTTTCCTTCCCACGCTTCTTTTTATCTCGCGTCTCGCGTCTCCCGTCCCCATCGCTCCCCTCGCCGCCCTGGTCTTCCTCCACCCTTTCGCTTCGCCGCCTCCGGGGTTCTCCGCGCCGGTACTGATCTCCGCCTCTCACTTCTCTCTCTCTTGCTATGAAAAGCGCAAGCTCTCACCTTCTCTCAAGTTTTAATCGTTTCTTCTTGGAGGAGGTGGAGTTCGTGTGGCAGTCCCTTTATTAGTATTACTTAAGTAGTAGGACTTGTTTGCCCTGTGCTGTGATAGGGCATGAAGCTTGCGTAAGGTCTTGTGCTTGCAAGGATTGTTTTTCTTTATGACCCCAATGGATGAGTTTTAGAGCAAAACTTGGCAAATTGTAGCAGTTGCTGTGACCCTTGTGAGTTTTAGTGGAAATTTGGTAAACCCACATCTCTGTAGAGAAATTAGTATGCTTATCTTCTCTAAAGTTTGAAAAATCAAAATCAAAGGTACATGCTGTGATTTGCAATGTTCATCATTCCTTATCAATTTCTGATGCATATTTCTGCCTTTCAAATCCAAGGAAGTTGGTTTTCTAATAGCACCTAAGCAATTGTCTTAGCCTTAAGGGTACCGCACAACCTTTTCTTCTTCTTTTGCGTATCTCTTTGATGGTTTCTAGATTTTCTAACTTATAACATGAGCTCAAGAAATTTGTTCAAACAAAAGAAATAATTATCTCTGGGAATTTGCAACTTCTTATATCCAACTAGACTTCAGACAAACATTCTCTGTAGTCTGTTACTGTAGATTTGCTGCTCCTTGGAAAGTTCACAATTCTTTCCCTCCTCCCTGTTTAATCTTCTTTCTTCTTTAGTTGCGAGTCTTGAGAATTTAAGGCTTTCCTTTGAGTGGAGTTCTTGTGACAATCATTTGAGGACTAACTGTTTTGTGCTGGAATTATTGGATGCACGAAAGTTAAGATACTTCCCTAAATGATTGTCTTTCTCTATGGTTTCAGTGCATGGATTTTAATGGGAAAGTTGGCATAATTGAAGCTTTGCAGTGGATCTTGTGAATTTTAGTGGGAATTTGGTAAAATTCATCCATTTCTTCTGTAGGCAGTTTCTTAATTACATGTTTGAGCTGAAGTTTCCAATTCAAGGAAAAACTAATCTTTTATTCGTTGGAGTACCTATATAGTTTTCTGTGTCAACAGCATCACTTAATGTTCAGTGCATACCCACGCAATAATTTCTAAATTTTGCTCTGTAAAACATGTGCTCAAGAGATATGGACAAACAACAAATATAATTATAATTGGAACTATGCAACTTCTTGTCCAGTGGACATGGTCACATGGATTGTCTCTACAGTAAAAAAAAATCAAACTTTGTAACTCAACTTCAGAGGGGTGTGGAGATATGTCAGTGAGTATTGGTGTAAGGATTCTGAAGTAATAAGTGCTATTTCAGTCTTTCAAATGATGCTGCTATTTCAAATTAAGCAAACATTATGATGGCTTCCCCACAGGCGTTTTAAGTTTCTTCAGTAATCATATTGCTTCTGTACATACCCACGATTTTTTTTTCATGCTACTTAACTGTGAAATCAACTGATCAGCAAAAGTTTTTATGTATCTTGTTGAGTGTCGACACTGTTTCCATTAGATACATATGCTAACTTTCGTACGATTTTGAGTCCATTTATAATTGTACCTCAGTCTCCAGGTTCTTGTGGTTTGTTTGCATGCAGGCTGCATGCAGATTTTCAAAACATTGAGTTCGGCTTGATATTTGCACCTTTTTTCCTCTCACATTATTTGCATCATCTTAATAAAAATGGAATATTAACTTCAATCAGCTGTTGTCTTACTACTCTTCAATCTTATTTGTTCAATTTCACTTATGGTCTTACTTGCTTCACCTGCAGATCGTGGACATTTTATGAAGTCCCTTTGGGGTTCTGGATGCATAAGATAGTGTGCATATGATTTGTCCATTAGTTTCTGCAGCCTCATTGTTTTCCATCTGGGATCAATAAAGCTTCATGCTCATGGACAGGGCTGATACATCAGGTTTTGTCAGTGGTGGTATACATTACATGAGCATCCATGTGTATTTTCATTTTGTGTATACTATGTGCTTCCTCAGTGGTGAAGTTGTAAAGCTGGAGTCCTAAATTCTGTTGGTTGGATTGAAGCATCTGGTCTCTGAACAGCATATAAATTTCTTCCTATCATAATCCTACCTTATTTATACTAAGCAGGATGGACCTCAGTATGACAAATCTTTGGTTTCATGGGAAGGAACATATAGCTTCTTCTTCAATCTCCCAGGCCCAACCATCTGCCATAAATTGCAGGAATGAAGAACTAGCTGTGTCAGCCGTGAACTTGGGTTGCATCAGGAGCTCAGAAATAGCACAGAACTCTAGAAAATCATTTCAGCATGGCGATCAAAGTTTGGCCACTCCTGATGATAGCTGCAGGCTGGTCCTTGGACTTGGGCCAACACCAAATCTATATTCTGCTGATAGTCACTCATTTGGTGGAAACAAAACTTATCAATCTGCAACTTTGCTCACTCAACATTATGGCACAACCGACCCTGGTTTAATGTTGGGTCCTTTCAAGATGCAGCTCAAGAAATTTGCAATCTACAACAGCGAGTGGCAGCAAGAATTATTCATTTGCAAGGAAGACTGGTATCATCTTTCCACTTATTGATGAGGGATCAACTTCAGCAAAAAGGAAACGAGGTGGTTATATGCTGCCACTTCTGTTTGCGCCAAGATCAGAAGATCTTTGTCTTAATGGAACATCTCCAGACACCGATGTCCAACAGCATGATGGAACTGGATGTGATTCTGAAAGTGATCATGATAGATCTCTGAATCATCACGAGATTCATCCTAGCCCTGACCTATCCATTACAGCTGATTGTTCTTTTGCTGCAACTTCTGATATAGTAGCCGGTACAAGTGGTGAGCAGAGGAGTCATCAGCGCCACCCAAAGAAATGCAGGTTCAATGGGTGTTCGAAAGGTGCAAGGGGTGCATCAGGACTCTGCATTTCTCATGGCGGTGGCCAGAGGTGCCAGAAGCCTGGTTGCAACAAAGGTGCTGAGAGTCGAACAGCATTCTGCAAAGCTCATGGAGGAGGGAGACGCTGCCAAGAGTTAGGCTGCACCAAAAGCGCTGAAGGGAAGACAGAGTTCTGTATTGCTCATGGTGGTGGGCGCCGGTGTGGGATTGAGGAATGCCCAAGAGCGGCAAGGGGGAAATCTGGATTCTGCATAAAACATGGTGGAGGGAAAAGGTGCAGGATAGAGGGTTGCACTCGTAGTGCTGAAGGCCATCCTGGGTTGTGCATCTCACATGGAGGTGGTCGCCGGTGCCAGTACCCAAACTGCAGTAAGGGGGCGCAAGGAAGCACCATCTTTTGCAAGTCTCATGGTGGAGGCAAGAGGTGCATGTTTGATGGCTGTACCAGAGGCGCAGAGGGCAGCACGTCCTTCTGCAAAGGGCATGGTGGCGGGAAGAGGTGCCTCTTTGAGGGAGGTGGGGTGTGCCCAAAGAGCGTCCATGGCGGAACTAGCTTCTGTGTTGCGCATGGAGGGGGCAAACGCTGCTCCGCTCCTGGGTGCACCAAGAGCGCCCGTGGTCGTTCTGATTGCTGTGTGAAGCACGGTGGTGGCAAACGTTGCAGGTTTGATGGGTGCGACAAGAGCGCACAGGGGAGTACTGACTTCTGCAAGGCCCATGGCGGGGGCAAGCGATGCGCTTGGAGCAAAGGCTGCGACAAGTTTGCTAGGGGAAGGAGCGGTCTATGCGCTGCACATACGACCCTGATGGCTTCCAAGCTAGAGCATGATCCTGGACATGCACGAAGCATGGTCGGGCCTTCCCACTTCAGCGGCATTGTCTCTGGTTCATCAGCAGCTGATAGCAACATGGACCATGCCATCTCATCATCCAGCCATGGCGCATGGTCAGACTGCGTTGACTCGTCTGGAGACATGCAGAGCGCCGGCAGGCTCCTGATACCACATCAGGAGCTGGTCCCTGGCTCATTGAAGGCCTCTCCTTCGTGTGGTCTAGCAGGCAACGGCCGGGATGACGGAGGGAGCCGGAGCCACAGCTTTGGGCTCGTGGTGACGGAGGGAAGGGTGCACGGTGGAGGGCTGATGTCCATGCTTGGAGTTGGAGGCAACCTGGGAAGCAATCCTGATGGTTCGAAAGCCTGAAACACCAAGGATGTGACGTAGTGAGCACAAACAGAGAATTCAGGCTATTTTGCATGCCTCTATTATGATTCTTGCAATGTAATATATACATGATTTTTCAAATGGCCATTGTGTAACTGTAGTACTTGCCAATTGGCCATTGTGTAACAGTAGTATTTGCTATGTACAAGAGTGGTTTTAGCATTTAGTCAATGTTGTGCAAAGAGCTGAGAACTGCATAGTTACTTGGGTTCAGAAATTATATGGAAGCTTGTAAGTTGTCTCTCCGAATTTTTGCAAACCTATTTACTGAAATATTTAGTTCTTCCTGATGGGTTCGAACCTTAGGCTAGTAAATCAGTGGGAGTGTGGGATTCACTGTTACCTAGTATTTTTAAAACCGGTAACAATTGATAGTTTATTAAAAATTGCAGAAAAATGTGTAATAATGTGGAAATTTAGAAGTTCGAACGCAGAAAAGGTATTTCCTCCATTCCAAATTATAAGATATTTTGTCTTTTTCTAGATATATTGTTTTTCTTATGTATCTAGACATATTGTATATTTAAGTGCGTAACAAAACTATATATCTAGAAAGCCAGAACATCTTATAATTTAGAATGGGGGGAGTAATTTGTTTTCAAAGTTTCCACAGATTCTGTAGATTTCATATTAAATTTGTGTCATTATTGGTCCCTTTGGATTTGCTTGGGGAACTTGCCTCATGTTGTAGCTTTCCCAACAAAGAAAATGGGTCAAGACTCTTTTGGTGAAAAGGGGGATGATCATGTCACGCCGTTAGGATCGTGTCCTGTAAGTGTTCACGATCTGCATTGTTCTGTTTACGATCTGCATTTGTTCTGTTTATATTCGCTTTTTAAATCAAACTAGATTATTAGCCATCCGTCGTCCATTTCCAGGTGATCATGTCATGCACATCCATTTATGACTCCACATCATGTAGACAGTCCAAAGGGGTATGAAATTCTCAAGTTTGTGTTGTGGTTGTTATGTTGTTATGAAGGGCTCTTATCTTGCTCTACTAATTATTTATTTTTCTTTTGATCGGTTTGAACAGGTGATCACTCTCCGGGCAATTATGGTGCCCCAAAGGGTGCCTTCATTCCATTTTCGGTCTTAACCATGATGGAGGCATGGAAAGCATCTCGTTAGCCAAATTGTATGTGACCTTACATCTTTGTCTGATCACCTGTGGTTTAGAGTTGTCAACACAGTCTTGTGACAACCAACGTAGATGCGAGTTTCTTCCAAATTTGTCGAGATCAAGCACACTTAACCCCTAAGGACTTGACGAGCCAGTTAACAAGGCAATGGCTATCATTAGTATTATCTTCTCTTTTCTAAAGGAAGGATCTCTTGATCTTTTTTAATTCGTTTTGTTACCTAAGTTGCTAAAGGAAACATGATCATGTAGTAAATCGGTACAGAAGAAAGCACTAAAGTGCGTCAAGTGACTAGAGTCATGTATAACTTTTTGCATTATTATTAGGCAAAACACCTATAACTTTTTTTTTTCAAATAACACATGCAAAGGATGAGCACGTTTGATCTGAAAAGTTTTCATCATACTAGTAAGGTACAAATATAAAAAAAAGCACGATCCCATAGGGTAAGACCTCTCCCAATGCATTGATGGAGAAGACCCTCTTCTGCAGGGTCGAGAAAAGGCCACGAATCCTGGCTAATCAGTATATGTCGCTAGTGGCGACAACATACCAACAAGCATTAGTGAACCACATATTCTATTTTAAATTGTCCAAGAAGTGTTTTTTTAGAATGGGTGGCCTTTTTTTGGTGAGAACGGGAGGACCTATAGGTTGTGCTTTCTGCATCTTTACCCCTACACTACAACTACGCTACGGGCTCGTTTGGTTACGGGTCTCGAAAGACTTTTGCCCAAGCAAGTAGGTTTCTAGAAGCTACGACGATCAAAATCCAACGCCTGGCTCAATTGCCTTGGCCTGCACGTTGGGCACCGCGTTTTGGTTTGATTTGAAAGTGATTAACCTCTTTTTTATTGTTTTCTATTAAGTTGTCAGTATTTGCCGGTGCAGAAAGTGACCAACACGTAAATATTTATAGTTTTGCCGTACGTTGTGATCGGAGGTGGCCTAGCACTCAATGACACAAGGTTTATACTGGTTCAGGCAACGTGTCCTACGTCCAGTTTGAGTCGGTCGGTGACTTTATTCCTGAGCCCAGGTGCTCGAAATCTGCAGTGGGGTTACAAACGAGAAAGAAAAAGATGGGGTATACAAGGGGTCCGGACGACTCCGGTCGGAAGGGCCGAGAGCGACAGGAGCCCCGCTATGGGCTAAGTGTTCAAGCGTGAGGTCCGAACCTGACGGTTGTGTGGTTGTGATCTAGTGAACTTGATCGATCTGGACTAACTTGGATCAACTGGGTCTATTGGGAGAGAGCGTATCCCCTTTTATAGGTGAAGGGGATGGCCTTACAAGTGAGAGGGAGAGAGTACGAATGCTTCTAAGCCTTGTTGCCGACGTCGACGGGTACAAGATGATGGTAGGCGCCCACAACACTGTTGGATGTTAGATGCATATGGGAGGTTCCGTCGTTCTTGTTTGGGTATGGCAGATGTCGGTACCTGCATATACTGTTGATGCCCAAAGGCATGTGAGGAGTTTCACCATGTGCACTCGGTACGGTAAATCCCGGCGCCCACAACACTGTCGATATCCAGAGGCATGTGGGGGGAGCCTTACCATATGGGAGTTTAATGGCATCCGCAATACTATAGGGGAAATATATGCGTCTACAACACTGTTTGTGTCAGGGCGATTGCAGAGTATTGTTCCTGCAGGTGTACAGGGTATGGTCCCTGGTATCATGGTTTGACTTGTGCGCCTTGCCCTGCTTTCTCCGCACGTCTCCTGGTCCCTACCGAGCGGGCGTCCCCGGTCGGTTGATCCCAGTCAGCTCTGATCGTGCCAGTTGGAGAAGAGCGGTGAGCAGGGGTTGGGCGTATCCCCGGTCGAAGAGTACGGGTCGGAGTCGAAAGCGGTGCTTTTGGCCAGGCCTTCCGGTCGAAGAGGCCGTCCGAAGGCGGGCTGGTGATTGAAGCGAGCGCTCCGGTCGGAGAGGTGGGCCAAAGTCGGAAAACGGGTGTTGTTCCTGCTCGGCTTGACCTTTCGGTCGGAGATTGGATCACTCCCCCAGCCTGTCGCTCCGATACTTGGGCCGGCCCATGAGTTGTGCGTTATCAGTTTGGGCCGAGCCTTTGTTTGGGAAGCCGGTCCCTGAGGGACCCCGAGTTTATGAACCCGACAGGAGCCCCCGAGCCCCCATGCGGTTCGGGCTGAACCGTCTGGGGAGTGTTTGTTTAGCGGTGAAAGGTCCTAATATGGCTAAAGGGGGGTGAATAGCCTATTTAAAAATCTACAAACCGACTAGAGCAATTTGATTAGTATAATAAATAGTGAAATGCAAACTTGCTCTAGCTCTACAAGGGTTGCAAGCCACCTATCCAACAATTCTAGTTGTTATGATCACTAGGCACATAATTTACAAGGTCACTACTCACTAAGAGCTCTCATAATTGCTACACTAAAGAACTCCACTAGATGAACTTAATTCACAAAGCAAGCTCTCAATTCTAGCTACACTAAATAGCTTGTTATAGCTAGTTTGTGGAAATGTAAATAAGTAAGTCAGGTGATTATACCGCCACGTAGAGGAGTGAACCTATCACAAGATGAATACTTTATCAATCACCGGGAGAATACCAAAGGGCAAGAGACAACCAATTTTCTCCCGATGTTCACGTGCTTGCCAACATGCTACGTCCTCGTTGTGTCGACCAACACTTGGTGGTTCGGCAGCTAAGAGGTGTTGCACGAACCTCGTCTACACAATTGGACACCGCAAGAACCTACCAAAAGTGAGGTAGCTCAATGACACAAGCAATCCACTAGAGTTACCATTTGGCACTCCGCCGGGGAAGGTACAAATCCTCTCACAATCACCGAAGATGGCCACGAACAATCACCAACTTGTGCCAATCCTCCTCCATTGCTCCAAGCCATCTAGGTGGTGGCAACCACCAAGAGAAACAAGTGAATCTCGCAGCGAAACACAAATACCAAGTGACTCTAGATGCAATCACTCAAGCAATGCACTTGAATTCTCTTCCAATCTCACAATGATGATGGATCAATGATGGAGATGAGTGGGAGGACTTTTGCTATGCTCACAAGGTTGCTATGTCAATACAAATGGCAAAGAGAGTGAGCTAGAGCCGACCATGGGGCTTAAATAGAAGCCCCCATGAAATAGAGCCGTTGTACCCCTTCACTGGGCACAACACGGGGTGACCGGACACTAGACCTCAACGTTCGGTCACGCGATGCGTGCCACGTGTCCCCTCTCTTCAAATGTCGATCGCCCGGTCTCAATGGTCAAGTGATGACCGGACGCAGCAGCTCAAAGTGATCGGACGCTGAACCCCAACGTCCGATCATTTCCAGTAAGCATCCAGAGATGACTTTTTACGACCGGACACGTTCGGTCATGCTCGACCGGACACACCCAACGTCCGGTCACATGGCAAGTCCCCTGTGCGCTGCCATGTCAGCAGGACCGAACGCAACCTTCCAGCGTCTGGTCACTAAGTGACCCAGCGTCTGGTCAGAGACCAACGCCAGCGTCTTCATGCTTCACCTGACCAGACGCGCCGGTCCAACCAAGACCAGCGTCCGATTACTTATAGTGACCTCCGTCTTTTCTGTCTAGGGCGCCGGTGAAGTTCCTAACCCTTGCTCCAATGTGCCAACCACCAAGTGTGTCACCTTGTGCACATGTGTTAGCATATTTTCATAAACATTTTCAAGGGTGTTAGCATTCCACTAGATCATAAATGCATATGCAATGAGTTAGAGCATCTAGTGGCACTTTGATAACCGCATTTCAATACGAGTTTCACCCTTCTTAATAGTATGGCTATTGATCCTAAATGTGATCACACTCACTAAGTGTCTCGATCACTAAAACAAAATGGCTCCTACTATTTATACCTTTGCCTTGAGCCTTTTGTTTTTCTCTTTCTTCTTTTCAAAGTTCAAGCATTTGATCATCACCATGCCATCACCATCACCATGATCTTTATCAATGCTTCATTACTTGGAGTAGTGCTACCTATCTCATAATCACTTTGATAAACTAGGTTAGCACTTAGGGTTTCATCAATTAACCAAAACCAAACTAGAGCTTTGAATCTCCCCCTTTTTGGTAATTGATGACAACCCTTACACAAAGATATGAATTGAAATTTAATTGAATCCATGTTGCTTGCCCAAGTATATTTACCATGTGTAAAAGAATATGGACAAATTTCATGGACTCCAAATGGTAGCAATTGCTCCCCCTACATATATGCTAAGAGTTTGGATTGTAGCTTGCACATATGCTTAGATAGGAAATATAGGAGACAATTTCTACCAAATGATGCTAAGGTATAAGAGATGGACCTTTGAAGCGTGATACCAATCAAAGTGCACCAATATACCATCCTTAGCACCATTGGTAACTAGACATACATAAAAACTAGAATACCTCATGAGATCAACATTACAAGCAAGGGTCTAGTTTCCATAGAATGAACATAAGTCTAGTTACTTTAGCCTATGCATACTAGTTTCTCATTTTATCATTCAAGCCTATAACTAGCATACACCACACAAGCATGGATATTGAAATTTAAAACTTGTGCCATGCAAGCAAATATAACATACAAGTTTATGAGCTTGCTCCCCCTACTTGTGTGCATTTTTTATTGATCCCCTTACAATATCATTTCATTTGTTTTCATTTGTTTGCTCCTCTTATCTTACTATCTTTGTGAATTTCTCTCCCCTTTTGTTAACAATTAGCACAAAAGGTGAGCTCAAATTATAGATAGGTTGATGTGAAACTATGAGAAATGAGGATTATTTTCTCAATTTGGTTCAAACTAGATCACTTATAAAAGATATTTAACTCGATTTGATCCAAGGACAAGCTTCTTCACACCTCTATATAAGGGTTATCTTGTACCATGTTGAGTTAAACACTTATAGTTTATTTTCTAGATCAAACACTAGGTTTACAAGCCCACAAACATGTCATATACTACCACTAGATCATTTCAAGTATACAAGCAATAGTGGTACCATACAAGCATCAAATTCATTTGATTTTTATGAATGAGCCTAGGACATGATAGGAATGACTAGATGCACTAAACAAGTCTTTAGCAATGGATGGATGACATATCAATCAACTTTACCTTGCTTTGCTCGAAGGAGAGGCATGTCATATAATGGGGGTGCATCAACACATATTTGAGAAGTCAAGTATGTTCAATTCATTTCTTAGCTTGAAAAACCTCTTCTTATCAAGTGACTTAGTGAAGATATCGGCAAGTTGATCTTCGGTGCCCACACTCTCAATGCAAATGTCCCCTTTTTGTTGATGATCTCTTATGAAATGATGGCAGATATCAATATGCTTTGTTCTTGAATGTTGAACCAGGTTGTTGGTGAGCTTTACGGCACTTTCATTGTCACATAGCAATGTCACTTGCTTGAATTTGATTCCAAAATCACTCAAAGTAGCCTTCATCCAAAGTAATTGAGCACAACAACTACCGGCCGAAATGTACTCCGCTTCGACGGTTGAAAATGCTACACTATTTTACTTCTTTGATGACCAAAACACAAGTGATCTTCCTAATAGTTGACATGTGCCCGATGTGCTCTTTCTCTCAACTTTGCATCCCACATAATCGGAGTCCGAATATCCAATCAACTCAAATCTTGCTCCTTTGGAATACAACAATCCAACATTTTATGTATGCTTCAAGTACCGCAATATTTTCTTTGTTGCCTTCAAATGACTTTCTCTTGGTGAGGCTTGAAATCTAGCATACATACATACACTAAACATCATATTCGGCCTTGATGTGGTCACAAAGAGTAGGCTTCCAATCATAGACCGATACATCTTCTGATCCATCATGCTGCCACTAGCATCACTATCCAAGCTTCCACTTATTCTCATTGGTGTACTAATAGCTTTAGCATCATCCATTCTAAACTTCTTGAGCATGTCATTGATATACTTGCCTTGACTCACAAATGTGCCATTCTTCATTTGCTTAATTTGAAGACCAAGGAAGTAACTAAGCTCTCCAATCATAGACATCTCAAACTCACTTGCCATCATCTTGCCAAACTCCTCACAAAAATCTTGATTTGTTGACCCAAATATGATATCATCAACATAGATTTGCATTACAAATAAGTTATTTCTAAGCTTCTTGGTGAAGAGAGTGGTGTCAACCTTTCCTATCTTGAATCCCTTAGAGAGTAGGAAATTCCTCAATCTCTCATACCATGCTCTAGGTGCTTGTTTCAATCCATACAAAGCCTTTCTCAACTTGTAAATATGGTTGGGTTTCTTTTCATCTTCAAAACTAGGAGGTTGCTCAACATACACAAGCTCATTGATGTACCCATTGAGAAATGCACTCTTCACATCCATTTGGTACAACTTGATGTTGTGGGCACAAGCATAGGCTAACAAGATCCTAATTGCTTCCAATCTTGCAACCGGGGCATATATTTCTCTAAAGTCAAGACCTTCAACTTGAGTGTAACCTTGAGCCACTAATCTTGCTTTGTTCCTTATTACTATCCCATCTTGATCTTGCTTATTACGAAAGATCCACTTGGTTCCAATCACATTATGATCCTTAGGCCTCTCAACTAACTCCCATACTTGGTTTCTTGTGAAGTTGTTTAGCTCTTCATGCATAGCATTGACCCAATCAACATCCTTCAAAGCTTCATCTATCTTCTTAGGTTCAATAGATGACACAACTGAGAAGTGCTCACAAAATAAAGCCAACCTTGATCTAGTTTGCACGCCTCTTAAAATATCACCAATGATAGTGTCCAGTGGATGATCTCTTGCAACATTGATTGGTTAAAGTACTTGCACTTGATTGCTTGCATTTGATTGATCACTTAGTTGAGATGATGAACTAGCCACTTGTTGTTGATCTTGCACTTTGTCATGACTAGCACTTGCTTGAACTTGATCATGAGAACCACTAGCTTGCACATTTGAGTTAGAGAGCACTTGATTCTTGTCATCTTCAATATTAATCACCTCTCTAGGCCTTATATCACCAATGTCCATATTCTTCATTGCATTGACCAATTGAGTGCCTCTTACATCATCTAGATTCTCATCTTCCTCTCAGGAACCATTTGTTTCATCAAATTCCACATCATGAACCTCCTCAAGAGTACCACTAGCCAAATTCCAAACTCTATATGCCTTGCTAGTAGTGGAGTAACCAATCAAGAAGCCTTCATCATATTTCTTTTCAAACTTGCTCAATCTAGTGCCTTTCTTCAATATATAGCATTTACAACCAAAAACTCAAAAGTATGCTATGTTGGGTTTTCTTCCATTCAATAGCTCATATGGTGTCTTCTCCATCATGGAGTGACAATAGAGTCGGTTGCTATAATAGCAAGCCATGTTTATTGCTTTGGCCCAAAATTAATAACTCACATTATACTCACTCAACATTGATCTTGCCATGTCAATCAAAGTTCTATTCTTTCTTTCAACTAGGCCATTTGATTTTGGAGTATACTTGGCCGAGAATTGATGTCTAATTCTAAATTCATTACACAACTCATAAATTCTAGTGTTCTTGAATTCACTACCATTGTCACTTCTAACTTTCTTGATAGTTATTTCAAACTTATTGTGAATGCCCTTAACAAATGATTTGAATGTTGCAAACACATTACTCTTGTCAACAAGAAAGAACACCCATGTGTATCTAGTGAAATCATCCACGATCACAAATCCATATTTGTTTCCCCCAATGCTAATGTATGTGGTTGGTCCAAACAAGTCCATGTGCATCAACTCAAATGCCTTAGATGTGCTCATCATGCTCTTCTTACGATGTGTGTTACCAACTTACTTTCTGGCTTGACATGCACTACATAGCTTATCCTTTTAAAATGTGACATCTTTCAAGCCTCTAACTAAGTCATGCTTGATCAACTTGTTTAATTGTTTCATTCCAATATGACCAAGCCTTCTATGCCATAACCAACCCATGCTAGATTTAGTGATCAAACATGTTAACAATTAAGCTTCTCTAGCATTTAAATCAGCTAAGTATAGATTTTTATATCTAAATCCTTTGAATATCAAGTTAAAGCCATCTATACTTATGATCTCTATATCATCCACCCTAAATATGCACTTGAAACCAAGATCACACAATTGAGCTACCGATAATAGGTTGAAGTTTAAGCTCTCTACTAGTAGCACATTGGTAATACTCAAGTCATTGGATATTGCAATCTTACCAAGCTCGTTAACCTTGCCTTTGTCATTGTCACCAAATGTGATACTATTAATCCCATTGCTCTTATTTTTATTGATTGAATTGAATATTCTTGGATCACCGGTCATGTGTTGTATGCACCCACTATCAAGCACCCAATGCCTTCCTCCGGCT
This sequence comes from Miscanthus floridulus, assembly GCF_019320115.1. Lineage (NCBI taxonomy): Eukaryota > Viridiplantae > Streptophyta > Magnoliopsida > Poales > Poaceae > Miscanthus > Miscanthus floridulus. The sequence continues at coordinate 89,771,716 of NC_089590.1, forward strand.
TTATAATTGACCTACAAAAGAAGATCAATTCTTTTTAGGTACCCAAACTTGCTTGGGTCCTTGAAGGTTAGTTACCAAAGTCTTTGGTACCCAAATGGCCTTTTTCTTTGGGCCCACAATTGGTGTATCAATGAATTTAGCCTTCACACCATTGGCATCCTTAACAAGCATGTAACAAGAATAAAATTTAATTGAGGATACATTAGGTAGCTTGTTCTTGCTAATCTTGCAATTTTGCTCTATATGCCCAACTTGCTTGCATCTATTGCAAAACCGACCATTACCCTTCACAAAGCTAACTTTGGGAGTAACAAAGGCCGCCTTGCCTTTCTTAGGGGTATAGACTAATCCCTCTTTGTTGAGAGAAAACCTTTGGCTACTCAAGCACTTTAGCAAGCGGGCATCTCCACCATAGGCATTGCCTAAGGCACGAGTGAGCTTATTCACCTCCTTCTTGAGAGTCTCATTTTCTACCATTAGTGAGGCATCATAAGTGAGACCATCACTCAAAGGTAAAGTAGAAGTAGTAGTGCTACAAGAAGTGTTAGCGGGAGCAACTACAATGGGCTTATAAAAAGTTTCATCAATAAGATCACATGTTAGTCCCACATCACAAGACACGATCACTTGCTCCTTCTTAGCCTCCTCCTTCTTGACTTGCTCGATGAGAGAGGAGTGAGCTTTTTCAAGCTTAGAGTGAGCTTTGCCAAGCTTCTCATGGGCTTCCATTAGCCTCTCATGAGTGGCATTGAGCTCATCAAGAGATTGCTCAAGAAATTTGACTTTCTTGTTTAATTATTTGCACTCATTTCTCTTCATCTCAAAGCAAGTGTGCACTTGCTCACACATTGAAAGGTCCTAATATGGCTAGAGGGCGGTGAATAACCTATTTAAAAATCTACAAATCAACTAGAGCAATTTGATTAGTATGACAAATAGCTAAATGCAAACTTGCTCTAGCTCTACAAGGGTTGCAAGCCACCTATCCAACAATTCTAGTTGCAATGATAGCTAGACACATAATTTGCTATGATGCTACTCACTAAGAGCTCTCAATCTTTCTACTCTAAAGAGCTCCACTAAGCAAACTTAAATAGAAAAGCAAGCTCTCAAATCTAATTACACTAAAGAGCTTGCTATAACTAATTTGTAAGAATATAAACGAGTGAGTAGGATGGTTATACCGCCGTGTAGAGGAATGAATCAATCACAAGATGAATATGAAACCAATCACCGGGAGAATATCAAATGGCAAGAGACAACCGATTTTTCTCCCGAGGTTCATGTGCTTACCAACACGCTAGTCCCCGTTGTGTCGACCAACACTTGGTGGTTCAACGGCTAAGAGGTGTTGCACAAACCTCGTCCACACAATTAGACACCGCAAGAACCTACCCGCAAGTGAGGTAACTCAATGATATGAGCAATCCACTAGAGTTACCTTTCGGCGCTCCGCTGGGAAAGGTACTAATCCCCTCACAATCACCGGAGATGGCCACGAACAATCACCAACTCGTGCCAATCCTCCACCGCTGCACCAAGCCGTCTAGGTGGTGGCAACCACCAAGAGTAACAAGCGAAATCCGCAGCGCAACATGAATACCAAGTGCCTCTAGATGCAATCACTCAAGCAATGCACTTGTATTCTCTCCCAATCTCACAAAGATGATGGATCAATGATGGAGATGAATGGGAGGGCTTTGGCTAAGCTCACAAGGTTGCTATGTCAATGAAAAATGTGCAAGTGAGTGAGCTTGAGCCGGTCATGGGGCTTAAATAGAAGTCCCCCATGAAATAGAGCCGTTGGCTCAGTTATTTGGCTGACTACGCATCGACCGGATGCTCTGGTCAAAATGCACCGGACGCAGCACCGGACGCTCCGACCGTGAATACCAAATGCGTCCGGTCGTCCTACCGGACGTGTCCGGTAGCTCCTAGACTGCCACGTGTCCAGTTCAAACCAACATAGCCGTTGCTGCCCATTCTGCCGACGACCGGACGCTCATACCGGACGCACAAACACAAATGACCGGACGCTAAGCCGCTGCGTCCGGTCGAGTCCAGTAAGCCCCTAGGGCCGACTAGACATGTCTGTAAGAAACTAACCGGACGCTGAGCCTCAGCGTCCGATCGAGTACAGTAAGCATCCACTCTCGACCGGACGCGTCCGATCACACCGGATCGGACGTCGCCAGCGTCCGATCAACTGTTCTGCCGAATACTGTGTTTGCTGATTCACACCAGACATGTCCGGTGTGGAGACCGGACGCGTCCGGTCGCTGAGTTCATCGCCAAATACCGGACGTGTCCGGTCACCATACCGGACGCATTCGGTCACTCTGTAACCAGCGCGACTAACTCTTTTTCAACTCTATCTTCTTCACCTTTGCTCAAATGTGCCAACCACCAAGTGTATCACCTTGTGCACATGTGTTAGCATATTTTCACAAACATTGTCAAGGGTGTTAGCACTCCACTAGATCCTAAATGCATATGCAATGAGTTAGAGCATCTAGTGGCACTTTGATAACCGCATTTCGATACGAGTTCCACCCCTCTTAATAGTACGGCTATCGATCCTAAATGTGATCACACTCGCTAAGTATCTTGATCACCGAAACAAAATGACTTCTATTATTTATACCTTTGCCTTGAGCCTTTTGTTTTTCTCTTTCTTCTTTTCTAAGTTTAAGCATTTGATGATCACCATGCCATCACCATCGTCATGATCTTCGCTATTGCTTCATCACTTGGAGTAGTGCTACCTATTTCATGATCACTTGATAAACTAGGTTAGCACTTAGGGTTTCATCAATTCACCAAAACCAAACTAGAGCTTTCAATCTCTCCCTTTTTGGTAATTGATGACAACCCTTATACAAAGATATGAATTAAAATTCAATTGAATTCATGTTGCTTGCCCAAGCATATTTACCATGTGTAAAGGATATGGACAAGTTTCATGAACTCCATATGGTAGCAATTGCTCCCCCTATATATGTGCTAAGAGTTTGGATTGTAGCTTTGCACATATGTTTAGTTAGGATATGTAGGAGACAATTTCTACCAAATGATGCTAAGGTATAAGAGATGGACCTTTGAAGCGTGAAACCTATCGGAGTGCACCAATATACCATCCTTAGCATCAATCGTAACTAGTCATACATAAAAACTAGAATACCCCATGAGATCAATATTACAAGTAAGGGTCTAGTTTTCATATGATGAACATAAGTCTAGTTACTTTAGCTAGATACCACTTGTAAATACATGGGAATGAAATCATTAGATGTCCTATGCACACAAGATTTTCATTTCATCATGCAAATTTACAATTAGCATACACCACACAAGCATGGATGTTGAAATTTAGAACTTGTGCCATGCAAGCAAACACATGAAATGCACATTCAAATGCACCATACAAGTTCATGAGCTTGCTCCCTCTACTTGTGTGCTCAAAATTTGAATTGATCCCCTTCCTTTGTCATATCTTATCTCTCTACACTATTTCTCCCCCCTATCACTTATCTTTGTTTCTCTCCCCCTTTGTCATCAATGACCACAAAGGCTTAAAGTAGAGATAGGTTCAAATTATAGACAGGTTGGGGTGAGACCATGTGAAATGAGGATCATTTTTCAATTTGGTTCAATCTAGTTTACTTGCAAAAGATATTTAACTCGGTTTGATCCAAGGACGAGCTTCTTCACACCTCCAAATAAGGGTTATCTTGTACCATGTTGAGTTAAACACTTATAGCTCATTTTATAGATCAAACACTAGGTTTATAAGCCCACAAACATGTCATATGCTACCACTAGATCATTTCAAACATACAAGCAATAGTGGTAACATACAAGCATCAAATTCATTTGATTTTCATGAATGATCCTATTTGAATGTGAAATATGTCTAGATGCACTAATCATGTCCTTAGCAAGGATGTATGTCATGCCAATCAATTTATACCTTGTATTGCTCGAAGGAGAGGCATGTCATATAATGGGGTTGCATCAACACATATTGGCGAAGTCAAGTATGTTCAATTCATTCCTTAGCTTGCAAAACCTCTTCTCATCAAGTGGCTTGGTGAATATATCGGCAAGTTGATCATCGGTGCCCACACTCTCTATGCAAATGTCCCCTTTTTGTTGGTGGTCTCTTATGAAATGATGGCGGACATCAATATGCTTTGTTCTTGAGTGTTGAACCGGGTTGTTTGTGAGCTTTACGACACTCGCATTGTCACATAGCAATGGCACTTGCTTGAATTTAATTCCAAAGTCACTCAAAGTAGCCTTCATCCAAAGTAATTGAGCACAACAACTACCGGCCGAAATGTACTCCGCTTCGGCGGTTGAAAGTGCTACACTATTTTGCTTCTTTGATGACCAAGACACAAGTGATCTTCCCAATAGTTGACATGTGCCCAATGTGCTCTTTCTCTCAACTTTGCATCCCGCATAATCGGAGTCCGAATGTCCAATCAACTCAAATCTTGCTCCTTTGAGATACCACAATCCAACATTTTGTGTATACTTCAAGTACCTCAATATTCTTTTTGTTGCTTTCAAGTGACTTTCTCTTGGTGATGCTTGAAATCTAGCATATATGCATACACTAAATATCACATCCGGTCTTAATGCGGTCACATAGAGTAGGCTTCCAATCATAGACTGATACATCTTTTGTTCCACCATGTTGCCACTAGCATCACTATCTAAGCTTTCACTTGTCCCCATTGGTGTACTAATAGCTTTACTATCATCCATTTCAAACTTCTTGAGCATGTCCTTGATATACTTGCCTTGACTCACAAATGTACCATTCTTTATTTGCTTGATTTGAAGACCAAGGAAGTAACTAAGCTCTCTAATCATAGACATCTCAAACTCACTTGCCATCATCTTGCCAAACTCCTCACAAAATTCTTGATTTGTTGATCCAAAGATGATATCATCAACATAGATTTGCATTACAAATAAGTCATTTCCAAGCTTCTTGGTGAAGAGAGTGGTGTCAACCTTTCCCATCTTGAATCCCTTAGAGAGTAGGAAATCCCTCAATCTCTTATACCATGCTCTAGGTGCTTGTTTCAATCCATACAAAGCCTTTCTCAACTTGTAAACATGGTTGGGTTTCTTTTCATCTTCAAAACTAAGAGATTGCTCAACATACACAAGCTTATTGATGTACCCATTGAGAAATGCACTTTTCACATCCATTTGGTACAACTTGATGTTGTGGGCACAAGCATAGGCTAACAAGATCCTAATTGCTTCCAATTTTGCAACTGGGGCATATGTTTCTCCAAAGTCAAGACCTTCAACTTGAGTGTAACCTTGAGCCACTAATCTTGCTTTGTTCCTTATTACTATCCCATCTTGATCTTGCTTGTTCCAAAAGACCCACTTGGTTCCAATCACATTATGACCCTTAGGCCTCTCAACTAAATCGGTAAATCCCATACTTGGTTTCTTGTCAAGTTGTTTAGCTCTTCATGCATAGCATTGACCCAATCAACATCCCTCAAAGCTTCATCTATCTTCTTAGGTTCAATGGATGACACAAATGAGAAATGCTCACAAAATGAAGCCAATCTTGATCTTGTTTGCACACCTCTTGAAATATCACCAATGATAGTGTCTAATGGATGATCTCTTACAACATTGGTTGGTTGAAGCACTTGCACTTGATTGCTAGCATTTGATTGATCATTTGGTTGAGATGATGAACTAACAACTTGTTGTTGATCTTGCACATTTTCAACACTAGTACTTGCTTGAACATGATCATGAGAGCCACTAGCTTGCACATTTGAGTTAGAGAGCACTTGGTTCTTGTCATCTTCAACATCAATCACTTCTCTTGGCCTTATATTACCAATGTCCATGTTCTTCATTGCATTGACTAATTGAGTGCCTTTTACATCATCTAGATTCTCATCTTCCTCTTGGGAACCATTTGTTTCATCAAATTCCACATCATGAACCTCCTCAAGATTACCATTAGCCAAATTCCAAACTCTATAAGCCTTGCTAGTAGTAGAGTAACCAAGCAAGAAACCTTCATCACATTTCTTTTCAAATTTGCTCAATCTAGTGCCTTTCCTCAATATGTAACATTTACAACAAAAAACCCGATAGTATGCTATGTTGGGATTTCTTTCATTCAATAGCTCATAAGGTGTTTTCTCTATCATGGAATGACAATAGAGTCGGTTGCTATAGTAGCAAGCCGTGTTGATTGCTTTGGCCCAAAATGAATGACTCACATTGTACTCACTCAACATTGATCTTGCCATATCAATCAAAGTTCTATTCTTCCTTTCAACTAAGCCATTTGATTGAAGAGTGTACTTAGCCGAGAATTGATGTCTAATTCCAAATTCATCACACAACTCATCAATTCTAGTGTTCTTGAATTCACTACCATTGTCACTTCTAACTTTCTTGATGGTTGTTTCAAACTCATTGTGAATGGCCTTGATAAATTATTTGAATGTTGCAAACACATCACTCTTGTCAATAAGAAAGAACACCCATGTGTATCTAGTGAAATCATCCACAATCACAAATCTATATTTGTTTTCACCAATGCTAGTGTATGTGGTTGGTTCAAACAAGTCCATGTGCATCAACTCAAATGTCTTAGATGTGCTCATCATGCTCTTCTTAGGATGTGTATTACCAACTTGCTTTCCGGCTTGACATGCACTACATAGCTTATCCTTATCAAATGTGACATCTTTCAAGCCTCTAACTAAGTCATGCTTAATCAACTTGTTTAATTGTTTTATTCCAATATGACCAAGCCTTCTATGCCATAACCAACCCATGCTAGACTTAGTGATCAAACATGTTGACAATTGAGCTTCTCTAGCATTGAAATCCACTAAGTATAGATTCTCATATCTAAATCCTTTGAATATCAAGTTAGAGCCATCTACACTTATGATCTCTACATTATCCACACCAAATATGCACTTGAAACCAAGATCACACAATTGAGCTACCGATAATAGGTTGAAGTTCAAGCTCTCTACTAGTAGCATATTGGTAATACTCAAGTCATTGGATATTGCAATCTTACCAAGCCCTTTGACCTTGCCTTTGCCATTGTCACCAAATGTGATACTATCAATCCCATTGCTCTTGTTTTCATTGATTGAATTGAACATTCTTGGATCACCAGTCATGTGTTGTGTGCACCCACTATCAAGCACCCAATGCCTTCCTCCGGCTTTATAATTGACCTACAAAAGAGGATCAATTTCTTTTAGGTACCCAAACTTGCTTGGGTCCTTGAAGGTTAGTTACCAAGGTCTTTGGTACCCAAATGACCTTCTTCTTTAGGCCCACAATTGGTGTACCAATAAACTTAGCCCTCACACCATTGGCACCCTTGAAAAGCATGTAACAAGAATCAAATTTAATTGAGGATACATTAGGTAGCTTGTTCTTGTTAATCTTGTAATATTGCTCTATATGCCCAACTTACTTGCATCTATTGCAAAACCGACCATTGCCCTTCACAAAGCTAACTTTGGGAGTGACAAAGGCCGCCTTGCCTTTCTTGGGGGTATAACCTAATCCCTCTTTGTTGAGAGAAAACCTTTGGCTACCCAAGCACTTTAACAAGCGGGCATCTCCACCATAGGGCCGACCGGACGTGTCTGTAAGAAACTGATCGGATGCTGAGCCTCAGCGTCCGGTCGAGTACAGTATGCATCCACTCTCGACCAGACACGTCCGGTCACACCAGACCGGATGTCACCAACGTTCGATCAACTGTTCTGCTGAATACTGCGTTTGCTGATTCACACCGAACGTGTCCGGTGTGGTGACCGGACGTGTCCGGTCGCTGAGTTCGTCGCCAAATACCGGACGTGTCCGGTCACCATACCGGACGCGTCCGGTCACTCTGTAACCAGCGCGACTAACTCCTTTTCAACTCTATCTTCTTCACCCTTGATCAAATGTGCGAACTACCAAGTGTATCACCTTGTGCACATGTGTTAGCATATTTTCACAAACATTGTCAAGGGTGTTAGCACTCTACTAGATCCTAAATGCATATGCAATGAGTTAGAGCATCTAGTGGCACTTTGATAACTACATTTCGATACAAGTTCCACCCCTCTTAATAGTACGGCTATCAATCCTAAATGTGATCACACTCGCTAAGTATCTTGATCACCAAAACAAAATAACTCCTATTATTTATACCTTTGCCTTGAGCCTTTTGTTTTTCTCTTTCTTCTTTTCCAAGTTTAAGTATTTGATCATCACCATGCCATCACCATCATCATGATCTTTGCTATTACTTCATCACTTGGAGTAGTGCTACCTATTTCATGATCACTTGATAAACTAGGTTAGCACTTAGGGTTTCATCAATTCACCAAAACCAAACTAGAGCTTTCAATCTCCCCCTTTTTGGTAATTGATGACAACCCCTTTTGGGGTTTCATCAGGCTCGCAGACCCAGGTAGTTTTTGGAGCATAGTCGAAGCGTAGCCGGATGGGGCGAGATTGGGGTCGCAGACCCGGGCATTTTGGAGCGCAGTCGGAGCGTAGCCGGATGGGGCGAGATCGGGGTCGTAGACCTAGGCATTTTCTGTCTTAAGCCCCCGAGCCCTGTTGGGCCTTAGTAGGGGTCGGTGTGAGTTGTGTGCATTACCCCATCCTCGATTCCTCATAACCGAAGGGGCTGAGTTTTGTCGCTTGTCCCGATCACCCGGGCTCGAGTGACGCGTTCGGTGAATTCACTAACAGGTATGATCGAGTGGAATCCGGGTCCGTCGTTCATGATGGGGTCAACATAGCCCTCTTGTGACATTCCATTGCTCCTTTACCTACAACCCGGTAGATGCCTGGGTCATTCCAGAGACCGATCCGGGTGGCCTAACGGCCTCCCCTTGATGGAGATTCTGTGGGCTTGGCAAGAGGTTCTGGATCGAACGAGATGGTTGAGATGACCTAGTCTGCCAGACTGGGTGAGGGCTGCACGGGGCTCATCTACATTTTTCTCCCCTAGCTCTGTTGGTTACTCATGTTGAATGAGGCAACCGCCGCTTCGTGATGCAACACGGAGCGTTGTGATGCATTTCGCTGCACGTGCGATGCTTAGTTCCCGAGCCCCCGGACGAATCAGGACCTGAATCGTCCGGGAGGCTCGGGCATATGGAATGAATGCGTGTATGGATGTATGAAATGATTATAAATAAATAGAGGGGGTTGTTAGTGTTTACCTTGATGACTTAAGTGATGGGGTTTGGAAAGCTTCAGTCGAAAACATCCGACCGGGACCCATGCTCGTCGTTCATGACGGAGTCGGCATGGCCTATATGGGGCGTCCCTTTGCTCCTTACCTACTTCTCGGTGTTTATCCTGAGTGATTCGATCGACTCAGGGGGCCTAATGGTCTCTCCTGGTAGAGATCCCGTTTTGGGTTTTTCCAGGTCTGGCCTGGGGAAGCGGAGAGCCGCCTGCATGCAGTGGCACTTTGGTTCTTGTGCCTAGCATGCGGTAGTGGTTGGTCGTGCGGTAGTGGTGGGCCATGCCTAGGCCAGTCCTGTTCGATCAGGAGTCGTTCCATCGGGTAGGGCATGTCTCATTGGTCAGGGCGTGTCTCATCGATCTGGGCGCGTCTCATCTGCATTAAATGGGAAAGAGAGAGAGAGTTTTTCTCTCCACCATTTCGCCTTCCCTGATCGGCACGCCCTTCCCTAACTGTTGTTCCCTTTTCCTTAAGTAGGAGAAGGGAGAGGGTTTTCGCCCCGTTCTTTTGCCCGTTCCTCATCTGCCGCCTCCTTTCATCTTCCTTCTTGCGTTCCTGAGAGCCGCGGTGGTTTCTAGGAAAGAAAGGGGTGAGAGCGAGGGAGAACAGAAAAACTCACCAATCCTTTTACGACCTCGGAGCAAAATGTCGGACTAGAGGTCGTCCACCATGAGGGAGTCAGTGTTGAAGGCCTTCGCTTCAAAGGGGTTCCTGTCGTCGAAGGAGGTGGCGCACTGGAGGGTTCCCAGAAGGGAGGAGTTCCCACAACCTCGGCCTGGCGAGGTGGTGTCCTTTCTTACCTTCCATGAGCGTGGGTTAGGGTACCCCGCGCACTGGTTCCTACGTGGGCTCCTCAATGAGTGGGGTCTAGAGCTGTAGCACCTTAATCCAACGAGGGTGCGGCACATCGCCGGCTTCGTCACCGTCTATGAGGCTTTCCTCAGGATAGAGCCGCACATAGATTTCTTCCGGCGGCTGTTCTCTTGGGGAGCCTTGACGGTGGGGAATCCGGTTGAGAATGCGCCGGTGGGGGGTTTTGCCCTGCAGAGGAAACCGAGTGCGGGAGGCTCGTATCCCATGTACCTCTCCTATGACTCCAACCGAGGGTGGCATGGGGAGTGGTTTTATATCAGGAATCCAGTGGAGGCGCCGTTCCTGGCGTTCACTGACGAGAGGCTGGAGAAGCAAGAAAGTTGGTCGTGGGGTTGCGCCCATAAGGAGAGGAAGAAGGTGGAGGTCATTGAGGAGGAGCTCCAAAAGCTTGTGCGGTGCGGTCTTGATGGGGTGCGGGTGTTCCACACCCTCTACCACTGCCGGGTTGCACCGTTGGTGGAGAGGACGCGACCAATGTGGATGTACAGCAGCCCGTCGGACCCAGACCATGCGTCGCCGGAGGATCTGCCGAACGACGAGGTCTGGAGTCGCCTTGGCCGGGTGCTGCAGCTGAAGCCCAAAGAGAGGGTCGAAGGGAAGCCAACGCCTTTCAACTCCACTATCATGTCCAGACTGGTATGCTCCCTTCTCTTTAGTCCATACTTCTTCCTCTGCTTTTCCTATTTTTTGATTTGGAGCCACACGTTCCGCAGGGGCTTGGAGTTTACAAGTCCCGACCGCACCTTCCCAAGGGTCCGGAGGCGTGGCCCTACAGGCTAGTTAGAAGGAGGCGATAGACGCCAGGAAGAAGAAGAAGGCTAAGGTGGCTCATCGGAAGTACAAGAAGGAGAAGGAGGTTGCCCGGCGCATGAAGGCTGGGGAGAGAAAGAGCGACGTCGAGTATGAGCTTGAGTCGGAGGATCCCACAGATGTGGATGACATGGTTTTCTTCGAGGAGGAGGAAAGTCGGGAGGTCGTTGCGACCTCGGTAGCACCACGATCCTACGGCGGTGTCCACTAGTGAGGAGCAGAAGGTGGAGAGGCGCGCGGTGGTTCCCGCACCGAGCGCGGATGCCATCGGTGAATGGGAGGCAAAGCAGACGCGGTCACCGCGCCCCTTGGTGGCGTCGTTGGTCCCGTCGTCGCCTGTGGTGGACGCGGGCGAGCAAGCCAGGTGGTCCGAGGAGTGGACTAGCACTTGTGCGTTTTCGAGACCGGTGCTGACGTGTGACTCGCAGCCGGTGGAGGCCCCGCCTACCGCAGACGTGGTCGAGCAAGCCGGGTGGTCCAAGGAGCAGACTGGCACCTGCGCGTTACACGACTCGCAACTGGAGGGTGCCCTGCCCGCTGCTCCGGTCGAGGAGTCCTGAGCCAAGGGTCATGGCGACCCACCGGCCAGGCAGGAGCTGGTTGGGACGACTCCACCCCTAGCTGAAGTGAGGGGGCACGAGTTGTAGCCTGGGAGCGGTCCTTGCCCTATAGGCCCGTCGACATTGGGTCTCGCCTTCAGAGTCGTGCCGCTCACCTCCTGGTACATTTTCCTTTGTTTCTTTTTGATCTTTCGCTATTAAGCCTTTTTTGGAGTGTGACTTACTCGCACTTTTTGTTAGTGGTCGGGAGATGTTGGGGTTGAGCATCGCCCCAACTCCCATGCGAGAGACTTGGAGGCCCACACTACAACATGTCGCGGTGAGCGATAGGGGGAACAGGGTGGCGGCGGTGAGTCCTTCCCTTCCAAGGGTGGTGCCCCCCGGGTTGGTTGCTGGTATGACGACGGAGGCATCGGCATTGGCAGTGATCCCGGTGCTGACGGTGGGGGTTGCATCGGACATAACCCTTTTGGCCCCTCCTCCTCTAGCTATAGTGGAAGAGGAGAGAGAGACCGAGCTCCCTGCCTCGCTGGGTGGAGGGCTATATGGCTCACCCTCATGGTCGAAGCTAAAGGCACTGGGGGAAGACATGGCTGGGACAGAGTTGGAGTGCCCGATAGCGGCCTGCCCACCTAAGGTGGTGGATATCCCATCTGACGATGAGGCGGATGTCAAGGTGGAGCTGTCGGTGTCGTTGTAGGAGCTAGCGGTGGTTCCATCGGAGGCTAGGCCCTCCGATGGGCTGTCGGAGGGCGACTTGGAGTGGCCCTACCCTGAGGACCCGACAAAGGTGTGGTTCATCCTTCAGGATTCATAGGAGCATTAGCTCTAGGATATCCTTGGGGAGCAAGGACATGTCGCGATGTCCAAACTTGCCAACCTATCCGTGAAGCTTGGAGATGCCTAGGAGCGAGTTAAGTCCGCCCAGCAGTTAGTCGAGGTCGACCTACAGCTTGCCGTAGAGGTGAGTTTTCCGTACTTGTCCTTGACCTATGGATCTTTTGTTGGTTGCCTTAGCATGCTTGTTTTTTGAGCTTGACGCCCTTCTTTTAGAGCTGGGTGGAAAGGTGAGGTTGCTGGAGCAGAACCTAGAGACGGTCAAGGTGACTTTCAGTCAGAATGCAGAGGAGCTGGCTAAGTCCCATGAAGAGCAACGTGCGCTCGAGGGGAAACTTGACCAAATCCACAATGTTGCCTAGCTAGTCGTCTCAGAGATCTTTGGGTCGGTGCCAAGCACTAGCACACCCGCCGTCCAGCTGGTGGAGGTCCCGGATGTGGTCTAGGACCTTATCACGAGCGGGCTATTCTACGGAGCGTCGGGGGTGCTAACGTCGGTGGCAACGCACCACCCAAACCTGGACTTCACCACTATCTGTAGTGGGTATTAGAAGGCTTGAGCATGGAGGACATCTAATCGATCGGGGAGGGCTTGCTGCCACACGCAAGGTCGGTGGCAGAGCAAGTCTCTGCCCAGTGGGTGATGGACGTCCACCGTGAAGACATGGCCAGAAGCATGCGTGGGGAGGACGTTGCTGAAAGCTCTAGTTTGGTTTTGGTGAATTGATGAAACCCTAAGTGCTAACCTAGTTTATCAAGTGATCATGAGATAGGTAGCACACTCCAAGTTGCGAAGCAAACAAAGATCATAGCATGATGAAGAAGATACCATGGTGATGATCAAGTGCTTGAACTTGGAAAGAAGAAAGAGAAAAACAAAAAGCTCAAGGCAAAGGTATAATCCATAAGAGCTATTTTGTTTTGGTGATCAAGACACTTAGAGAGTATGATCACATTTAGGTTTGATAGCCGTACTATTAAGAGGGGTGAAACTCGTAACGGAATACGGTTGTCAAAGTGCCACTAGATGCTCTAACTCATTGCATATGCATTTAGGATCTAGTGGAATGCTAACACCCTTGAAAATGTTTGTGAAAATATGCTAACACATGTGCACAAGGTGATATACTTGGTGGTTGGCACATTTGAGCAAGGGTGGAGAAGTTAGAAGTGAAATGGAGTTGGTCGCAATGATGCTGGCGTCGATCAACTAACCGGACGCTGGGTCGCTCTACGACCGGACGCTGAAGGGCCACGTCCGGTCATATTGTCGGTCGGCACAGTGATTAGGGTTAAGCACCGGACGCTGGGCTGTGTCCGGTCCTTCATGACCGGACACGTCCGGTCGGCAAAAACTCGTTTTGGACCCTTACTGTAAACGACCGGACGCTGAGGGTCCAGCGTCCGGTCAGCTCTGTCGGAGCATCCGGTCAACATGTCGATTGTTGAGATCAAACGTTCAGTGTTGAACGCAGGAGACACATGGCCGCCATCGGGCAACCGGACGCTGAGGAGCAGCGTCTGGTCAGTTGGACCGGAGCATCCAGTCAGCCCATGTTATGCCTAGTGAAGGGGTATAACGACTCTATTTCATGGGGGCATCTATTTAAGCCCCATGGCCGGCTGTAGCTCATAACCTTTGGCCATTTTCATTGACATAGCAACCTTGTGAGCTTAGCCAAAGCCCTCTCACTCATTTGCATCATTGATTCATCGTCATAGTGAGATTGTGAGTGAATCCAAGTGCATTGCTTGAGTGTTTGCATCTAGAGGCACTTGGTGTTCGTGTTTCGCTATGGATTTCGCTTGTTACTCTTGGTGGTTGCCGCCACCTAGACGGCTTAGAGAAGCGAGGATCGTTGAGCGAAGGGTGGTGATTGTCTCTGGCTCCGATCGTGGTGATTGTGAGGGGTTCTTGACCTTTCCCTGGCGGAGCACCAAAAGGTACTCTAGTAAATTGCTCGTGGCTTGTGTGATCCTCATCTTGTGTTGGTTGTGTGGCACCCTATTGAGGGTTTGGCGTGTGAAGCCAATTAGCGCGTGAACCTCCAAGTGAGTGAATCGTCACAACGAGGACTAGCTTGCCGGCAAGCAAGTGAACCTTAGTAAAAAATTATTGTGTTCATCATTGATTCCGAGGTGATTGGTCTTCATTGTTATTCATCCTTGTGATTGATTGGTTCCTTCATCTACGCGGCGGTATAACCTTCTTGATCACTCTATTTACTTTACCGCAAACTAGTTGACAAGCTCTTTAGTGTAGTTAGTTGTGAGAGGTTGCTTGCTTGGTTAGTGTGGCTCTTTAGTTAGCCTTTGAGAGCACACTAACATAGAGTAGTGTCGTAGCTATTGTGTGAATAGATACTATCTAAACTAGAATTATGGTAGGTGGCTTATATTTTGAGTAGGCTAGCGCAACACTTGCTTCGCCTTATAATTGTCTAACCTTTTTGTTAAGTGTTGTTGTAGAAACTTTTATTAGGCTATTCACCCCCCTCTAGCCATTAGGACATTTCAGTTGCCTAGCCTACGGATAGCACGGAGCCTGGGTCGAAGGTGGACATTGCCCCAGCTTTGACCGAGCCAAATGTGGTCCTGCCTAGAAGTGAGCAGCCCACGCCTTCATCGGTCACACCGACAGCAGATGCCACCGAGCCGGTCCAATAGCTTGTGAAATATAAGTAGTTTAGTGAACGTAAAAAGTTTAAGTTCGTGGAGGAGCCCCCGTGTAAACATTCTTGTGTGCTTAATGGCTACGATTGTTTTTATTTTCTATGATGGAGTCACTCCGTTCGGGGAAGCTTGTTCCCCTTTTGTCCCTTAGTTTTTCCTAAGCATAATTTTGTTTTTTATTCTTTCCTTCTCGTACCTACCTGTTTGTCCCATAGGCTACAACCTTGGGAGCCCAAGGTGTGGCCCGTGAGACTCAGCTGCTCGTAACCGTAGGGAAAGGCGGGGTGCGATCGGTCAAAATATTTTAAAGCAACGCTACGTAAGGCAAATTAAAGGAATGAACTACCCTTTTGGTCGGGTAGGAAGGAATTTCACCATATGATAGTAAATAAAATAGAGAGGTGGTAGTGTACCCTAGTGGAACCCCTAAGCGCCTCGAACCGAAAAGTGTTCGGGTCAGGGTGCTTTTCTAGGAGCATACGCTAAGTAAATAATGGTAAGACTGAAACTTAGGGGAAGAGAAACGACATAGTTGTTCCAAGCGTTTGGAGAGAATGTCGTCGTTGTTGTCCTTTAGTCGGTAGGTGTTCGGTTGGATCTCTTCAACCTTCAGTTGTCCAGATCCCTACTCGTTGCGCCCTCTTTCTCGGTCGCTGCTTCTTCGCCTTTTTCTTCCTTTGGCCTACCAGCCTACCGCAGAAGGCGCTTGAGGAGCTAGCAGTCCTTATAGAGGTGTTTGACGGGGTAGTCGTTGTTAGTGCATGGGCTCTCCATGAGCTCGTGGAAGTGGCTCGGAGGGTCCTGCTAGGGCTACGTGCTCGCGTGATCAGCCGTGGCGTCCAACGTGGAGTTGGCCGGTCGGCGGTGATCCTTTCTGTTCTTTTCCCCCACTACGTGGAGGGGCCCTCATCCTGATCCTAGCGCTTGGCCTTTCCTTTGCCCCGGCCTCCGTTGGAGTGCGGCGGCAGCGGCGCTCGCTGGAGGTTTTGGACAAAGGTCCACGGTCCCGGGCCATCAGGGCTAGGACTCCGGTCGCTGCTGCATGTGTCTCGGTTCGGCCTAAGCCGCACATAGATAGGCGGTTGGTATGGAGCGGTCGTCAAGTCAAGACGAGGTGCCAATACGGCCTCCTATGCCACGCTCGGCGGTCGTTGTGGTGATCGGGTGGAGCAACCCATCTGCTGTGTCCCCATTCCCTTGGTGGGGAGTGAGGTCACGAGTTGGCGTCGCGATATGGAGCTCTCTGCTTGTTGCATGGCGGCGGTCTCCACTAGTGCCCGGAGGTTTTGGTGGATCACCTGTTCATGAGGATCGTTCGGCTCGGACATGCTGCGTAGAAGCATTGCCGCGGCGACGATGTTCTGACTGACCCCGAGCGAACTATGGGGGGCCGGTCCCCCTGTCCATGGTGTTGCGCTGGACCTAACGGGCGTGACCCCGAGCATCGCTCATCGGTCTATGTGCACGAGGCGCAGTATGGCGCGCTGGCATAGTCGGTGGCTGATGCAGCCACTGTTGTCGTAGTGCCTCACCGTGCTCCCATGTGAGCCCGAGGGGTCTTCGCATGAGAGTCCGGTGAGGTGTGAGTCTGTGAGGACTCTGCTTCCACTGGTGGGTGTCCCAGAGCGTCCGCCATGGTGCACTCCTAGGACGGATGGTGGCTAGGCGCCATGTCACCGATGCTAGAGCCGTCACTCTCGCCATCATCATCCATGAGGTCGAGAAAATAGGTAGGAGCATAGCTCGCCATTCCCACAAATTCGGATGCGAGAGGGGGCGGCGCTGGCATACTTCGGAGCCTCCGGGCATATGCGTTCACGGAAGACGCGAGGCCATAGAGAAACTGGTCGTATAGCGGTCGCGTTGGGGACAACGGGGTTCCTCCGGGTAATCGGCGGAAGATAGAGAATAGTAAGTAAATAACAGCATGTACATTACTCACAGCGGAGTTTGAACAGAGAGTTTGCTCAGAAAGAAGCACAGATGCCACGTAGTCGAAGTCGTGCGTCCCAGAGTCAATGGAGGGCGCCCCTCCAACGGATGTCGGGACGTGAGCCTCCTCACGGAGGTATAGTACGCCGAGTCGGTCGACGATGAAGTCCAGGCTTCCGAAGAGGAAGGCCTAGGATGGCTCGAAGACGGGTGGAACCCGCATCCCAGCTGGTGGGGGAGTGGGAAACTCGAGCGAGCCGAGGCGAATTGTATCGCCTGAGCCCGTCACGGCGAGGGTGGCGGAAAAGTGGGCCATCCGATGACCAAAAAAGTATTGAACATACAACGTCTTCCCTACAGACAGTGCCAACTGTCGGTGCAGAAAGTGACCAACACGTAAATATTTGTAGTTTTGCCGTACGTTGTGATCGGAGGTGGCCTAGCACTCAATGACACAGGGTTTATACTGGTTCAGGCAACGTGCCCTACGTCCAGTTTGAGTCGGTCGGTGACTTTATTCCTGAGCCCAGGTGCTCGAAGTCTGCAGTGGGGTTACAAACGAAAAAGAGAAAGATGAGGTGTACAAGGGGTCCGGTCGGCTCCGGTCGGAAGGGCCGAGAGCGACAGGAGCTCCGCTATGGGTTAAGTGTTCAAGCGTGTGCCTGAGGTCCGAACCTGGTGGTTCTGTGGTTGTGATCTAGTGAACTTGATCGATCTGGACTAACTTGGATCAACTAGGTCTAATGGGAGAGAGCGCATCCCCTTTTATAGATGAAGGGGATGGCCTTACAAGTGTGTGAGAGAGAGAGTACGAATGCTTCTAAGCCTTGTTGCCCACGCCGACGGGTACAGGATGATGGTAGACGCCCACAACACTATTGGATGTCAGATGCACATGGGAGGTTCTGTCGTTCTTGTTTGGGTATGGTAGATGTCGGTACCTGCATATACTGTTGATGCCCAGAGGCATGTGAGGAGTTTCACCATGTACACTCGATATGGTAAATCTTGGCGCCCACAACACTGTCGATATCCAGAGGCATGTGGGGGGAGCCCACCATATGGGAGTTTAATGGCACCCGCAATACTATAGGGGAAATGTAGGCGCCTACAACACTGTTTGTGTTAGGGCGGTTGCAGGGTACTGTTCCTGCAGGTGTACAGGGTATGGTCCTTGGTATCGTGGTTTGACTTATGCCCTTGCCCTGCTTTCTCCGCACGTCTCCTGGTCCCTACCGAGCGGGCGTCCCTGGTCGGTTGATCCTAGTCGGCTCTGATCGTGTCAGTCGGAGAAGAGCGGTGAGCAGGGGCTGGGCGTATCACCGGTCGAAGAGTGCGGGGTCGGAGTCGAAAGCGGTGCTTTTGGCCAGGCCTTCCGGTCGAAAGAGGCCGTCCGAAGGCGGGCTGATGACCGAAGCGAGCGCTCCGGTCGGAGAGGTGGGCCGGAGTCGAAAAACGGGCGCTGTTCCTCCTCGGCCTGACCTTCCGGTCGGAGATTGGATCACTCCCCCGCCCTGTCGCTCCGATACTTGGGCCGGCCCATGAACTGTGCGTTATCAGTTTGGGCCGAGCCTTTGTTTGGGAAGCCGGTCCCTGAGGGACCCCGGGTTTATGACGCGAAAATATTTCTCTTTTATTTTATTTTTTATTCGTGTGAGGTTGGAGCACAGCTGCATAGGTGACATTAAACCAATAAGTACCATATTTAAATATGTTTTATCAGAAATATTTTTCCTCACAAAAACTATTTTGATAATAAATCTACTAAAGGTGGATAACAAAACCCAACTCATTTACTTTGAAAATAATATCTGTCATTTATATGTAACTCCATATAGCTTCTGGAATCGACGCATTCTCAACGCCCCTTGCGAGCCATAGTAGTCTTCTAAGGCACCAACCAAACAACATAACCGTCCAACTTACTTGCCGAGGCACAGGCAATACTTTTTTGCTAGATAAATCGTCCACGTTTCAACCAATAGGCTCTATATTGTACACTATTTTTCGTCTAAACTAAGAGAGTGTTTGGTTTCCTGGATTAAATTTTAGTCCATGTCACATCGGACATTTGGATGCTATTTAGGAGAACTAAATATGAGTTAATTATAAAACTAATTACATAGATGGAGGCTAATTTACGAGACAAATTTATTAAGCCTAATTAATCCGCCATTAGCACATATTTACTGTGGCACAACATTGTCAAAGGCTTAAAAAATTCGTCTCGCAAATTAGCCACAATCTGTGCACTTAGTTATTTTTTTCGTCTATATTTAATACTTCATGCATGTGTCTAAACATCCAATGGGACATGGACTAAAATTTTCGAATAGAAACCAAACACCCCCTAATAGACAAAGCACTTGTAAGTTGTAACTTTCGTGGTAACAAAAGAACACATGCGAAGGCTGAGCGCTTGACATTTTGTCGATTGATCGTTTCACCTTTTCTCGTTGCTGTTGGTTGGGCACACTAAACAGCTAGTATACCCGTTCTACGCGCACAGAAAATCACATCACACGACACGATGTTCTTGCCCTCCTCGATCCCCGCTATGAGGTTCGTTCTTCCGTTGGATGTCCTGCATGGCACCATGGACGGTCGATCTGTCTCGGCGGACAAGATGCGCTCCTCACTGAGACCGGGACCCGCAGAGCACTTTCTGACCACTGGCCTGCCTGTCAGAACCACCGGGCATCGTCGACGCCGCCGGTCGTCCCCGTTAAACCCCCCGTCCCCGACTCGAGGCGATTCTCCTTTCTCCCGCAGCGCTACACCGCCAGAACTCTCCGTCCCTCCCTCTCCCACCCACTCTACGGACTACGAAGGAACAAGTGAACGCGCGACGGCGGTTGCGCCGCCGCCGCCTCCCACCACCGCTCACGGGCGCCGGCGACACGCTGCCTCGCCGCACCGCCAGCTGTCCGCCGACCCCGCTCTCCGCGTCCGCGTCCAGCCTACCGCAACTTCCCCTTCACCCACCAGGTTCGGATCCACCACCCGCCGCTCGTCCGCACTCTATTAGAGTGGGGCATCTGAGAACGTACCAAGGAAGAATGCAGTTTATTTTCCAGAACGAATGCAGTTTATTTTCCATGATTTTCTAGGGTTCAGCTGAATCGCTGTGCCTCCTATGTCAATTTCATCCCCTGGTGTCTTTTGATGACTCGTTAGTCGGTACTGACTTGCTGTGAAAATAAAACCATTCAGCAGTATAGATGGGGTTTCTCTGTTGTGACTTGCTTTGTGCTGACGTTTTATGTGTGGCAATCGTCCAGTTTCTTCAGTTTGTCACCACTTGATGATGAGCCAGGGTGTTGATAAGTGATAGGCTGATGTTTGTATATCATTGTTTTCTGCTTGGATTTCTCTGATATGTGCTATCACTTGCTCCTTGGTTTTTATGCAACTCAGTGTATACTCTGAGCTGTATAAATGATTTAACACCATCCTAAGGTTGAGGCACACAACTCTTTGGAAAGATGCTTCATGCATGCAAATTCCCCTTGCGCCTTATGACCGTATTTTTCGTAGAACATTAATGCCTTAGTTGTTTTGGTTTCATGATCTTAACAGTCCACTCTGTATGGTATTATTTCTGTTGAGACGATTAATTTCTAATTTGACTAATTTGTGATTTTGTGATACTTGATAGGGTATAAGCTGTCAGTGCTTGTGTAATGGAAGAGCTACAGAAGGACAGTGGGCAACCATCAAATGGCTCTGATTCTGAGCCAGAAGCTATGGTATTGGATGACAATGGAGCAGGAAAATCCCATAGCATGGAGGGAAACGAGGATTCTCCTATAGATGTCGATGAAGGCAAGGATTCTCCTATAGATGTCAATGAAGGCCAGTCCTCTATGGATGTGGATATTAAGGGAAAATCATCCCTCAATGATGATGTTAATGGAAAGTCTTCTTCCGAGCCATATTCCAATGCTCCAATCGACATGAGTGTGGAAAGCCTAGAGAAGTTTTGTAAAGAAGCATCAAGGTCCTTCTTTGATGAAGTTGGTCTGATTAGCCATCAGATAAATTCCTACAATGAGTTTGTCTCACATGGGCTCCAGGAGCTTTTTGATTCGCTGGGGGAAGTGATTGTTGAACCTGGCTATGATCCTTCAAAGAAAGGATCAGGTGGCTGGAAGCATGCCGTCATCAAGTTTGGGAGAGTGAAGCTTGAAAAGCCTGTGTTTTGGACCGGGAAAGATGAAGGTTCTGTTGATTTTAAACCTTGGCATGCTCGTCTCCAGAATATGACATATGCTTCAAGACTTAAAGTAGAAGTGACTATTCAGGTCCTGAGTATTTTCATTCTTTAACATGTCCATTACTTGTTCTTTATATATGCCATGATTTTCCAAAAAAAATGTGCCATCCTGGGTGAGCTATAAAATCAGTGACGAGGAAAAAAAAGTATAGCATAGTTCTAAATGATTGAATATTAAATAAAGCAGCCTAGGACTGGATGGGTGATTGGTGTTTTGAGGACATCCCATCAGTCATCAGCACTATAGTTATTCTTGTTTTCTCCATTTGCTCGATTCCATTTGAAGAGTCTGTTACATTTACTTATTCCTTATGTATGATGAAGCTGGAGACATGTAGTGTGACCTTGGTACTTGTTTTGGTGTCATAATGACTCACATTTGCTTAGATTTTATGGTCACCTGATTATCTGAGGGTTATTTTTCATTGTATCAGGTTTATTCTTTGGAGAAAAGTGACAAATCTAAAACAGGGAATGATGGTTTTGTTCAAAAAAGGGACTTCATGAATGAAACTCATTGGATATTTATTGGCCTCCTTCCGGTTATGGTGAAATCAAACTTATGTTTGTTGCATAGTCTCAAGGAAAGTGAGTGCCTGTTCGATGCAGGTGGATACTTTTTGGTCAAGGGAATGGAGAAGGTATAACTCTGTGATCTCTGTGTTAATGTATTATGTAGGATGATTGAACTATTAACTTTCAAGTGTCCTTTTGTTGCTGGTATGGGACTATAGGGCTGTGAGCTTTCTTAGAACCCAGTGAGCAAAATTGTGTAATGTGCATTACTGGTAGCTCATAAGAGGGCGAAAAATGTTCAAATATGATTGTAGCTATATAAACACAGAATTCTATCGTATCAAAGGAAACTTTGGCACATCAGTCATTTGAGTTGGTCTCCTCCTGGTGCCATATGTTAGCTTCTTGTGTCTAAACCTATGCAGCATGGATATGTGTATCAATGTTGGGCGGATATGGATACGCGGATAAGGCATTTGTCTAAAAAATACGATACATGGATACGTTTTATGATATTTAATTAAATAAATAATAAAACATTAAAATTATAGAAGCAATAGCAGCCAAAAGAAAGTTCGATATTACCCTACAATATTGGTGTTTTCCTCTTTTTCAATTTTTGAGTCAACCAAAAGTCAAGATAAGCATCTCCATTCACTAATTTTCCAAATAATCAGCCTGTTCGGCAGCCTGTAACTGCCTGTATCTGGCTTGGCTTATTAGCCAGCCAACAGTGTTTTCCTCTCACACCAAACCAGCCAGCAGTACTTTCAGCCCATGGCTTATAAGCCAATCCAGCCGAAACGAACAGGCTGAATAAAGTTCATAAATCACTGTAGGAAAACATAGAAGTTCAATGTATGAGCTCTGGCCTTGGTCATTGGTGTTATTGGCATAGAAGTATAGAACGAAGCACTAGCACCAGTAGTACTCGAATTTGTTGGTGATGCCATTTGCCATCTTGTTGCGGCTGGGAAAAATCGTGGACAAAACACAGCAGAGTGCACTAGATGAGGATGGGAAACAAGGAAAATCAGCAGAGGTCAAGAACTGAAGAACATGACTAATTCGAGAATAGAAAGCCAACAAGAGGGTTGTCGTTGGCTCGTCACTGAATCGCTGCTAGGGGCCTGTGCATGCTGCAACGTGGGGGCATGGTGGAGCTTCTTATCGGGGGCGGGGGAGGTGCGTCGCCAGTGTGGCGGAGGCTCGTCGCCGGCAGCCAGCGGATGGGAGCGCTTGTCTGTGCTGTGTCGATGCGCTGGTGCACGGGTGTGCGGGCGGCGGCACGATGCAGCGAATGAGACGCAGAACAGCGTGGGAGTGGATAAGGATGGAGTGTCGGAGGTTACTTGGGATGGGCCATATTGGTGGTCTGTCCCAGATACGTATCGCCGGTGCGTAACGACATTTGTTGGATTTATTTCATTTCCAATACGCTGCCGATATATATCGGAGCTGTATCCTTTGCGTATCCGTATCAGATACGTATCTGATAAGGGATACACTGCCCATCACATGTATCCATGCAACACAGGTCTAAACTATGCAGCACGGATATTGATACATGTATCGGTATTGGAAGGATAAGGATACGGCAATTTCCTAAAAAAAATCCATACGCGGATACGTTTTACTATTTAAAATAAAAAGATAATAACACATTAAAATTGATAAAACAACAAAACATTGCAATCTACTTAAATACTTAAGTTCTATTATTACAGAACAGCAGGTCTCAAGTCTCAAATATAGTAGTCTCAAATATGAAGGGCGGGCCTGGTGCAAGCGGCAGAGTCTTACCGCCTGTGACCGGAAGGTCCCGGGTTCGAGTCGCGGTCTCCTCGCATTGCACAAGCGAGGGTAAGGCTTGCCACTGACACCCTTCCCCATACCCCTCACAGAGCGGGAGCTCTCTGCACTGTGTACGCCCCTTTTTTTTATAGTAGTCTCAAATATAGGAAAGTAATAAAAGGCATTCAGGCTCACATCAAGTTCCTATTTTCTCATTTGTTTCATTCTCATCCACAACATCAAGCCGCAGATCACCCAAACCAAAAGACACAGCTTGCAATTCAGGCTCATCAAGGGGAAGAGATCAAGGGGGAGAGGTCAGCCACTTCGAGAATGCCAATACCACCAAGCGAATCAAAAGAATCTCCTCCCACATCCCACTGTCTTATATGCATCAATTCTTCTTGACAGATGCCTCAGTGAGGAGCAAAGAAATCAAGCAACAGTAGAGTAGATCGAGAAGTGAGAACAGGGAAGTGGATGAACTCACGGCCAGTCACGGGAGTCGGAGGGTCGCTGGATCGACGTTGCGGGGGCAGAGACTCGTCGCCGGCGGCCGGCGAGCGGGACGAGGCGTGCGTACCGCCTGAGTTTCCGGGAGGCAGCGCGAGGGTGCGGGCGTTCCAGCGTCAGGGGCTATGGGGGGGGCTATGGCGTCGGGGGCATTTGGAGATAGCATTGTTTCTTGTTGGGCTGGGCCGTATCCAACAGGCATACGTATCAGGCCATGTACTCAAAATTCACGAAAATAATAAAAAATCTTGGAGATTCACGTATCCAATAGGTCTAAATGAGCTGCAGTGTGTTATTTAGTCATCTTGGAGATTCTAATAGATTTTCAAAGTTCCAGTGATAATTATTTACAGGAACGATGAGGATCTGCTGATGACATACTCATATACTATTTCACGATTTCAGATACCCGATTATTTGCTAAGTTCATTTGGAGTTTCCTTTTGGGGTGTGGCTATCTGAGTCGTAGCCTTTTTACTGCAAAGAGAATGCCCTTTGAATCACATATAGTATTTTTCTGTCATCTAACTATGTTTCTATTGTTGTCATACCTGCAGGTATTCATTGCTCAAGAGCAAAGATGTCTAAAGAGGCTTTGGATTAGTGACCGTCCTTGCTGGATGATCTCTTTTATGCATGAAATGAAGCAGTAGACGTATATATATTAAACTAGTTGAATCTACAAGGAGTGAAGATTTCAGTGGGAGCAAAATCATTTCCATTTCCTTTTTGTATGCGACAATGCCAGTTTGGTTGTTGTTCTTTGCACTTGGAATATCATCAGATAAGGAAGCCTTTGATGTGATAGATATGCAAGATTGTGATGCTTCTGTTATCAACACGATATCTGCAACCATCAAAGAATCTGATGAACTGTGTAAAGGCTTTCGTAAATCAGATAAAGCTCGTCAATATGTTGATGAGTTGGTAAAAAGTTCTAGATTTCCTCCGGCGGAGTCCTTTGATGACTATGTTGCTAGGTTTCTTTTTCCTGATATTAATGGAAATAGGAACAAAGCATTTTTCTTAGGGTACATGGTGAAATGTCTGCTAATGGCTTTTACTGGGAAGCGTAAATGTGATAATAAGGATGATTTCAGGAACAAGAGGCTGGACCTACCTGGTGAATTGCTTGGAAGGGAACTTAGGGCACATCTTAGGCTGTTAGAGAGACACATGGTTAAGGCCATTCAAAGAGATTTAAATAGTGACCGCGAGTTACAAGATCTTGAACGTTATATAGATGCATCGATTGTTACTAATGGTCTAAATCGTGCCTTTTCCACTGGTTCTTGGTGCCATCCCTACAAAAGAGCTGAACGGTGCTCAGGAATTGTTGCGACTCTAAGGAGAACTAATCCTCTTCAAATGATGTCTGACTTGAGGAAAACCCGGCAGCGGGTTGCTTATGCTGGGAAAGCTGGTGATGCAAGATATCCGTAAGTATCTTATTTTTCAGCAACCAAGTATTGCATGTCCATCTTGTGTTTTTGTATCTCCTAACATGGAGCGACTTAAAACTAAACCCTTACGTACAGGAATCCATCCTATTGGGGAAAGCTGTGTTTTTTGTCCACTCCGGATGGTGAAAACTGTGGACTTGTAAAAAATCTAGCTGTTACTGCTATTGTTAGCTCAAGGATGGGGCAGCCCTTGATTGAGAGCTTCATTTCTTGTGGAATGAGTAAGCTGAATGACATTCCTACTGAGCACATTCAAAGAATGGATAAGATCTTTTTGAATGGCAATTGGGTGGGATCTTGTAAAGATTCAGCTTCATTTGTATTTCGATTGAGGTGCATGAGACGCAGCAGTATGATTGATCCTCAGGTTCTCTCTCTTTCTCATGGCTGGTCACTTTCTGCTTTAACTTATTTGCAGCCTTTACTAAGATGCTTGGTGTGCAGGTTCCATATATTACAATGTTTTGTTTTAGAAGAGTCCCAATTTCCTGTCATTGATTTTACAAAAGTTTTTCATCTTTAGTATACATTGATCCATATAACTTGCTTATAAAGCCTGCTTGAATAATAATGGTTTTCCTTGGCTCCTTCGCAATCTTAATGCTCTCTCTTATATCTATCACCTATTTTTTGAGGATAAATGATTTTCACAATTTGGTTAATGAGCGAGTATAAATAGGTTTAAAATCATTTCCTTTGAAGTGACCAAGTTGTTATATTAGTTTGTTTGGCTCCTTTGCAACTCTTTTTTTGAGCGAATTCCTTTGCAATCTTGGTGCTCTGTCTTGTATCTATTACCTATTTTTTGAGGATAAATGTTTTTTTTTTTTTGCAATTTGGTTAATGAGCGAGTATAAATAAGTTAAAATCATTTCCTTTGAAGTGACCAAGTTGTTATATTAGTTTGTTTATTATCAATTTCCCAAATTGTATTCTGTCTTTCTTTTCTGGTTCAGTTAACTGCTGAACATTTCCTGCCTATCTCAACTGTTGTGTTTGAGTCATGTAATTTTAGGTTGCATCCTTTTCTCAATGCACAAATGTGAGGATGTCGGTTGCTTTTAGTTGTTGACACCTTCTCAGTACTGCATACTAATATTCCACACCAAGATGTTCTTTATAATGTTTCTTATGTTTCTCGTTTCATCTTATTAGGTTGAAATTAAAAGGGACAAGCACCACAAGGAGGTTCGTGTGTTCTCTGATGCAGGGCGAATCCTCAGACCCCTTCTTGTGGTTGAGAATCTTAATAAAATCAGAAAACCGAAGGGGCGTTCATTCTCGTTCCAGGAATTAATGCAACAAGAAATAATTGAGTTCATTGGTGTTGAAGAGGAAGAAGATATACAATGTGCGTGGGGAATCAGGCATTTGTTTGAGAGTGAAGGAGCTATATCTAGTTATACTCACTGTGAGCTGGATCCTTCCTTTCTTATGGGATTAAGCTGTGGTATCATTCCTTTTGCAAACCACAATTTTGCTCGGAGGGTATTGTACCAATCTGAAAAACACTCGCAACAAGCTATTGGGTACTCAACGACAAATCCACACATCAGAGTTGATACTCTTTCTCATCAACTATATTATCCTCAGAGGCCTCTTTTCAAAACAGTTGTAGCCGACTGTCTTGGCAGATCAGATTATACTACTTTTGGAAGAAAAGATGACTTCGCGAGACCAGAATATTTCAATGGACAAAATGCAATTGTAGCAGTGAATGTTCATCAGGGGTTTAACCAAGAGGATTCCCTGGTTATGAATAGGGCTTCTCTTGAACGAGGTATGTTTAGGACTGAACACCTCAGGAGCTATAAGACAGATGTAGAAAACAAGGATGGAACCAAGCGACTGAAATTGAAGGAAAAGATAGACTTTGGAAAAATAGAAAGCAAAAGAGGACGTGTTGACAATCTTGATGATGATGGCTTACCTTACATTGGCGCAAGTCTTCAGACCAATGACATCGTTATTGGAAAAGTCTCAGAATCTGGAGAAGACCACAGTATTAAGCTGAAGCATACAGAAAAGGGAATGGTTCAGAAAGTATTGCTTTCAGCAAATGATGAAGGGAAGAATTTTGCTGTTGTTACTCTAAGACAGGTAATCCTTGTTTGGCTGCTCCTCATTCCACATGTGTTGGGAACTTGGGGTGGAAATGAGGTGGATACGAGTGCGGCCAAACAAGACCTAAATGACATTTGTCTTAGCAAAGAAGTATTAAGCATTAACCAATTAGTACATTCCTTGAATTCTGGATTCACTAGCGAGCGTACGGACCTTATTTGACAATAGAATGCTGCATTCTTCTCTTGACTGTTCCACCAATTGACATAAACCATCTGTAGCTGCATTGGCTGTCAGTTAAGCATGTTGCCTGTTTTGTGTGCCTGACATTTTTATTTAACCCAGTAGTTATCTTGCTCTTGAGCGATTATTGTTGGTCTTATTGACATTCCTTTTTAACTGAAAAATATTAATGAATTATCTATGCCTATATTCTTGCCATGCAATTAAGAGGAGATCATGGATGATAAGAAAGACAAGCATCAGTGTGCGCTCATGGGTACTTCATCCTTTATGGTTAAAATAAAACTTGGTTCGACTTTATTACCTCTTTTCTTTTACAACACTTGGCACTATTAGCTTTTAGGATGTAACTTCAACACACGCTAATATTTCTAAGTACATATATTCTTTGGGTACCAATATTGGCAATTCTTACAATGGTAATTTCACACTATTGAACCATATATCTAAAAAACTATAGATAATTAGAAAATCAAATCTGACAAGTATTATGAAACAGGGGTAGTACCTTTTTATGGGGTTCAGTACTTTACATGATTGCATTGATCCACCCCACGTCCCCATACCCCAAAAAAGTAATAATACGAATTTGGCTTCTCCTTGTTCTTGACTTTTAGGACATGGATGAGCCCAGATAGGCTGCTGGCTTGGTTGGGCCAGCAGCTCAAGTCACCCTTTTCCATTTCCTTAGATTCCTTCCAACACTTATAATGTGACTATTCTAATTTTCTTTGCGTCCCCACCTTCACATTTACACCACATATGTTACTTTTTATTGACCATATGAAGTTTTCTTTGTTGATCTGATTTTAGGTTCGGACACCTTGCCTTGGAGATAAGTTTTCCAGCATGCATGGCCAAAAAGGTGTTGTTGGTTTTCTAGAATCTCAAGAGAACTTCCCATTTACTCACGAAGGTATAGTCCCGGATATTGTGATAAATCCACATGCCTTCCCAACACGTCAAACTCCTGGACAGCTGCTTGAAGCTGCTCTGGGGAAGGGAATAGCCTGCAAAGGTACAATGAGATATGCAACACCATTCACCACAGCATCAGTTGACATTATTACAGAACAGTTGCACAAGTAAGTGTTTCTTCTTGTTTTAGTTGAACTTTGTAATCGTTAAGCTTACTAGTACATCTTATAAGAAACTTTTACGTCATTAATGCACCCTATGCTCTCAAGTCTTAACTCTGTTAGTACTTCACTGCTTATTACACATACAGAAGAAGAAAAAGGAAAAAGAAAGGTAGGGAAATAAAATACACATGCACAGAATGGCTGGTGGCTAACCTCGTATTTTGTATATTGGTCATTTGAGTAAACATGTATTGCATTGTTCTTAGTATCTCTTAGTTTACAGTAATTTCACATGTATGTATCTTTTTGTAATCTTTTGCTCCAAAATGGTGGAAACACACAACTTTCCCTTTCCCTTTTAACTTGTATTACTATCAGTTGATGCTTATCTTTTTCTTAACCGAGACATCCATAGTGGCCCACTAGTAGAAGATATAAAGCTGAGTGTGCTCACACACTAACATGTTATCAGTGAGGATCTTACTTCAGATAATCAAATAACTTTGCATGTAATGCATCTGAGAATGAGAATATTTTAGTTATATTCTTGCGTTGTATACTTGTTTTCTTATGTGACTTGTTCAGTTGATTTCCAAAATTTTATGTATCTTGTTGCATTGCAGGGCTGGTTATTCACGTTGGGGAGCTGAGAATGTTCTAAATGGCCGAACTGGTGAAAGAATGCAATCCTTGGTTTTCATGGGTCCTACCTTTTACCAGAGGCTGATTCATATGTCCGAAGATAAGGTGAAATTCCGTAACACTGGGCCGGTGCACCCCCTCACGAGGCAGCCTGTTGCCGACAGGAAAAGGTTTGGTGGAGTTAAGTTTGGAGAAATGGAGCGTGATTGCCTCCTCGCCCATGGGTCAGCTGCCAACCTGCATGAACGCCTCTTCATGCTTAGTGACTTCTCCCAGATGCACATCTGCCAGACATGTGAGCGCGTGGCTAATGTTGTCATGAGGTCTGTCCCCGGAGGCAAAAAGATCCGTGGCCCCTACTGCGGCTTCTGCAAGTCTTCGGAGAACATAGTGAGAATCAATGTGCCCTATGGCGCGAAGCTGCTCTACCAGGAACTCTTCAGCATGGGGATCTGCCTCAAGTTTGACACCGAAGTCTGCTAGAACTTGTAGACCTGCTTGTATCCAGACATCCAGTTATTATGTACATAAAGTTAGCCTATGAGGATATCGTACTGGGCTATGTGAAAACTCGTGCCGATGTGTGCTGCTGGCATAGCAAGGATGGGCGAGTCTGATGGAGTGAAACGGCACTGGCAGGTGGGTATCTCCAAGCCGGCGTGGGGATTCACCTCTGCTTTGAGAATAAACTCTGTTGAAACTAGAAACCTTGTAGCGTTTATGTGCTGTTTCTCCCTGCTCATGTGATAAACTATGCTCAAGTGAATGAACACTCGTTTCCTGTTTCCTGCTTGAATTGTGTAGCTGCATGCCTTTTTTGTTTTAAGATTTAAGATTGTGTTTTTGTGGAGTGCCTGTATTGCTCCGTAGGGGTCAGGGAGTGTTGCTATGGGAGTCGACTGGCGCCTGCTGATTTGTGCCATGATTCCTAGATCCTAGGTCATCATGAATCGAGATACCCTGATTATTGAGGGCTCATAGGAAAAATTTCGCAATCCAAAAGGGGGCGCCGGCCGAAAGATTAGAAGCATGTGCCACTTGCTCAATAGTATGTTGATAAGTAACCTATATGCCTCATGTTTGATAAGTCTTTATTTTTACAAAAGAAATAATGTTATGGTACCAACTAATAACTATAGATTTATCATGAAACATATTTTCATATTATATCTATTTGGTTTTGGTGTCATAGACATCAATGTTATTTCCTATAAATTTAGTAAAGTTAAATTGGTCTGACTTAGAACAAATCTAAAGCATCAGATAATTTGAGAGGGGCGAGCGAGTAGTTTATAGATTGTATTATTATTATTAGGAACCGTGCCTGTATGGTGCTTTGGATCTTTGATCAGGTGTGCCGTTCTGTTTGCCATATAACCATAGTAGTTACCGGAGCTGGGAAAAATCATAGAAAATTTACAGCATGGATAGTTAATCTTTGTTCTAATGCGCGTTCTAAAATAATTCAGTCCACACCTAAGTCGCCACTGAAACAAAAAGCAGGATCTAAGTTTTTTACTTAAAAAACAAGACAACATGTAGGGTCCAAGTGTATCTCTTTCGATACCAGCGTCAAGATAAACACGTACGAGCACATGAACTAGAACTAGAAGTCGCAATCTTTGCATTTATACAGGCGATTGATCACAAAGCATATACATACAGCACACAAGAAATGTCGAGCAAATAGCTAGTGAAGTTCAGAACTTCAAGAAACACATGCATCTTGGATCGACCGTCACTCATCGGTGATTTATTTGCATTGATCCAAATCAAGATACAAGAGGCATGAGGACGATCAGAGGCAAATCCATCGCCCCACGCACGAGCTTACACGAGGAAGAAATCAGCACAAAAACAAGACAAGATCCTCTCTACCTGAGGGAATGAACATGTGTGACCAAGAAGTGAGTGGGGGAACTCCATGCGAGGCCTCTGGCCTCTCCTCCCACAGGCTACGGCTTGAGGAAGAAGAACAGTCCTCGATGCATCTTCACCTAGCTAGCTGCTTAATTTGCGAGTGATGCTCTTCGATCAAAGGTACTTATACTGCAAATGACCCGCTCTTCGTCGCCCCAAAGCCGTTTTTCTACAGCTCAGAGCTCCTGGATTTTGGACCTGGCTTTGAAACATGTCGTGTGGGGTTTGAAAGGGATGACCTGCATTGCAGCGACAGGGCACAGGTCAGGTCACACTGCAGAGGAAACGAGAGAGAAAGAGAATGCATTGAACCTGGACGCCCCGGCTGCCCTCTTTAGCTTTTGCGTTTGGGCGTGTAAGACCTAATCTGCTGTCCGCGTCTCTCTGTTGTTCGAGGGGCTGACCGACCACTTTCTGTTGAGAGTTGGAGTGATCAGCTCCTGTACTTAGTAAGGTATGAAGAGTGGAGATGGTTGAGCTAAACTTTATACCTTAGGAGTAGGTAGTCGGTGTACCCTTGTATCTTAGGAGTAGGTAGTTGGTGTACTCTGTAATCTAGGAGTAGGTAGTTGATGTATTATTGTATTCTGGTAGTAGGTAGTTGGTGTACTCTTGTACTTTGATAGTAGGTAGTTGATGTATATTGTACTTTGGTGGTAGGTAGTTGGTGTACTCTTGTACTTCAATAGTAGGTAGTTGGTGTACTTACTAATAACTATGTATTTGATAGAGGTACAGCTAGAACTGTATATATTCTATCCAAAGTCAATACAACAAATCAGTTCAGTTTGCCACATCCAAAAGCAGAGTTTTCGGCTAGCGCTGGGCTTATGTTGTGTGTGTGAGCTGTTCTTAATATCTTCTTCTACCTCTAGCCATAGTGAGTGAGTGTGCTAGTAAGCTTTACCAGTGCAGGAAAACCGAGGGACAAACAAGTGGTATCAGAGCCGTATAAACGTCGTCGCCGGACTAACCGTTGGCGATGATGGACGGTTTAGGGATAGACGACAGTAGCGCCGCTACTATGGCTACCCAACCACGACAAGAGGTCATCGTGCGCACGATGCGGGATGTCAGCGGTACCAGTTGACCGACGTTGACTCACACCAACTATAGCAAGTGGGCGGTGACCATGAAGGTCAAGCTCAGAGTCCGACGACTCTGGAATGCCATTGACAAGGACACCAACAACGAAGAAGATGACATGTCAGCGTTGAAAGCCATCCTCGCTGCTGTGCCAGTGGAGTACAGGGAGCCGTTGGGGACGAAAAGCTCTGCTAAAGAGGCATGGGAGGCTATTGCGCCGATGCGCGTTGGTTCTGACCACGCAAAGAAGGCGACGTCCTAGCTGCTGAAGCAGGAGTACGCCAACCTCAAGTTCAAGGATGGTGAGTTGGTGGAGGACTTCTCTCTCTGCCTGCAAATGCTCATCAGCAAGCTAAGGAGCCACGGTGTCACTATCGACGAAGAAGAGGTGGTCTCCAAGTACCTCTACTCTGTGCCGGTGAAGTACATCCAGATTGCTCTCTCCATAGAGATGATTGTGGACTTATCCACCCTCACCATTGAGGATGTGACAGGCCATCTACGGGCGATGGACGAGCGCATAGAGCAGGCCACAACAACGATGGACAGCGGCAAGCTGCTGCTGACAGAGGAGGAGTGGGCTGCCTAGATGAAGAAGAAGAAGAAGTCCGAAGAAGCCTTCTCTAGCTACGATGGTGATGGCAAGCGCCTCGGCAAGGCTTCTTCGAAGAAGAAGAAGAAGGTCGACCCCAACGCCTGCCGTGCTATAGAACGATAGGCTATTGTACAAAGAAGTGCCCAAATCACAAGCAGGAGAAGAATGTTGAGGTTCATCTGGAGCAGGTTGATGATAATGATGAGGCTAGTCTCTTGATGACGACGTTCTGTGCACTACACGACGTTGAGGCCAAAGAGAAGGGATATGTGATGGCGGTGGAAGGGCCTATGAAGGCTCTAAAGGTTGTCAACCTCGACGAACCGCGCGCCCAAATCCACCTCGAACGTGTGGGCGGTGAGTAGGAGCAGCGGTGGTACCTGGACTCCGGCGCCAGCAACCACATAACGGGCTCCAAGGCAGCCTTCTCCGAGCTCGACGGCGACATGACCGGCATGGTAAAGTTCAGTGACAGCTTAAGGGTGGCGATCCGAGGGCATGACACCATCATCTTTAGGTGCTAGAACGACGAGCACCGCGCATCGATAGATGTATATTACATCTCGCAGCTACGTTCAAGCATCATCAGCATTGTGCAGCTAGATGAGCACGGCAGTGAGGTACTGATCAAGGATGGTATCCTCAGGATTAGGGATCGGGAGCAGCAGCTTCTTGCCAAGGTGAAAAGGTCTTAGAACTGGCTATACCTGCTCGACCTGAAGGTGGAGCAGCCCATCTGTTTAGCTACACAATGCACGAAGGAGTCGTGGATGTGGCATGCTCGGTATGGACATCTCAGCTTTGATGCTCTTGGTCGGCTAGAGAAGATGGTTACTGGGCTGCCTCACATCGAGCACACAGACAGGTTGTATGACAGCTGCTTGGCCAAGAAGCAAAGAAGGCTATCGTTCCTAAAGACAACGAAGTACCGCACGGCAGAGGACCTCGAGCTAGTCCATGGTGACCTCTACGAGCCAATCACGTCGACGACGCTTGACGGGCATAAGTACTTCATCTTGCTAGTGGATGACTGTAGCTGGTACATGTGGCTATAGATTCTGACTAGCAAGACCGAGGTGGCAGAAGTGGTCAAGAAGTTCAAGGCACGCGCGAAGACAGAGAGCAGTAAGAAGCTGCTGAAAGGTCCTAATGGCTACAATAACAAGCCGTGTTGATAGCTTTGGTCCAAAAAAATTGACTCACTTTGTACTCACTAAGCATAGACCTTGCCATATCAATGAGTGTTCTATTCTTCCTCTCAACAAGGTTATTTGATTGTAGAGTGTACTTGGCCGAGAATTGATGTCTAATTTTAAATTCATCACACAACTCATCAATTCTAGTGTTCTTGAACTCACTACCATTATCACTTCTAACTCTCTTAATGGTTGTTTTAAGTTCATTGTGAATGCCCTTGACAAATGATTTGAATGTTGCAAACACATCACTTTTGTCCACTAGAAAGAATACCCATGTGTATCTAGTATAATCATCCACTATCACAAAGCCATATTTGTTACCACCAATGCTAGTGTATTGAGTTGGCCCAAACAAGTCTAAGTGCAATAACTCAAATACTTTACTAGTGCTCATCATGCTTTTTCTTAGGATGGGTGTTTCCAACTTGTTTTCTGGCTTGACAAGAGCTATAAAGCTTATCCTTTTCAAACACAACATCTTTCAAGCCTCTAACCAAGTCATGCTTAACCAATCTATTCAATTATTTTATTCCAACATGACTAAGCCTTCTATGCCATAACCAACCCATGCTAGACTTAGTGAACAAGTATGTAGATAATTTAGCTTCACTAGCATTGAAATCAACCAAGTATAGATTCTCATATTTAAAGCCTTTGAAGATCAAATTAGAGCCGTCTACGCTTATGAACTCTACATCATCTACCATAAATATGCATTTGAATCTAAGATCACACAATTAAGCCATAGATAGCAAATTAAAGTTCAAGCTCTCTACTAGCAATACATTGGATATAATCATATCATTGAATATTGCAATCTTACCAAGCCCTTTAACCTTGCCTTTGCCATTGTCACCAAATGTGATACTATCATAACCATCATTGCCATTGGTGTTGATTGAGTTGAACATTCTTGTATCACCGGTCATATGTTGAGTGCACCCACTATCAAGAACCCAATGCCTTCCTCTAGCTTTGTAATTGACCTACAAAAGAAGATCAATTCTTTTTAGGTACCCAAACTTACTTAGGTCCTTGAAAGTTAGTCACTAAGCTCTTTGGTACCTAAATGGCTTTCTTCTTTGAGCCCATCCATGGTTTATCAATGAACTTAGCCTTCACACCATTAAGCACATAGAAGGAATCAAGCTTAATGGAGGATACATTAACTTGTGACTTCTTGTTCATGCACTTTTGCTCTACATGACCAACTTGCTTGCAACTAGTACAAAACCGACCATTGTTCTTCACAAAACTAGTTTTGTGAGGAGCAAAAGCCGCCTTGCCTTTCTTGGGAGTACAGCCCAATCCCTCTTTATAGAGAGAAGCTCTTTGGCTACCCAAATACATAAGCAAGCGGTCCTCACCACCATAGGCTTTAGCTAAGGTGTGAGTGAGCTTATTGACCTCCTTCTTGAGGTTCTCATTCTCAACTATTAGTGAGGTATCACAAGTGAAACCATCACTACTAGATGAGGTAGAAGTAGAAGTACTACAAGAAGGGTTAGTGGGAGCAACAATGATAGGCATAGATAATGATTCATCAATTATATCACAAGTTAAGCCTATATTGCAAGTTTCAATATGCTTCTTTTTATTTTGCTCATCAAGCAAAGAGGAATGAGCTTTTTTAAGCTTCTTGTGAGCCTTGCCAAGCTTCTCATGGGCTTTCTCTAGCCTCTCATGAGATGCATTGAGCTCATCAAAGGCTTGCTTAAGGGCTTTTAGTTCCTTACACAAGCTTTTGCATTCTCTTCTCTTGATGTCAAAGTGTTCTTTAGCATCTTCTAGCATATCAAATAGTTCATCCTTAGTAGGTTCATCATCATCATTATCACTTTCATTTTTATTTTCATTATCATGTTCCTCATCACTTCTATCATTACAATTTTGTACCTTAGTGGCCTTAGCCATGAAGCATGATGGAGTGTCAAAGAGAGAAGGCTTCTTATTGATTGCAATGCTTGCAAGTGCCTTCTTCTTGGTGGTCTTGTCATCATCACTATCATCATCATCAGTTGAGGAAGCATCACTATCCCAAGTGACCACATATGAACCACCCTTCTTCTTGAAGGTCATCTTGTCCTTCTTCTCTTTCTTGTCCTTCTTCTTGTTCTTCTTATTGTCATCATCATTGTCGCTATTGTATGGACATTGAGCAACAAGATGATCTTTGCTTCCACATTTGAAGCACCTTCTTGACTCTTCTTTGTTCTTGGATGAAGATTTCTTTCTTCTAGCACAGTACCCTTTCTTTATCATAAACTTGTCAAATTTCTTGACAAAGAGAGCCATCTTCTCATCATCATCATCCCATGAACCATCATCTTCACTTGATGTATCTAGCTTTGCCTTGCCCTTGGATGATGTGGCCTTGAATGCCACACTCTTCTTTTTCTCATCCTTCTTATCTTTCTTCTCCTTCTTTTCTTCCTTCTCATCATCATCTCTATATGTATCATCGGTCATTATATCTCCTAACACTTGGTTTGGTGTCATGGTGTCCAAACCACTCCTCACTAGAATAGTGACCAATGTGTCAAATCTTGAAGGCAAACATTTCAAGAACTTGTGGAAGAAGTCCTTGTCCTTCACCTCTTCTCCAAGTGCTTTGAGATCATTGACAAGCACTTGAAGCCTATGAAACATCTTCGGCACACTCTCATTCTCCTTCATCTTGAAGCTTGCAAACTTCTCTTTGAGAATGTATGCCTTTGCACCCTTCATGGCTTGAGTGCCCTCAAATGATTCATCCAATTTCTTCCATGCCTCATGAGCTCTCTCAATGTTCTTGATTTGCTCAAATGTTCTTTCATCCAAAGCATCATAGATGGCACTAAGAGCAATGTCATTATTTTGGAGTAGTATTTCTTCGGCAGCGATGGGAGCCTCTTCATCTTCAATCTCAATCTTTGTCTCTACCATCTTCCAAACCTTCCTATTGATTGACT
Organism: Miscanthus floridulus; assembly: GCF_019320115.1. NCBI lineage: Eukaryota > Viridiplantae > Streptophyta > Magnoliopsida > Poales > Poaceae > Miscanthus > Miscanthus floridulus. The sequence continues at coordinate 89,809,028 of NC_089590.1, forward strand.
TAATATAAGTTGTCATCTTAGCTTTCCAATAGGGATAATTTGAGCCATCAAATTGAGGTGGCTTCTTGGTGTTGTTGATTTGAGCCATTTTTACACCAAAGGTTGTTAAGCCTCAAATCATGGTGACCTCGGCTCTGATACAACTTGAAAGGTCCTAATGGCTAGATGGGGGTGAATAGCCTAATAAAAATTTCTACAACAACACTTAATAAACCGGTTAGACAATTATGAGGTAAAGCAAGTGTTGTGCTAGCCTACTAAAAATGCAAGCCACCTACCACAATTTTAGTTTCTATTGTTTCTAACCACACAATAGCTATGGCACTACACTAAGTTAGTGTGCTCTTAAAGACTAACTAAAGAACCACACTAACCTAAACTAACAAAATCTCACAACTAGCTACACTAAAGAGCTTGATAACTAGTTTGCGGTAATATAAAGAGAGAGAGAGAGAGCAAGATAGTTATACCGCCATGTCAAGGAGTGTACCAATCAATCACAAGAATTAATATCAATGAAGACCAATCACCTCGAAATCAAATGATGAACACAATGATTTTTTATCGAGGTTCACTTGCTTACCGATAAGCTACTCCTTGTTGTGGCGATTCACTCACTTAGGAGGTTCACAGCGCTAATTGGCATTCACACGCTAAACCCTCAATAGGGTGCCACACAACCAACATAAGATGAGGATCACACAAGCCACGAGCAATCCACTAGAGTACATTTTGGCTCTCCGTCGAGAAAAGGTCAAGAACCCCTCACAATCACTATGATCAGAGCTGGAGACAATCACCAACCTTCGCTAGACAATCCTCACTGCTCCAAACCGTCTAGGTGGTGGCAACCACAAAGAGTAACAAGCGAATCCCACAGCGAAACACGAACACCAAGTGCCTCTAGATGCAAACACTCAAGCAATGCACTTAGATTCTCTCCCAATCTCACAAAGATGATGAATCAATGATGGAGATGAGTGGGAGGGCTTTGGCTAAGCTCACAACGTTGCTATGTCAATGCAAATGGCCAAGAGAGTGAGCTAGAGCCAGCCATGGGACTTAAATAGAGAGCCCCCATGAATAGAGCCATTGGGCTCCTCACTGCACTGAACACGGGACGACCGGACGTGCCGGTTAGATCGACCGAACGCTGGACCCCAGCGTCCGATCGTGCGATGCACGCCACGTGTCCCCTTTCTTCAAATACTGAGCGCCCGATCCTAATGGTAAAGTGATGACCGGACGTGCTGCTGCGAAGTGACTGTACGCTGGACCTCAGCGTCCGGTCATTTCCAGTAAGCATCCAGAAATGATTTTTCATGCTTGACCGGACTCACCCAGCGTCCGGTCACTCGGCGACTCCCCTGTGCGCTGCCATGTCAGTAGGACCAGACGCAACCCTCCAGTGTTCGGTCACTAAGTGACCCAGCGTCCGGTCAGAGACCAACGCCAGCGTCTTCGCACTCCACTAGATCTAAAATGCATATGCAATGAGTTAGAGCATCTAGTGGCACTTTGATAACCACATTCCGATATGAGTTTCACCCCTCTTAATAGTATGGCTATCAATCCTAAATGTGACCACACTCACTAAGTGTCTCGATCACCAAAACAAAATGGCTCCTACCATTTATACCTTTGCCTTGAGCCTTTTATTTTTCTCTTTCTTCTTTTCAAGTCCAAGCACTTGATCATCACCATGTCATCACCATCATCATGTCATGATCTTCATTTGCTTTAACACTTGGAATGTGCTACCTATCTCATGATCATTTGATAAGCTAGGTTAGCACTTAGGGTTTTATCAATTCACCAAAACTAAACTAGAGCTTTCAGCTGCACGTGCTATGGACTGATCACGACGGTGAATTCACTTCGGTGGAATTCGCTACGTACTGCGTGGATCAGGGTGTGGTGCGACACCATACCGTGCCGTACTCTCCACAGCAGAATGGCGTGGTGGAGCGGTGGAACCAGATGGTGGTTGGCATGGCTTGATCCATGATGAAGGCTAAGAAGATGTTGGTGGAGTTCTAGGGAGAGGCGATGACCACGACGGTGTTTATCCTCAACCGCGCGCACACCAAGGCCCTAGAGTGCAAGACGCTGTTCGAGGCTTGGCATGGACACAAGCCAAATGTGTCCTTCCTCAAGACATTTGGCTGCGTCGGCCATGTGAAGAACACCAAGCCTCACCTCGACAAGCTGGAAGACAAGAGCACGTCGATGGTGCTCTTGGTCTATGAGGAGGGCAGCAAGGCCTATCGGCTTTATGATCCCAAGAGAGGCAAGGTGCTGATCTCTAGGGATGTGGTGTTCGATGAGATGGTGGCCTAGGACTAGGAGGGTTCCGGGCACGGGGAAAGATGGTAGCTTGAGCAAGCACATTCATCGTCGAACACTTAGTCATCCACGGTGGTGGAGACGCTAGAGAAGAGGTGCCAACCACCCTAAGAGTGGTGCCGAGTGGTCCAGCAGCAATGCCGACCACTCTAGATGGGGTGTCGAGCACTTTAGCAGCAGTGCTGAGCACTCTAGTAGTAGAGCCGACCACTCTAGGAGTAGTGCCGATCGCTCCAGTAGTGGATCCGACCACTCCAAGCAATGGTGCTAAGCGATCCAGCAACGATGCCGACCACTCCAGCAGTGGTGTCGAGTGGTCCAGCAGCGATGCCAACCACTCCGATAGAACAAGGAGGCCGAGGACCACCAATCGAGTTCACCTCCCCTCAAAGTGACATCAGCGAGTTCGTGGATGCCTTCCACGATGGCGAGGAGGTGCAGTTCCGCAGGCTAGACAACATCATCGGCAATGCTGCCGAGTCGGCTGCTCGATGATCTAGAGCTGCTCCTTGTTAGTGCCGAGGAGCCAGCGACGTTTGTAGTGGCTGAACACGATGCCAATTGGTGATCAAGGACAATGGCACATGGGAGCTGGTAGATCCACCGGTGGGCTACAGGCTAATCGACTTGAAGTGGGTGTACAAGGTGAAGTAGGATGAGCGCGGCGCCATTATCAAGTACAAGGCTTGGCTCGTCGCCCGTGGCTTCATGCAGCGTGAGAGCATCGACTTCGAGGAAGTCTTTGCTCTGATGGCGTGAATGGAGTCCATTCGCTTGCTATTGGCCATGGCAGTAGTGAAGGATTGGCATGTCCACCACCTTGACGTCAAGTCTACGTTCCTCAACGGCGAGCTCATGGAGACGATCTTCGTCAAGCAAGCTCTAGGCTTTGCCATCAAGGGCGCTGAGCACAAGGTGCTCAAGCTATGCAAGGCACTCTATGAGCTGCGGCGGGCCCCTCGGGCGTGGAACGCCAAGCTCGACGCCACCTTAGGCGAGCTTGGGTTCACTCGCTGCGCTACAGAGCACGTGCTCTACATGCGGCGATGGGGAAGGAGGAGCTCATCGTTGGTGTGTGCGTGGATGACTTAATCATCACTTGAGCATGAGCAGAGGACATCAATGGTTTCAAGTGCGAGATGGCGGCTTGTTTCAAGATGAACGATCTCGGCGCGCTCTTCTACTACCTCGGCATCGAGGTGAGGCAGGGGAAGCAGAGCATCTGTAACACCCTTGGTGTTACCAGCTTAAACAACTTGCTAAAATATGTCATGAGCATCTTGTCTATGTGTTAATACATGTGATAAAGTGTGTAGATCGATTTCTGTAACTCAAAACGATCCAACAAAAACGCTAAACGAAAGTTGCTACGTGATTTGTACAGTTATCAAGTAGGGTTTAAAACCAATTTTTATCGAACAAAAATGCTATAGAACATGTAGGTGCCACTTAAATAAAGTTTGAAGTGTAAACTTTGTAGATGACAATGAAATACTTATGGTCAAAAAATGATATTACTAGCTAATATTTCCACTAGCTTAGAATTCGTAAATTGAAAACAAATCCAGCTCAAAAACTTAGAAATTTTTAAGTCTAGCCAACAGCTAGACATTGCTATGTTTAGCAATTTATTGTGAGAGATTGGGTTAAAGGGTGGTCATAGTGTTATAGCTCGATATGGTAGTCTCATATGCCATCTTGAGCATGGTGAAGTTGGTTTGGCTCCTAGAGCAACCGTTTGGTCATGTTGAGCGCTTTAAAATTCATGCACGACACTAGTTCTAGGCTGGTTGGCCACGTGGCCACGATCACTGCCTTGGGTGCTCGGTGTCGCCACATTGGTCGCGCATGCGCACGCTGCTGCGCATGGCCGACCATGGCTGCCTCTGGCCTGGCTTTGGTTCGGCTACCGCTGGGCGCTGGCCCCGCCACGCTAAGTCGCCGATGCTGACACCTGCCTTGGCCAGGCCACGATGGAGCCACTACCGGTGCCATCAACTGTCATCGTGTCCACCAATGCTGCCGTCATATCTGCCACTGCTGCCTCACGTCGTGATGCTATCGCTGCTGCTACCGTCGCATCGTCATCGCGTTCGTTCCTGTACGCTATAACCATTGCACCATGCTGCATCGCTGGCCTGCTTTGATGCTGCGCGCACGTGGCCATGTCACTGTCACCGTGTCATTTATGACACTATGGCTGCACGGGCCACACCGGTCAGGTGCGTGCATGCCTATCTGCTAGCGTTTGTGTGTGGGTCTCCATGAACTCGCCGACCATGTCCCGCCAAGGCGAGGACGAGCCAAGCCCACCGCAGCGCCCCATTTCTCTCTTTCTTCCCCTGTTTTCTGCTGTCGTCGTGTCACGGTCACGGTGAGTCATAGAGTGAGCACCTGTCATCAATTCCTCATGCCTGCATCTTTGCCCTCACATCCCCTCTCCAGCCACCCTATCCCACTTTGATTGCAGCTCAGCCAAGCTCCAATTTTGGAGCTTTGCCCGCCACCGTGCCATTATGAACCGTCACCGCTCGCATCGTGGCTAGCCTCCACCACCTCACCCTATGCAAATTCCTCTACACCACTAGCTCACCTTGGCTCCCTCTCCACCATGCGCACGCTAGTGGGAGCGCTACCACCTCCCCGCTACCGCTGACGCGACCGTGTCCACCGCGGCTTGTCACCGTGCTCGTCACGCGCATGTGGCCAGCACTACTCAGGTAGTCGTCGACCGAACCACCACTTTGACCGGGTTCATAGTGTGCCCCTAGTGCTTATTCCCTATCTCTACTATTCTGTTAACGCTGTGGCTCATCGGAATGCTAAAAGGTCCTAATATGGCTAGAGGGGATGAATAGCCTATTTAAAATCTACAAATCAACTAGAGCAATTTGATTAGTATAACAAATAGCAAAATGTAAACTTGCTCTAGCTCTACAAGGGTTGCAAGCCACCTAACCAATAATTTTAGTTGTTATGATCACTAGGCACACAATCCACTATGTCACTACTCACTAAGGGCTCTCACAATTGCTACACTAAAGAGCTCCACTAGATGAACTTAATCTACAAAGCAAGTTCTCAATTCTAGCTACACTAAAGAGCTTGATATAGCTAGTTTATGGGAATGTAAATGAGTAAGTGAGATGATTATATAGCCATGTAGAGGTGTGAACCAATCACAAGATGAATACTTTATCAATCACAGGGAGAATACCAAAGGGCAAGAGATAACTAATTTTCTCCTGAGGTTTATGTGCTTGCCAACACGCTACGTCCCCATTGTGTCGACCAACACTTGGTGGTTCGGCGGCTAAGATGTGTTGCACGAACCTCGTCCACACAATTGGACACCACAAGAACCTAACCACAAGTGAGGTAACTCAATGACATAAGTCCACTAGAGTTACCTTTCGGCGCTCCACCAGGTAAGGTACAAATCCCCTCACAATCACCGGAGATGGCCACGAACAATCACCAACTCGTGTCAATCCTGCTTTGCTGCTCCAAGCCATCTAGGTGGTGGCAACCAGCCAAGAGCAACAAGTGAATCCTGCACAGCAAAAACACGAACACCAAGTGCCTCTAGATATAATCACTCAAGCAATGCACTTAGATTCTCTCCCAATCTCACAAAGATGATGAATCAATGATGGAGATAAGTGGGAGGGCTTTGGCTAAGCTCACAAGGTTGCTATGTTAATACAAATGGCCAAGAGAATGAGCTTAAGCTGGCCATGGGGCTTAAATAGAAGCCCCCATGAAATAGAGCCGTTGTACTCCTTCGCTGGGCACAACACGGGGTGACTGGATGCTCCGGTCAACTCGATCGGACACTGGACCTCAGCGTCCGATCACATGATGCATGCCACATGTTCTCTCTCTTTAAATGTTGATTGCCCAATCTCAACGGTCAAGTGATGACCGGACGCAACAGCTCAAAGTGACCGGACACTGAACCCCAGCATTCGGTCGTTTCCAGTAAGCATCCAGAGACGACTTTTTACGACTAGACGCGTCCGGTCATGCTCGATCGGACTCACCCAGCATCTGATCACATGGTGACTCTTCTGTGCGCTGCCACATCAGCCGGACCGAATGCACCCTATCAGCGTCCGGTCACCAAGTGACCCAGCGTCCGGTCGAAGACCGACGCCCACGTCTTCACATTGTCATTTGACCGGACGTGCTGGTCCTACTGAGCCAACGTCCGGTCACTGCATGATCATCATGACTAACTCCTTTTCAACTCTATCTTCTTCACCCTTGCCCAAATGTGCCAACCATCAAGTGTATCACCTTGTGCACATATATGTTAGCATATTTTCACAAACAGTTTTAAGGGTGTTAGCACTCCACTAGATCCTAAATGCATATGCAATGAATTAGAGTATCTAGTGGCACTTTGATAACCGCATTTCGATACGAGTTTTACCCCTCTTAATAGTATGGCTACCGAACCTAAATGTGATCATACTCACTAAGTGTCTTGATTACCGAAACAAAATGGCTCCTACCATTTATACCTTTGCCTTGAGCCTTTTGTTTTTCTCTTTCTTCTTTTTAAGTCCAAGCACTTGATCATTACCATGGCATCACCATCATCATGTCATGATCTTTATTTGCTCCACCACTTGGACTAGTGCTACCTATCTCATAACCACTTTTGATAAACTAGGTTAGCACTTAGGGTTTCATCAATTCTCCAAAACCAAACTAGAGCTTTCAAACGCGGTTGCCACCGTTGTAGGTCGCCCACCGTTGGAGAGGGCCCGCTCTGCTTCACCCCCATTTGTGCAACCACCGCTCATCATCGTGCGTCGGCCCATAGGTGAGCATCGATCTCTTAGCTAGGTTAGCATGGGTCCCGAGTGGCAGGCGTTATCGCCAGTGCCACCGCTCGCCGTGCTAGGGAGCACGTGGGAGGCCAGGGATCACGCCATTGTAAAGAGGAGTACAAGGGTCTTTTGCATAGGTGTTGTCTCTAGAAATAGTAACGTGGATTGCGAGTTGTTTAGTCTAGGGGTGTTTTCGCTAAAATGTCAGTACGCATGGGATTTCCCTATCGCGGGCCGTCTTCGCGTGGGCTGCGCCATGGGCCACAAGCGCGCTCGTACACATGCTACGTTGCGTGGGCCATGCATATGGGCCACGCGAGAGAATATATTTTTCTTTTTCATAAGGAATTAGAAATAGTTCTCTAATTTGATTTTTGAGCTGATCCTTGGTAAAATCATATAAAATCATGTAGGTGTCCAAAAATTGTGAAACCAATTTTATTAGGTTCCTAAAATTGTGCTCTATCTGTTAGTGTATTTAGTTCATATATGTGCTAGCTTGATACCAGGAGCTATTAAATCATTTGACAGTGCTTAATATTATTAGGGTAATTATTGTAGAAATTTTTGTGATAGATTGGTGATAGCAAAAACTCTAAAATTTTTATAGTAGCTTTATTGTATTATTATGTGCTCATTGTAATTTTTGTAGCCCTAAAATAGACTATTTAATATGGTACCTAACTATCCAATAAGGCTAAATGAATAATGGCATGATGTTGGTTTATAAAAATTAAGCACTTATATGGTGAGCTTGGAATCTATTTGATAGAGATATTGATTAGCTCAGTATCTTAGTCATTAGAGCTAGCTTAGTAGCTTAGTATGTGTATTCTTATTTTAAGAGTTGTTGTTGCCTTAATATTAAAATGTTGCATCATCATCGCATGCATGTAGAGAATGAGTTGGCGGAGATCGTGACCATCGGAGATCACGAGTTCGAGGATGTGATCGAGGAGTACTGAGGAGGAGATCCTCATGTAGGAGGAGGTCCTAGAGCCACCACTGACTGACTCAGCTGACACCACGCCTGCCCAAGGCAAGCCTCGGTGCATAACCTTTATTTTGATTAATCATTGGATATATATATATGTGATGTTCATTTACGTTATAGGATTTATATTGAAACTACATGCATAGATAAACCTACCTATGAGTCCTACTAGCATAGGTCGAGTAGCTGCTATGCTTAGGCTATCAGTAGCATGAGTAACCTGTCGTTACTCATAATAGGTGATTACTATTATTACTCTCATGATAAAATGATGAAAGGAAATGAAGACCAAGCGGGGATATGATATGGGTATTGGTGGGTGTAATGGGTTGTGTATGGCAGAACCACCTAAAATAACATGCTTTTGGAGGCGCCCGTCTTCTACCAGACACTAAGCACCTCGAAAGCAAGATACTTCGAGCAGTTTCGTCGAGCACACCCCAAGAGAGAACTTGAATAATCCACGTTTTTCTTCTAGGATCCAATAATAAGAATGAGTTTACAATACTTAGTCCATTTCATATAACAAGAGTTCTTAGAAATACATTTTTATAATACTAAGTTCAGAGTGCGGAATTTAAACAGCAGAATTACAATAAATATCTAACAATAAATACAAGGATCTGTCTATGCCCACTAGAAGAATCCTCCACACAACAACTACTCTTCAAGCTATACCTGCAACAGGGATAAATAAACCATGAGTACACAATATACTCATGAGACTTACCCGACTTGTGAGAATAATTTCTCGACTCCAAAGAATATGATAAGCTTTATGCTTTGCTGGGTTTCCTTTTTACGGAAAGCAATACTAGTAGTGAATCCTTATGTATGTTTCTTATTAGTAGCCATGATTAGTTCATTATTTAGCCATTCTTTGTAAGCACATGTTCTACTTTCAAGCAAGAGTTGAGCAATCAGATCCATTTCACCATCTTTTATCTTTCAGTTCTTACTACGGTGCTAGATCATAGACAAGTCGTACCGAATTACCCAGCGATTCATGAATCAATGTGCCTAGCTAGATACCCTGAAACACATGCCCCGCTTGTACCCTAGGCACAAGCAGGACTAACCCATCACTCTTCTATCAAGGGGTCTAGGTCCCTGTCTAAACTTGGACTCTAAGCCCCCACACCTGAGTCCCGAACTCAGTGTGATGCTTAGACCTCCACCATCCCCTCCTCTAACCAGTCGGTCCAAAAAGAGCTAGAACCCACTACAAGAGAGCAATGAGCCTTCCCTCTCCCATAAACAAGTATGTTCTTAGGATAACAAGTCTGTGACTTGCCTAGAACCCAATGCAATGGCTAGTCCTTAACCAACACGGACAGGGAAAACAATATAACCAAGCTATGCCCCGTTGGCCACAGGGCATAACCTCTTACACCCACCAATACCTATACCATATCCCTGCCTGGTCTCAATTTTTCCTTTCACCATTTTATTATGAGAGTAGTAATGATAATCACCTACTGTGAGTAACGGCAGGTTACTGATGCTACCGAAAAACCTAAGCATAACAGCTACTCGATCTATACCAGTAGGACTCATAGGCAGATATATATTTATGTATGTAGTTTTCACCAAAGTCCTAAAACATAATGCACATCTCATATATATTTCTAGTAATTATTCAAAATAAGGGTTATGAACTGGGGCTTGCCTTGGGCAGGTGGGTGGTCAGCTATATCAGTCGTTGGTGGCTCTGAGGCTTCATCCTATATGAAGACCTCCTCCTCATACTCTTCAATCACCTCCTCATATTCTTGCTCTCCAGCGGTCATGAACTCCACCAACGCGTTCTCTACATGCATGCAATGATGATGTAACACTTAGCATTTTAGCAACAACAGCTCTTAAAATAACAATACATCTACCAAGCTACTAAGCTAACTCTAATGACTAAGATGCTAAGCTACCCATCCTTTCCACTAAACAGGTATGAAACATTCGAGTATTATCTTAGCAATCAAAAATGCATTTCTTACTTTATTTACAATTTCATATATACTAAAAAAGGAGTACCGAGCTACCCTATTTATCAACCTATTCTAAGGCTACAAAAATTACAGTGAGCACATAATAATATAATGAACCTACTGTAAGAATTTTAGGGTTTTTGCTATCACCAATCTACTACAAAAATTCCTACAATTATTTAACCTAATAATATTAAGCACTCTCAAATGATTCAATAGCCACTGGAATCAACAAATATATATGTGAAATAAATACACTAACAGATAGAGCATAATTTTAGGAACCTAACAAAATTGGTTTCATAATTTTTGGATACCTACACGATTTTACATGATTTACTAAAGTTCAACTCAGAATTAAAATGAAAAGCTATTTCTATTCTCCACGAAAAAGATAAACTCATTTTGGCCCAACACGGCACAACACACGTGCGCGTGAGCGCATGGTGGCCCATAGGCGAGGCGAGGCCCATGCGTGGAGGCGGCCCACGGCGAGGAGGCCTGCACGCGCTGGTACTCTTGCAAAAACACCCCTTAACTATGAGCAAAACAACCCGTAGTCTATGTTACTATTTCTACAGACTAGCGACTTTACAATGAAACCCTTAGAACTTCTTCCTCTTTACATCGGCAAGGTCCTTGGCCTCCCCCGCGTGCTCTGACTGTGGTGAGCATTAGCACCAACTGCTTACACCAGCCACATGGGACCCCCACTGACCTATCTATGAGACCAACGCTCACCTAGGGTTCAACGCGAGATGATGGGCGGTGGTTGCATGAGCCAAGACGCTGTAGAAGGACCTCTCCATGATGGCGGACATGCTACGGCAATGGCAACAATGTTCAGGTGAGCCACAGCCACAATCAAGGCGATAGGGTAGCGGGTGAGCAACGACAACTCACCAGTGACCTTACCAAGAAGCCAGCTCGACCAGAGATGACCCGAGTGAGGCTCTGTGTGTGAGCGGTAAGGTGAACAGTGCACAGCAAAGGCATGTCCGCGTCAGCGGTGAGGAGGTGGCACTAGAGCTGTGACTAGCGTGCACATGACGACGAGGGAGCCAAGGTGAGCTAGTGGTGCAGAGGAATTGATGAGAGGTGAAGTGGTGGAGACTGGCCACGATGCGAGCGGCGACGGGCCTTAATGGCACAACGGTGGCAAGATTCCAAAATTGGAGCTCGACGTGACGCGAGTCAAAGTGGGGTGGGGTCGGCAGGAGAGGGGGTGTGAAGGCAGAGACACGAGCACGAGGAATTGATGAGAGGTGCTCGCTCTCTAGCTTCACCATGACGTGACACGACGACGGCAGAAAGCAGAGGGAGGGAGAGACGGCGTGGTAGAGGGCTCAGCTCGTCCATGCCTTGGCGGGACGCGAGCGGTGGGACCGAGAGGCCCACGTGTCGGCACTACGGACAATGCGTGCCTACGTCCGACTGGCGTGGCCCGCGTGCCACGGTACCATAAATTTCATGGTGACGGTGGCTCACCTATGTGCACATGGTAGTGCGACACACACATGGCCGGCAATAATGTAGAGGTGTAGTGGACCAGTGCAGACACAACGACAATGCGACGACAGTGGCAGCGTCGCGACGTGAGGAGCGTTGGTAGCGCGGACACGATGGCAGCGCAGCACGGCCGCGGTGGCACCCAAGATGGCAGCGCGATAGGGCAGCCGTAGCACCATTAATGGTGAAACAACGCGCGAGTAGCCCCAGCAAGCCCACATGTACGAAGGCAGGATGGGCAGCGGCGTAGAGATGCAGCGGACGCGATGAGGGCGTGCAGTGGCACGATGGGCAATAGCACGGTGCATTGAGCTAGGACAGGGCAACGACGGTGTGACGGCGCATGGCTAGGAGCTAGCGGCAGGGTAGTAGCGTGGCAGTGAGGTGGGGCAGCTACGCGCCAGAGCTGTCGGCCACAGTGGCGCGCCGATGTCATGGCTCAGGGGCGTGGTGACCGCACCTTCGCGAGGAAACCGACCGAGGATGTGCCATGCACAGCTTTTTAGAGTGTCCAAAACAACTAATCGGTTGGCCAAACACCCAAACCATCTTGGCCATACTTTAGAGGGTACATTAGGCTACTAAAACAGGCCATGACACTACTCTACTTCTTAACTAAATTTTTCTACAAAAATTACCAAACATCGCAATGTCTAGCTCACCAAAAGTTCATGAAATCTTCTAAGTGTTGAATGACTTTCTATTTCTAGTTGCATTTCCAAACCCTTAGAAATATACGCTAGCAACATTATTTATCAACACCAAGTATTTCATTGTCATCTACAAAGTTTGTACTTTGAACTTTACTTAAGTATCACATACATGTTCTATAACATTCTTGCTTAATAAAAATGGTTTTAAACCCTAAGTGATATAATATGACTATTGAATTAACTTTTGTTTCGCATTTCTGTTGATCATTTTGAGTTATGGAAATTGATCTACACACTTTATCATATGCATTAACACATAAATATGATGCTCATGACATGTTTTAGTAAATGATTTACACTACGGCCAATGGGGCATAGCTTGGTTACACTGTTTTCCTTGTCCGTGTCTGTTAAGGACTGTCTGTTGCAGTGGATTCTAGTCAGGTCATAGAATTATTATCATGAGCACATACTTGCTTATGAAAGCGAGAAGGTTCGTTGCTCTCTTGTCATGGGTTCTGGCTCTTTCTGAACCGACTGATTGGAGGCGGGGATAGTGGAGGTCTAAGCACCACACTGAGTCCAGGACTCAGGAGTGGGGGTTTGGAGTCTAAGTTTGGGTGGGGACCTAGACCCCTTGATAGGAGAGTGGTGGGTTGATCTTGCTTGTGCTTAGGGTACAAGCGGGGTGTGTGTTTTGGGGTACCCAGTTGGGATACATTGGTTCACGAATTGTCGTGTGATACGGTATGACTTGTCTATGATCTAGCACCGTAGTAATAACTAGAAGATGAAAGATGGTGAAATAGATCTGGTTGCTCAACTCTTGCTTGAAAGTAGAACATGTGCTTACATAGAATGGTTAGATAATGAATTAATCATGACTGCTAATAAAACACATACATAAGGATTCACTACTAGTAATGTTTTTCGCAAACAAAAAGGAAACATATCAAACCATAAAGCTTATCATATCCTTTAGAGTCGGAAAATTATTCCCACTAGTCAGGTAAGTCTTGCGAGTATATTATGTACTCAGGGTTTATTTACCCTTGTTGCAGGTGCAACTTGAGGAGTAGTTATTGTGTGGAGGATTCTTCTAGTGGGCACAGATGGATCCTCGTATCTTATTGTTAAATGTTTATTTTAATTCCGCTGTTTAAATTTCACACTCTGAACTTGGTATTGTAATAATGTATTTCTGAGAACTCTTGTTGTATGAAATAGGACTAAGTATTCTAAGCTCGTTCTCATTATTGGATCCTGAAGGAAAAACATGGATTGTTCGAGTTCTCCCTTGGGGTGTGCTCGATGGAACCGACTGGTGTAGCTTACTTTCGGGGTGCTTAGTGTCTAGTGGAAGATGAGCGCCTCTGAAGGTGAGTTATTTTGGGTGGTTCTGCCACAACATCTCCTTGAGTCAGCGTGCCTACGTGGAGAAGCTGCTGGAGCGCGGCGGCATGGCGGAGTGCAAGCCGTGCGCGACTCCGATGGAGGAGCGGCTGAAGCTAAGCAAGCACAGCACTGCTGTGAAGGTGGACGCGACGCGCTACCGGAGAATCATCGGTGGGCTGCGCTACCTCACTCATACCCGACCAGACATTGTGTTCGCGATTGGGTACGTCAGCCATTTCATGAAGGACCCACGCGAAGATCACTGGTCGATAGTGAAAAGGTTGGTGCGCTACATCAAAAGGATGCTCAATCAAGCAATCATCTTCCCCAAGAGTGGCGGCAAGGGTGGGTTGCGGCTCACGGTGTTCAGTGAGGCACCCCAAGGCAAAGGAAGGTGAGCCGGAGCTCACTGTCTTTAGCGATACATACATGGCGGACGACATTGATGGACGATGGAGCACCTTCGGCGTGCTCATCTTCTTTGGAGCGTCCCCCATTGCTTGGCAGTCGCTGAAGCAAAAGATCGTGGCGCTGTCTACGTGTGTGGCGGAGTACGTCGCAGCGACCACGACGGCGTGCCAGGCTGTCTGGCTGCACCGGTTGTTGGGCTAGCTGGCCGGCGAGAAAGCTCACCCGCCAGCTCTGATGGTGGACAACCAACACGCCATCGCCCTCGCCAAGAACTCTGTCCTCCACGACCGGAGCAAGCATATTGACATGAAGTTCCACTTCCTCCGGGACTACATCGATGGAGGGCAGATCATCATCGAGTTCGTCGAGACCTGCAGACAGCTTGCTGACATCCTCACCAAGTCACTCGGGCGCCTGCGGTTCATGGAGTTGAGAAAGATGATTGGCATGGATAAGGTTAAGGCATCGGGTTAGCAGCAGGATTAAGGGAAGAATTGTAAGACATAATCTGCTGCCCCCCCCCCCCCCCATTTCTCCATTATTGGAGAATGGTCGGCTTGGCCGACCACTCCTTGTTGGGAGTTGGAGACAGATCGGCTCTGCCGACCAGCTCCTGTAGCTAGTAAGGCGGTAAGCCATAGTAGTAGTGGTTTACTTCAGCCATAAAGAGTGGAGATGGCTGAACTAAGCTTTGTACCTTAGGAGTAGGTAGTTGGTATACCCTTGTACTTTAGGAGTAGGTAGTTGGTGTACTCTGTACCTTAGGAGTAGGTAGTTGATGTACTCTTGTACTCCGGTAGTAGGTAGTTAGTGTACTCACCAACAACTATGTATCTGGTAGAGGTACAGCTAGAGTTATGTATATTCTATCCAAAGGCAATATAGCAAATCAGTTCAGTTTGTCATATTCAGAAGCAGAGCTTTCGATCAGCACTGGACTTGTGCTGTGTGTGAATCTCTAGTCATAATGAATAAGTAAGCTTATTGCTTGACAGTGCAGAGCAGCCTGAGGGACTAACATATGGTTTTTGGCCTTTTGGGATTTGGGAATATGAGTCATTGATTCTCTCGGTGTCGTCCCGTCTGAGCTAGCTTTTTTTCTGCCTTTATGCTGCATGCCCATTCAGCAGTTACGCACAAAGCCACAACAACTAGATCGACCACTGAGTTTGGGCACATTTTATACTAGCATGGAACTACTGGATTAGGTAGTGTGTTTTGCAATTGTTTATTGTATGATTGCTGTCATCGTCCTGTATTTAATATTGGTGAACATGCATGTAAGCTGCACCGACATGCACCATGCAGGACAACAGGCCGCTAGGGATCGAATACACCGTGCATCATGCCAATATGCTACTCCTACCAGCGCAGCACCTTTCGTGCTTCTTCACTGCCAGCAATCGTTGGATACTTGATCCAGCACGCGGATGGCTGACCTAGGCGCATCACACGGTTCCATCTCTTGCCCATAACGTAGCACCTTTTGTGCTTCTTCATTATGGCTGACATCCGGACCCCACTGTTCTATCTCTTGCCCACAGCGCAGCACTTTTTGTACGATATTTTTTTTGTTTGCCGAGCATGCCCGATCGGACACTCGGCAAAGTTTTTTTTTCATTTTTTTCTTCTCTTTTTTTTCCAGAAAAAGATTTTATTTCTTTGCCGAGTGTTTTAGATCTGAGCACTCGGCAAAGCTTTTTTTTTCTTCTTCTTTTTTAGAAAAAAGATTTTATTTATTTACCAAGTGTTTTTTTTTGACACTCGGCAAACCTCATCTTTGCCGAGTGTCTTTTTTTTTTGACACTCAGTAAAACCCCTCTTTGTCGAGTGTTTTTTTTACACTCGGCAAACCATACATTTGCCGAGTGTTTTTTTTTTGCCGAGTGTTTTTAGCGCAGCACTCAGCAAAGATCTTGTTCGTCGAGTGTCTGAGAGAATAAACTCGGCAAACATAAAAACACTCGGTAAATTTGAGGATTCCGGTAGCGATGATATCCCCAATTCAAAATTGACAGCTCATGCCCATTACGAATCTCGGCACCTACGTTTAATTTGGCCTCTATCTGTTAAACCTAGATTAACCACAAAAGGAAACTACAGGCCTAAGTGATGGATTTCTCTAGTGGCCTTTATACCTGAATTTGCTAACGGCTTCGTCAAGGTATCAGCAATGTCCCAGAGTCCAGAGAACTAAGGGGTGTTTGGTTTTTTAGTCGCTCTAAAAATTTATGTCACATCGAATATTTAGATACTAATAAAGAGCATTAAATATAGATTAATTACAAAACCAATTACAGGCTAATTTGCGAGACGTTTTTTAAGCCTAACTAATATGCCATTAACACATATTTACTGTAGCACCACGTTGTCAAATCATGAACTAATTAGGCTTAAAAGATTCATTCGTAAATTAGTCGTAAGTTATGTAATTAGTTTCGTAATTAGTCTATATTTAATACTCCATACATATGTCTAAATATTCGATGTGACAGGAATTTTAGGCGCCATATAGAAACAAACACCCCCTAAATATCATTTGTAAATACCTAAATGCACGTACCTGCTGATGAATGATAACGAGCTAGTCACATCACAAAATATGAGATATGACCGAAACCAAACATTCACATGAGGCAATCACTGTGCATCATTCACATGGTACTATGGTAGTTACCCAACTTTTTTGTACCATGCATATGCATTTTTTGTGCCCTGGCCACACCGATATATACTATATGTCAGTGTGTTTAATGAAAGTTCAGCGAGAACTACATGAAAACTTCCAAAGAAAAACCGAGATCTACATGTCGTTAATCTGAATTTATGTGCGTGGCCAGAAACCGAACGACGACGGCACATCAGCTAGCGCTCGATCTTCTGGATATAAGGGAATTTGTAGCTTATGGGCACTTTTTGCTAGCTCCATGTGCTTTCTGAGATTCCAAACCCGTACGCAGAGCTACTGAGTGCCGAGCAAAGGTCTCGTCGCCGGATTCCCTTCGCTCCTGCTGGTTAACCTAGGCTGTATCACGGCTAGGTGCATCCTCCACTCCATTCACTCCAAACAAGACCAAGAACCACGTACAATGCTCACAAGGCGGCGTCAGCTAGCTAGCTTGCTTAACTCTTTGGTCTAGACTTATAAATAGCAGCCAGCTCTGACCTCTCGTCATCAGCGGCGGATTAAACAAGCGAAGTGGTCCACGGGAAACGTAGCAAGAGTCCTGGTTGGTTGGTTGTCACCTGGAGTTCTCCACAAACTACTTCAGTAGCTACACACACACCTAGTTTAATGCACTGTGTTTGCATGTTTGTGTGGAGCTGTGTGTGTACATAGTAAAGTGTTTGGGGGAACTCTGGGTGGCAAGCAGCAATTTGTGCTAGCTAGCTAGAATTCTCCGACTGCAGCATGCACCTTTTTTTCTAAGTGCAGCATGTACAGATTGTACTACATCGACCAGCCTATGATATAAGATTGTTGGGGGTGGGGGGTGGGGTGGGGTGGGGGGGGTGCTATTAGGTTTGGTGTTCCGGGAAGTTCTCTACAAGCACTTCACGAGGCACTATTTTGAGAGCTCTTGTGAAGTGTTTGGGAAACTCTCGCTGCCACTACATTCGGAAATAGTATATCAAGTTTGGTGTCCCCAGGAGTTCTCTGCAAACACTTCACAAAGCACGTTTTTTAGAGCTTTTGTGAAGTGTTTGGGGGAACTCTCGGTGCCACTAATCATTTGCTAGATATTGGTCAGCTGCAAGCCACATGAGATGACTTAAGGAGGGGTCATGTTTTGAAAGAATTAGGTTTGGTGCCCCTAGGAGTTCTCTGCAAGCACTTCACAAGGCATCGTTTTGAGAGCTTTTGTGAAGTGTTTGGGGGAACTCTTGGTGTCACAAATCATTTGCATCTACTAGATGTTGGTCATGTGTCATGTGATATGAGTTGAAGGTCGGGGCATCGTTTTGTGTCACCCGGAGTTCCCTACAAGCACTTCACGAGACCTTGGCTTAATAAAGGGCCCTTGTGAAGTGTTTGGGGGAACTCTTGGTATCACGAAGCATTTAGTTATAGTAATATATGATGTCCACATGAATACCATGTGCAATACAACATTGAACAATGTTCGGTGTTACCATGAGTTCCCTTCAAGCACTTCACATGAGGCACCATTCAAATAACTATGTTTAGGATTAGGTGTAATGTGAAGTGTTTGGGGGAACTCTTGGTGATACTCAACATCCATACGCATCTTGAAGTTGGTGAAACTCAATGCTCATGTAAGTTCTCGATACCCCAACTCTGGAATCATGGTTTCAACTTCCAAGTTCCCTATATGCATGTGCTTTGTGAGCTCTACATATGTTTATTCATATGTTTTATATTTTTGACACTAATCTATGCCAATAGCTAGCGCTACTAGAGCCACATTCACTTTCACACTCATGTTGAGCTATAATATTTATACAAAAATGTAAAGCTCCAGGCACCTATTCTAGCTCAACCTTACGATACACAGGGTGGAGCCACACTGTGCAAATGTGCAATTATGTTCCTTCATAGGAGATGCCCCCATGGATCAAGTAAGATTGCTATATGTATGAATTTCCTTCTTTGCCCCTGAAATAGATCAACTATATCCATTTGATAATTTGTGTGATTCATCTAATGTGTCAACTAAATGGCATATCATGCTAGTTTATATTTAAAAAATGCGATGATAGTATCGTCTGCCCCCTTCCCCAAACAATTAGAAAAACTACTAGTCTACCATCATGGGTCCTCCCAGCTAATAATTAGTTGCATTAATTGGGGAATCCAAGTAATAACTTTTTTATTAGTTGGATCATTGGATGGTTGGGTAGTTCAATCAGGGTTTGGATTAGCTATAACTTTTCTTAGAAGCTGTCTATTAGCTCTAACTGATCCAAACATGATCTAGTTGTTAACGTGGCTTCTAAAAAAACCTTCACCTCAACCGCAATGTGCTACAAACATAATGGAATACAAATTGATGTTTAGAGTTACTAGAACATGCATGTAAGTAGTCGAATAGCCAGTAACCTTTTGCTTACCAGTTGCATATGCACGTTAGACGACATGTTATAGTATATATTTTCCTAATTTTGATCTCTATTATAATATTAAAAAAGTGAAGCATTGGACAATTACAGATCTACTAACCTTTCCCGCCGCAACATCAGCCTCCATAGGCTAGTGCATGAGCAGGCGGAGTTCCCCTTGCGCGCATGAACAGGCGAAGCTAGCGGTGTATCAGCAGCGATGGTTGCCAACGCCCCTAAGCGGCAACAAGACATGGCCCAACATGCCCACATCTTCTTCTACCCCTATCTGCTTCAGCTTATGCACGCAAGAAAGAAATGGTTATCAAAAGAGACTCAATCAACAGTTATCAAAAGAGAGAGACTCAATCAATAGTTTGATTTGTTTGTTGTGAAAGAAAGGGAGTATAACTAGGCAACATATCAGGTGCAAACCAACCAACCTGTGCAAAATTGAAAACTACCAATCAGGACCACTAGATGCTGATCCAATAGATGAGGTGAGGGGGCTTAAACGTAAAAAAAAGGCCGGTGGGTGGGGGGCTTAAGCGCAAAAAATCTCACCTCTCACCCTATCTATTGGATCAGCATCTAGTGGTCCTGATTGGTAGTTTTCAAGTTTGCACCACCTGGTACGTTGCCGTATAACTATCTAGGAAAGAAGAGAACGGAGAAGGATAAGGGCAGCGGAAAAGAAAGATTAAATAAGTAGGCTTATATATGGCAATAAGCAAGTCCTATCCACCAATGGTTAAAAATTGTAGTCCTAAAAAAAGACAACCTTTCCTAGTTATATTGCTCCTTTAATTCTTACATATATTTCATGATAATAAAAAGTTAAAGTCCAAATGCACAACATCAGTCTAGTTCCGAGATATATTGGATTCGGTGCAACGCACGAACACATTTGCTAGTACGAATAAATTCCCATTAATGATGGACAGAACTATTTCCCATATATATTTCCATTAGTTGAACTACTCACTTTGTATCCGTATGTTCCTTTTTGCTTTTGTGTAGCATGTTGGTTTATGTTATATACAGTAACTAATTACATTTTTCATCTCTCATGCATATTTTTGATTCGCACATACAGGTAACAAGTACTCCATCCGTTTTTCCCAAAAAAGTGCAACTCTCATTTTTAAAGAGTTAAATAATTTTAAATTTGGTTAAATCTATAAAAGAAAATATTAACATTTATGATAAGAATAAGCATCATCAAATTAATAGTAGAATATATTTTTCATAATATACTCTACTTTCTATAAACTTAATCAAACTTTAATTTTTTTTTACTTGGTTTGAATCTAGAATGTTTTTGACTCATGGAGCACCTAGGACTGCTCAGTGCCTTACGCACTGGTGCGCAGACCTGAAGGCTAGGTCAGTAAAAGGTGAATTTCCTCTTTTTTTTGAGAGAGAGAGACAGAGAGGTGAGTTTCCATTACTTTTTTTAGTGGAGTGAGTTTCCATTACATGTTCAGCTTTTTCTCTCTCGAATATGTAAGAGAATTGCGTATCGGTAGAGAGAGTTTAAGAATACAAAGGAGTTCCGGCATTAAGCCAAGCCGGTTACAGGTTTAAAGGCTACATCTTGAAGGTGACATTTTACTTCTTCTTCTTCTTCTTCTTCTTCTTCTTCTTCTTCTTCTTCTTCTTCTTTTTTTTTTTTTGAGGAAAGGTGACATTTTACTTGTTCAGCTAAACGGTGCCGAAGCGCCGCGGCCCATGTTAAGAGTTGGACAGCTCGAGACTAGTGCGGGCCTTCGGGGAACGCGCATGCAGGCACGGGCCCTTTTCGCCAAGAGAAAGCCCATCAAGGGGCTTGCACTTGTTGGATTGGATTTGGATGCAGTATCATTGTGCTTCGTGCTGCACGAGGCTTTCAGTTTCATCAGGCTTTCAGCAGTCTAGCATAGCGTGCATCGACTTCAATCGATCTGCTCTACAAGAACGTATCTATATATCATTCGTATGATCATCTTGTGCTGTAATCCTGTGCTTTTGTCCATTTGAACCTGTGTGCAAGGGTGACGTGACTTGCTGACACCGACAGTGTTTTCCTTCTGTTTCAGTTTTCTGTCGCTTATTGCACTAATGCCTTCTAATTTCTAAACCTTGCTACTACATCGGCTCTGAAGTCTGAATAAATGCAGAGCACGCAGACAACAATGCCCTGTTCGCTTGCTCATAAGCCATGGCTGAAAATACTGTTGGCTGATTTGTTGTGAGAGAAAAATACTGTTCATTGACTGAAAAAGTACGGCTTATAATGGTTTTCTCGATTGTTGTGATCCTAATGAGGCTCAAATATGAAAGATGATCAAACAATGAGAAAATCTTATGTTGTCCAAAGAACAACAAAAAAAAACTAGGCATCTGAAATATAGGAGAAGCGATTTATGTAACTGATCTCCAATGAAATGAATCAGGAGGGAGATTGAACATGGGCTTTTCTCCTCCGTGAAAAAAAATATCAGGAGGGAGACCTTTTCCTGTCCATCACTAGAACCATGAAAAGAAAACAATGGTAACCACGATGGAGAGGGAATTCCGATGGAGAGAGACTGGCATGCAAACCAGTCGAAGCCAGTAGCCTAAAACAGTCGGAACCCCACACCAAAGCAGGGTGCTTCAGCCAAGAACTGCTCGTGTCCACACGCTACGCCGGGGACGCCGCTCGGACCTCCGGCGCCGGGCTTATAACCGCGACGCCTCGTCTTCTCAGCTAACACCCACTCCACTCCACCCCCCCTCTTCCCGGTGACGTGATCGTCAGCCATGGCCAACAGAGTCGCCGTCGCCAGCGTCATCGCCGCGGTGGGCATCGTGGCCGTGATCGGCACCATCGCCGCGGTGACCAGCGCCAAGAAGGTGGACGACAACGACGCCGTTGGCATGTTCTCCAGCGTGAAGCTCTCCACGGTGTGCGCGTCCACGCTGTACCCGCAGAAGTGCGAGCAGAGCCTCAAGCCCGTCGTGAACGACACCTCCGATCCGGAGGACGTGCTCCGGGCCGCGCTCAACGTGGCGCTGGACGAGGTCGCCGCCGCCTTCCAGCGGTCCGCACACATCGGCAAGGGCGCCACGGACAACCTCACCAGGAATGCCATGGACGTGTGCAAGAAGCTCCTTGACGACTCCACCGAGGACCTCAGGGCCATGGCAAGGCTCAAGCCCGAGGACGTGGTGCGCCACGTCAAGGACCTCAGGGTCTGGGTCTCCGGCGTCATGACCTACGTCTACACCTGCGCCGACGGATTCGAGAAGCCCGAGCTCAAGGAAGCCATGGACAAGGTGCTGCAGAACTCCACCGAGCTCAGCAGCAACGCGCTCGCCATCCTCACCCGCCTCGGCGAGCTCCTGCCGGAGGAAACCAAAGCTCTGAACGCCACATTGGCGGGTGCGGGGCACGGCCGCCGGCTTCTTGGCTGGCAGATGGGCGAGGCCGAGGAGATGACCAGCGGCGGCGGCCGCGGGCTTCTGGCCGTCGATGACAAGATGGACGAGATCGCGGACGTGGCGAGCACAAACCGGAAGCTCCTGTCGGACACGCTGGACGAGATCGCCGGCATGTCCCACGGCGCAAACGGCCGGCGCCTGCTTAGCACCTTGTGGTCTCAGATAACCAGCGCCCAGGGAGAGGACGTCCTAGACCGCCAGCAAAAGCTGGGCGTGTCGCCCGACGACGAGACCGATCACGCTGCCCGGCGCAACCTTCTGTCGACCGAGCTCGAGAGCATCGCCAGCACGTCCGCTGAGGCGAACCGCCAGCTTCTCGCAGCGGAGGAGCTCCCCGACGAGCTCGACGGTAAACGCCAGCTGCTGTCCCGGACGCTCATGGGGATCGACGAGGCGGCCACCGAGGCTAAGCGCCAGCTTGATGAGGCGATGGAGAACACAATGTCCGGCGACCATCCTGAGCACAGGGTACTGACCACGGGCCTCATCGGCACGTTCGACGAGATCCAAGACGGGCGCAGCCAGGTGCCGCCCGGCGACTTTCCCAAGTGGATGCCCGCCACCCAGCGGAGGCTCCTGCAGCTGCCCAGCCTGCAGAAGCCCAACAAGGTGGTGGCCCAGGACGGGAGCGGAGACTTCAAGACCATCACCGAGGCCATCGCCGCCGTGCCCAAGACCTTCGAGGGCCGCTTCGTCATCTACGTGAAGACCGGCATGTACAAGGAGTACGTCACCGTCCCCAAGGACATGGCCAACATCTTCATGTACGGCGACGGGCCGACGAAGACGGTGGTCACCGGCGACAAGAGCAACACCGGCGGCTTCGCCACCATCGCCACGCGCACCTTTTCTGCGGAGGGCAACGGATTCATCTGCAAAGTCGATGGGGTTCGCCAACACGGCGGGGCCCGAGGGTCACCAGGCGGTGGCGATGCACGTGCAGGGCGACATGTCGGTGTTCTTCAACTGCCGGTTCGAGGGGTACCAGGACACGCTGTACGTGCACGCGAACCGGCAGTTCTTCCGCAACTGCGAGGTGCTGGGCACGGTGGACTTCATCTTCGGCAACTCGGCGGCGCTGTTCCAGAACTGCCTGATGACGGTGCGCAAACCCGGGGACAGCCAGTCCAATATGGTGACGGCGCAGGGGCGGACGGACCCCAACATGCCCACGGGCATCGTGCTCCAGGGCTGCCGCATCGTGCCGGAGCAGGCGCTCTTCCCCGTCCGCCTCACGGTCCCCAGCTACCTCGGCCGGCCGTGGAAGGAGTACGCGAGGACGGTGGTGATGGAGAGCACCATCGGCGACCTCATCAGGCCGGAAGGGTGGGCGGAGTGGATGGGCGACCTCGGCCTCAAGACGCTCTACTACGCCGAGTACGCCAACACCGGCCCGGGCGCCGGCACCAGCAAGAGGGTCAACTGGCCAGGCTACCGCGTCATCGGCCAGGCCGAGGCCACGCACTTCACCGCCGGCGTCTTCATCGACGGCATGACGTGGCTCCAGAGCACCGGCACACCAAACGTCATGGGCTTCACCAAATAAATGATCGAATTTCTTCTTTTTTTGCAGTGATTTTTTATCTTTTTGCAGTAGTATGTTGCATGCATGCGATGGTACGTGTGTCATCATGCATTTGCAGCATGCTTTTTTTTTTGGGTTTGTCAGGGAACGGCTAGCTTCTTTTGTTATATCTGGAAGCTCCTGTGCACGCATGCACGGTGAATAGGGTGATCTATGTTACTAGTGTACGTGGAGCTAGCTTGATAGGAATAAAATATCAGTCAGATGAGAGCGTGACTGAGAGAGAAAGACAGCTTAAGAAAGAATTAAGCAAGTTCAGGATTACCTTTTTGTATTCTATTATTAGAATGTTAACACTATATTAATTCCACTGGTTTTTCCATGTACGTTTAGCTTATTTAATTTAATTTTCAAGAGTTTAACTATGTATAGTTATATTATGGAGGGGAGATTATTCATGATTTGCCACAATACCTACTATATATTTGTGCCATTTTAGGATAAATCAATTATAATCTGGCCTCAAACTCACAAATGCACCTAGTCTCTGAGCTTAATATTTTCTGTATATGGATTAAATTAACAATGACAATATGTTTGTTGGAAAAACAACACCGATAATAACACTAACATTTCAAAAGTTAAAGAATACAGGAGGTTTCAAACCCATTAAAATGATGTATGGACATGAAAATAATGATTTCATAAAAACATCAAAAAATACAAAATGCACTAAAATTCCAGAGTAATCAAAATGATTGGTAATTACAAAATTATATAGGCCCGCCTAGAATTAGGGCTGCTACTTCATAATAACCCATCGATTGGAAGCGGTTGTGCATGCATACACGGTGAATATAGGTACGGTGACCAGTGATCTATACATGTGCAGCTTGAGGAGAGGTGAAGGAAAACAATGTATGTATATAAATTAAGTATCAGGTGAGAACGAAAGAGAAAGATTGCTCAAAGAATAATTTAATCAACAAGCTCAAGGTTACATTTTTTATATTCTATTAGAATGTTAACATTATATTAATCCTACCAGGTTGTTCATGTATATGTCTAATTTCTTTTGCAAGAGTATATCTATAATATGGACGGGAAAGTCTTGATCTGCCACAATGCTATTTCTGCCATTTTCTGGAAAAAAAAAACACTCCTAAACTTGTGTCAAACTCATATACTTTGGAATCTTGATTCTTGAAGAACCGGAACAGGTGACCAGTGGGGCTAGTGAACAGGAGCCTAAATTTTTCTTTTCCCACGAACCTCTCGAGTATCGAGCAACGCTAGCCAAGTACTCGTAGTCATGGCAGACTACAACCCTATAAACTAGGCTAGAAGGAAGTGGAAGCTATCATAGATGAATAATAAAGAGGAAAATTGAGTATTGCCATGTCAAAACAAGTTGTTTTGTAGTTTTGAGCTTGCAAAATTCAGAAGAAAAATGTCGAAACCCAATCAAATGACCTCCAAAAATCATGATATTTTTTCCTAAAAAATCATGATATTTTGTTGAGCGCTCCACAACTTCATAAAGATCATTTCCACAAGATATCGACAGCATCCACCATATCCTCGCCTACGACACCGGGCTCGACTTCCAGCTCGTCGGCGCCACCAAAGCCGACCACCGTGAGGTGGCACGGCGTCCCGGTGCTAGAGGTGGCGCACGCGTCCATGCGCGGCATCCCGACGGCGCAGGTGGTCAACCAGGGTATGCCCACCCCTTCCCTGCTCTCCTTTCTATGCGAAAAAACGGACACCTAAGTGGGGAATGTAACGCGGGCAACATGTTCGACAAAATGTGTCTCCATGCTAGCAAACCTTAGTGGTCGTGTCCTCGTATACAATGCATTTTTTCCATTCAATTTATATTGTATAAATAATATCTCACTAATGCCATATTTGTTGCTGTTCCTAGATATTTTTAAATGGTTTATCAGACTCTACACGGAGATGTTGTATATACACTTGTGTGATGGCATAATAAAAATTGAACATGTGTTATATTATTATTATTATAAAAATGACACTTTCAGTGTTTTGTTCATAATATTTCGTTTTGTAACCATTCATAACTATTACACGTGTATGTTCTTAAAACCATGAGTTTTGTTGACTTTCCCCACGTTTCTCATGTGCCAATGTGGGATCAACCGAATTAGCACCTGCATAATTACGAACATAAATTACTTGAATAAAACCAACGAAGCAAGTTAGCAATAATAGTGAACAATAGTGCTAAACAACACCATACCAGTGGTCGTGGGATGGCACGATCGTAGTGCGTTGGTTCCGCGCATTCACGAGGATAGCTCCTTTGTATTTTCCATTGTTACACCAGGGTTATTAGTTTGTGAGCACGAAAGAAATGGATATCGGAGATTTCTTCTTGCCAAGATAAAACATTATCTTAGCCGCATCACGGAAAGGTCTATAAGTAGAGTTTGTGAGCCTGCGACGCCGCGCACTCAATGACTGTGTTAAATTCATAAACTTTGCTTTTTGATTAAATATCACTTTAACGTTGGTATTTAATTTTTACAGTATTGTTATCATCTTCAAAACATGGAAGTTCACCAAACCGGCCCGGCCTGTTTGAGTTCAGCCCGGTGAACTAAGGAATAGCAAAACTTGATCAAACAAACTCCACAAATTACGAAAATTGATTGAGGTGTTCACAACGTCATATATATTACTCTCCACCAAAAATCACTTCAATTGGAGCAAGTCACCAAAACCGGCATTTTGCCTAGAAACAACGAGCTCCTCCCCAAGAAAAATCTAAAGTAGATCCAAATAGTTCCTTGAATTGTGAAACTTTGCACACACCTTTCCTAACACATGCCGTAGGTGTTCCCAAGAGATCTTACTAAAAATATTGAACTTTCCTCACTAATTTCACGAATATCGAGAAAACTAAAGAAAAGGAGACACTTCAAATTCATGGAGCTCAGTGCGGGATTTGTTAGGGAATCACCTTAGACTTGCTCAAGTATGTACTAGCACAAAAATCCCTGAAGAAATATGATCCAAATCGTAGTAAAATCATTTATGAATGAAAAATCCAAAAAACAGCTCCAAAATTTCCAAAAGAAGATAAAAGGTCAAGACTCGAGGGAGATGAAGTTTATTTAACTCAAGCTGCTAGAATTGGGGCGCTCTAACCTCCATAGTGGATTGGAATTCGGAATACCTTCTAAAGCAAACCGACAATCACCACACTTCCAACACAATGTGATTTTCAGAACAAGCCTAGCATTGGGGGGGGGGGGGGGGGGGGGGGGGGGAGCGCACTCACTAGTGGGCTCTAGGGGGCCTAGTAATCTTCCTATCAATGAGCATTGAAACTTAAATCGACTTAATTTCCATAACTAATATACTTTAATAAAACCTCATATTTAGTAAGTCGTCCCGATTAGGAGAATTTGTAGTTTTAAATTTGATTTGGAACAACCTAATAAATAAAACTATTTATACCATGATATCAATTTATAAGTGCTATTTTGACTTTGGGTGCTCAGGGGCATATCCAAAAGGAAGAGGAAGAAATGAGGAAGCATGGGGTTGACGAACCCCTATGCAGCATTCACCATTGCACTAAGTTCGGATTCATCAAAGTAAGTTACTAATATAAGTTCAGACAAAAGTTCAAACAAAGAAATGACCAAAATAGGAGATCAAAATATCAAATTTGGTGGTAAATGTGGCATTCCATTTTGTATGAGGTTATTTTTCTAAGCTAGTGGACCAATTATATAAATAACCTTATGACTTTTTTCCAACCAAAATTTACATAATTCTTCTTCTTTTTGTCAAAGAGAGAATTTCTTTTTTACTATTTTGGATTTGACTTTCTTGTCCTATCGAGGGAATTGCATATGCCGTAGACTAAAAAATATACGCTCTCACAAATATCAAGTCAAACTAGACTACATATACATATTTCTTTTTTTACTATTTTGGAGTATATAGATTTTCAGGACAACTTTTTTTTGCCAGCAGATACTATCTTTAAGAAATTGTCGAATCTAATGTTAGCTAGAATGCATCCCTAGGAGTACTAGTAGTAATAATAATCCACAAAGTATTTTTATCAATATATCTCATTTTTTCCAATTTTAAAGAAGTATATTTCATATCATCTAATCTAATTAATGTCCGTTATTACATAAAGATATTATTAGTGATATTAAAAAAAGATCCTTTCTTCATTTCGTCAATTCCATTCATTTCTTTAATTTCTATAAATAAATCAAATCTCCTCCTTCGTGCACACCATCTCCAACAAGCTACTAGGAGTAGGAGTATATTCAGCGCTTCAATAATACGAAAAAAAAATAAAAGGAAACGAAAGCTAGAAATTGAAGTCCTGGTCGGCGCAGTTGGCCTTTCTGGCTTCACCTCCTATTTTCGTCAGTTCCGTTCTTGTTTTCCGCCGTTTCATCATGGACTAATTAAGCTAAGCCAAACTGCTGGATCCCCTTCTTCCTTGAAAACCGCATCACCTTCAGGTTTCTGCACCTCCATGAATCCCATTCTTCGTCTCGCCATTATCCAGCCTCCAGAGCTCTAGATCCTTTGGTTGCAACTGCATCGTGGATTTGCGGTGCCGTTGATCGAGCCGTGCGTGCGCATGTGCACGTGAGCGCGGACGACGCAGGCGGCAGGCTAGCGCGCGCCCTCGCCGTTGCGACGTGATCCGGCGATGGGGTGCGCAACCTCCACCGAGGCGAGGAGCGACATGGTGTGGGTCGGCGCCGACGCCCGCACGCGGCGGAGCTTCTCGCTGCCCTCCGTCGACCGCCAGCGGCTGCGGTTGAGGGCCGTGTCGATGCTCGGCACCCTCGGCCTCGCCGGCAGCGCCCGTTACTCGGGCACGTGCAGGCACGCGACGCTGTCGGTGGAGGAGATGATGAAGAGCGACAACGACCACGCCGCGGACGCGGTGCTCCTCGGCGACGACGCGGCGAAGCGGCCCCTGACCCTGAAGCCCCGCACGCCGACGCTGACGCCGCCCAACGAGCCCGAGGTGATCAACGCGTGGGAGCTCATGGCGGGGCTCGAGGACGACGTGCCGACGCCGCGCGCCACGTACAAGAGTCTGCCACTCGATGAGTCGCCGCAGGAATTCGCCTCGGTGGCGCCGCCGCTGCCGCAGTGGATGCAGGCCGACATGGACATGCCCGTCGCCTTAGACTTCGACCCGGAGGTACTGTCCGGATTCCGGGAGGCTCTAGAGGGCACGCAGCCGTCGTCGGATCCTGCAGGTTGTCTCGTCCGCCGAAGACGAGACACCCAGGGAGCAGGAGCGGAAGGACAGGAAGGACGCGGACGCATGTGACATGCCAATGTCTCCGCCCACCGGCGACATGCCGGAGCTTTCCGGCCTTGTCCGTGCCCGCATCATCGCGTTCCAAGAGAAGATCGAACGGAGACGAGGCAAGGGCCGCGACGCCAAGGTGTCGCCGCTGTCGCCGCCGGGTGGCGAGCGGAAGGCGGTGGTGTACTTCACGAGCCTCCGCGGAGTGCGCAAGACGTTCGTGGACTGTTGCGCCGTGCGCAGCATCCTGCGCAGCTACGGCGTGCGCCTGGACGAGCGCGACGTCTCCATGAACGCCGTCTTCAAGGTCCGAGCTCGCGGAGCTCCTCGGGCCAGGTTTCGCAGGCGCCGCGCTCCCGCGCGTGTTCGTCGACGGCCAGTACCTCGGCGGCGCCGAGGACGTGCACTTCCTGCACGAGGCGGGCGAGCTCGGGCGCGCCCTGGAGGGGTGCGAGGCCGCGCCCTCGCGGAAGCTCGGGTACATGGAGGCGTGCGCCGCCTGCGGCGACGTCCGGTTCGTGCCGTGCGAGACGTGCTACGGCAGCTGCAGGATCTTCGTCGAGGACGACGACGAGGGCGACAGGTATCACGACGTCGGCGAGTTCCGGCGGTGTCCCGATTGTAATGAGAATGGCCTCGTCAGATGCCCCGTTTGTTGCTGCTGATGCTTGTGCTGCGTACGCTATGGTAGATTAGTTGTTTTTTTTTTTGTCTGTACTCTGTAGTTTGTACAGTGTGGAGAGCATTATAACATAATTTTGATAGGAACAGGACCCTTATAATAATTCCGTGCCTAGTGCCTACACTGTTTTTCATGTGTGAAAATAAAGGAATTCCAAGAGAAACTGCTCAGCTTGTTGATGATCCTAAAAACTGTTGAAAAAGGGATGGAACATTTTTGCTCGGGCATCAGAAACATTATATTCGTAATTAGAACACTTTTCTAGGGGAGAACAATTGTTTGGTCATTGTCATTCCAGATTACAGATTTCTCCAGCTGCAGTCAAACTAAGTGGCCTTTTCATCATGAAGGGTAAAATGGTCAGTAGTTGCAAGGATTGTTGATAGATAAACAAAATCTGAATAACATCTGATAACTGGACCATAAACAAACGAGAGGCATACCAAGAGGGAAATAAAGTCAAAAGAAAAGGAGCTAATCCACCGATGCAAGGGAAGGCAGTACTCAACAGCAATGCAAGAATATGAAATGAGCACAAAGTCAGAAACGTGAATGCACGATCACTTGACTCCATTTGCAATAATCAAACTTAATATACATCGAACAACATCACTTGAAGTATCGTATTAAGGTGTTCGTCCTCCTGTTTAGTAACTGAAGGATGGATTGTATATTTATTTTTCACTTAACTCTGCCTACCATGAGCGGCCAGATCTGCCGCGGCCTTGGCAGCCCTAGTAAGAGCATCAGACAACATCATGGCTCCTGCAGAGAAGTAGCTGCTGGTGACGATGCCATTTACCATCTTAGCTGCCGTTCTTCCAGTGGCAGTAGCAACCGTCTTGGTTGTCTCTGTAACGTGATATGTCTCGTCGACTGATCGCATCGCACCAACACCAGCATTGACCCTGTCAGTTAAACCGATTCTCTTGCTCAGCTCTGCAGCCCTGGCTGCAGCTGCAGCTGTTAATCCATAGGACTCATCAAAGGCTTTAGCCTTAGCCAAAGCATCCTTGCTGAGCACGTACCCCTTTGCTAGCATCGTCTTCATGGTATCTTGAGCCACTGTAAAAGCTTCCTGCGGAGTACTGTTGTACTGGCATGTTTGGTAGTTCTGTTCATAAAAAATTAAACATCAGCCCTACATTTGGGATTGGGAGAACGAGGATTATTTTGAGAATCTAGACTAGTTTATCTTAAAATGTCCATGCTGGAATGAGATAAGCTTCCTTCTTTTTTCCTCAGTTCTAATCACTGTGCATCTCTAAAGTGTGAAAACCACATTTTAACTCATCCGTCATGTAACAGAAAGATGAGCATAACCAGGTGATTTGGTAAGTTACATGGCAAAAAAGTTATATTGCCACTTATGCAAAAGAGCATCTGCGCTTATTAACACCAAGGACGCCACTCCAAGCAGCTAAATTAGCATGATTGGTGTGATGCAAATCATGTGTGTGACTAGAGATAATTTGCTTCGACGCCAATCCACTAAATCCAATAAATTGTCATCTAATGAGAAAACTGGTTGCTCAAGGCAGAAATGAATTATATTCACAAAAATGCTTCCTTGTCCTAGTTGACTACTATTAACTATGCACAAAATTAGTAGAATGGCGAGATGCATACCCTGTATTCGATTTCCTCTTCAATCTCCCAAGTTGGCCTGTCCCAGAAATTAAAAGTCTCCTCAGGTTGTCCCCAATAAGTTATGCATACCGGCTGATCCACAATAGTAGCCCCCTATCGAAGATGCAAAGTGTTGTCAGGGGCACAACCAAAAAAAAAAACAAGGTACTTGCTACCCAGGAGACTTGTTGATAAAGTAGTTCGGTAAAGAAGTATACGGGCATACGGCCAGCTTCCAGGTCACTCCAAAGCAAAGAACAAACTGAATTATGTCAAACTGAAAAGATTGGGTTTCACTACCCAAAGATGTACACAATCTTGAAGTGTGTAGAAGACTGACATTGCACTTTTTTCGGGGGTGGGGGTGGGGTGGGTGGGTGGGGGGGGGGGGGGGGGGGGGGGTCAATATCCATTAAAGAATTGAGATAGTTTGGATAGAGATGAATGGGACATCACATGTAAAATTGCATGTGTACATAAAGCTTTAGGGCCTCTTCGGTATAGAAAGAGAAACTTAATCTAAAAGAATTTTTCCTCTGAATGGTGTACACACTAAAGAGAGGCTCAAGAACTTTCCTGCTTTATAGGAAAATCATTTTTGAAACTTAATCTAAAAAGTTTTTTTCGTCTGAATGGTGTACACACTAAAGAGAGGCTCAAGAACTTTCTTGCTTTATAGGAAAATCATTTTATCAGTAAGTCAACTGAGAGAACATGAAGCCATCATCGGTATCAGGCACATCAAGAGTGGTACATTTAATTTCTGTGGAAAACATTGTTGTCAAAAAAGACAACTTACACTGAGCAATACTGCAGTTTCCAAGGCAAAGCGTTCCTTGAATGTCACATAAGCAGTGGCGCCATAATCTTGTGATCTGTAGTGTTTAAATTCACCATGAAGTTGATGACAAGGGCGTGTCATAAATTTTTTTTTTTGAATTGTGAGCCAGGGTACTCCAGAGATAAGATCATTCTATGAGGTAAATTTATAATAAGCATGGTATGTCAATATTTGTTCAACACACGGATATCAAAATAACAAGCATAGTTTTTTTGTGGACCAAATATTTTTTTTACCAAGAATGTTTGAGTGGGCAGAATATGCCACAGATAACAATTATCCTTTTCTGTTAACAAAGTTAAGATGTCATTTATCTACTATATGAAAAGTGAGTGAGATACATACAATTTGCTTTCTCTAAAAAAAAGGAGAGAGAGAGAGAGAGAGTAAAAAAAAACACCTGATAAGTTCTATGTGCTCAATAGGACCAGAGAACGAAAAGAACTCATGAAGATCACTTTCAGATACTCTGCTCGAGAGGTTAGTGACTTGTACAGTGTGCCCTGTTTCAGTCATGATTCTGGAAGTCATCAAACAGAAAAAAGTCAAAATTTTAGTATTTCCTGTGATATACATGTGAAATTGGATAGGCACAGTAGTTTTTTACTTTAGTCAGTAGGATATGTAACATCATTACAAGCACCAAGTAGTTTCTGCTTGTGTATCTCATTGCAAAGAACCTTTAGGTTGACCTTATTGTATCCTGTCTATAGCTACTGTCCTAAATAGGGTGTATAAGGGTTACAGATTATGCAAACGGAAACTAAATTGAACAGGTCTGAATAGAACTAGGCCACAACGTAACTCAACACAGAAGGGGAAATTGAAGTCGCAGCCATATCACAAACAACCTAGGAAACGCAACAATAGGCACACAATCCGATCAATCCAGGCCCTCCTCTGACAAACCGACACAGAAATCCGACGCGCCAGTCGCCAGAGGGAAATCACCCCTGAAGCAACCACAAATGAACCAAAAACCACAGCAATTCAGGGCAAGGCGAGCGAGGAAGCAGCCTTACTCTTCTCTTCCCGTCGACTCCTGGCGCCCCCACCCAGCTCGGCAGTCGGCACCGCTAGGTTTGGCGAGGCTTCCCGCACCAGCACCCGCACTCCACCCACCGCACAAGCGCAGAGTGGCCCGTCAAAATCGCCTGATGAGCCCGTCGTCGCGGCGTTTAGTGGCGTGTGGGGCAAGGGCGCGACCTCGATCTCCCACCCACCTACTGTACTAATCAACCGGGGTTCGCTTCCGCACACGCGCGCGCACACAGGATTGCCCCTTCCCCCTCGGCAGTTGGGAGCTGGGACGAGGGGGCACGACGCCAGGGGAGAGGACGGTGGGGGTGGCGTGGCGCTGGCGTGGCGTTCTCGAGATCGGAGTAGGTAGTGGACTGGCACTGGTCACTTGGTCCACGGCTGTCGGCTCCGACTCCCAAGCGCTTTGGACGTGCGGTGTCGGCGCCTCGGCGGGCAGCTGTAGTTGGGCTCGTCAAAGGAAAAGGGCTCTCTTTTGGGCCTGGGCCGTTTGTGGGCTGGTGAAGGATCATGGGCCTTGATGAGTTTCAGAAGCCTTCGTATGATTCATTCGAAAACGTTCCATTCACTTTTCAAAAAAGAAAGAAAGAAAGAAAAGAAAGCGTTCCATTCCACCGTCTTGGCGCGTTTTTCGCGTTCCATTTTTTGTCGCGATTGTGGAGAAACTGAAGAAGCAGTCTAATTGAATGAAGGCACGGGGTGGGCGGCAAGCACCATGTACATGCAGCGTGCGTACGTGAGATCGCATCGCATGTTCTACGTAATTAATCTGGGCGCGACCCATCGACGTTAACGTACATGGATGGCGGCGTCACGTGGGCAATTCCCCGGCCCGGATCTGCATGCACATGCACGTGGTGCCTGTACGTGCTAGCTTATGATTACTCTCTATCTACGTGGTACACTGGTACTGGGACGGTAAATATGGCATAATCATGAAACCATCGCCGGGATACTTTCGCTTCAATTCGTGCCGCCTTTTCACAAGCCGTAGCCGGCCGGGGGCGGGGGCCCTGACGGATGACTCCCCGTGTGCTTAAGCAAATTAATAAGGCCTCGGAGGGACGAAGGCTTCTCGAGGCCGACGACGGTGTATTGTGACTTGCGATCGAGTCGTGGCCGTACGTTTGCTTTATTTCAAACCAGTGGCTGATGCAGGACTGGGACATAGGGGACTAAATAATAAAGATTTAAGGTTAGAGTTAGAGGTTAATGACGATTGGAGGCTAAGTAACCATAGTGTCGGGATTTATAAACCTGGGGTCCCTAATGGACCTGCTTCCAGCAAAAGCTCGGTCCAGCAGACGACGTTGCGAACAACGCGTAACTCCTAGGCCAGCCCAGATACCCAACGATAGGCCGGAAGGACGATCCAGTCTCCGACCGGAAGGCCTGGCCAAGGAGGAACGACTCTCGCTTCCGACTCTGACCCGCCTCTCCGACCGGAAGGTCCTGGCCAAGGAGGAACGACGCTCGCTTCTGACTCCAACCCGTCTCTTCGACCGGAAGGCCGGCCAAGGAGGGACGACGCTCGCCTCCGACTCCAGCCCGCCTCTCCGATCGGAAGGACACCGAACCTCTGCTTACAGCTCTTCTCCGACCATCGCGGTCGGAGCCGACTGGGAAACAACTGAACGGGGACACCCGCTCGGTAAGGACCCAAAGAGTCAGGCGGAGCAAGTAAGACAGGGCGCTAAAGTCAAACCGTAATACCGAGGACCGTACCCTGCACAACTGTGGGACAGTACTGTCAGGTCATGTCAGAAGGGTGCTCCACAACCTTCCAGACGTGTCAAAACACGAACAGTGTTATGGGCGCCGACATTTGTCCTGCAGTATGGTAGGCGCCGACATTGGTCATATCAGAAGAACACGATAGAACCAACCACATGCACCAGGGCGTCAACAGTATTGTAGGCGGCGACAAACCGTCTCGTACCCGACGGCGTAGGCAACAAGACTAGGTAGCACACACTCTCTCACTCTCTCTCTCTCTCTCTTGTAAAAGACGTCCCCATTCATCTATAAAAGGGGATGCGCTCTCTCCAAAAAGAGGACGATTCCAGCAAACAACAGCCGGATCACTCCGATTCTCTCTGCTTGGCTCTAAAACTCTAAAGCCAAACAAAGCATACGTTCGAACACTTAGCGCACGTCGGAGCTTCCGTCACTCTTGGCCCTTTGGTCCGGAGTCCGACCGGACCTCTAATACCCCCCATCTTACTCCCTCTCGTTTGTAACCCCACAGCAAACTTTGAGCACCTGGGCTCAGGAATAAAGTCACCGACCGACTCAAACTGGACGTAGGGCACGTTGCCTGAACCAGTATAAATCCTATGTCATTGAGTGCTAGGCCACATCTGATCACAACGTATGGCAAAACTACAAATATTTACGTGTTGGTTACTTTTCGCACCGACATGTAGTCTAATGAAAAAATCAGGCTCACTATGGGGTTGTAGCCCCAGCATCCCCCATTGGATCCGCCCCTGTTTCAAACTGAGGTTTTCTGCGGTGCAGGGGTAGTGGCGGAGCTACAAGGTATGCCGGGTATGCACCGGCATACACTGTAGGTCTGGGAAGTTACCATGTATGTATACGTATTTCCAGAAAAAAGAAACACTTATGAATACATGAGAACCGAGCGTGCAAGTAGCATCAGGACTCAAGAGATAGGCCGTGAGCCAGCATCAGAGTATAGTTGGCCAACGGGCCGGCCCGGGCCCGAGCCAAGCACGGCCCGTAGGGGGATGGGCCGGCACGGCACGCTGTGCCTCCCGTGTCGTGCCCCTCCGGGCATCATGCCTGGCCTTCGGCCCAAGCATAGCCCTATGGGCCAAAATCCGTGCCGTGTCGGCCTGGTAAGCACGGCAAAATCCACAGGCCATGCCAACCCACAACCCGGTGCCATTAAAACACCTCAAACTGATCATAGTCACAATCACATTTCACAATTCCCAGATGAACCATCACAATCACAAACTGATCACAATTCACAAACACCTCAAACTGATCACAATCACAGTCACAATCACAATCACATTTCACATATTCTCAATTCTAAGTTTCTAACAAAAGCCACCAAATGAGACAAGAGAATTAAAATAACTGAGTTGTTTTGTGCAATGCTGCCTCATTAAAAATCTTTCTAGGTAAAACTCACCCTTGTGAGAAACCCTAGAAAGGAAAAAAGAGTGCAGCACAGCTCTTAATAAGTCTTCTATCATTTGGGTGCTGCACTCTTGGGTGTCATCGTCGTCCTTAGGTGCTAGGCCTACCGCGATGAGATCGTCGTTGCCGGTGAGCAGCTAGACGATCTCATCATCAGCACCAGCCATGGTGCCCTTGACCACGGAGGGCTCTCCAGTATCGTTCCTCAACGGTGCGCGGGGCTGCCTTGGTCGCTCTATGCCATAGCTAGAGGACAACGCATCGGCTATCGACCTACGTAAAGACATGGAGGAGGAGGAAAACAATATATCAGAATAGATCAATCATCATTCATCAATGGAAGAAGAGGAGGTTCAGGGTTAGGGTTAGGGTTAGGGTTAGGATTAGGGTTAGGGTTAGGGTTAGGGTTAGGGATGTACCTGCACAACTAGAGCCCGATGCTAGAGAAGACGAGGGCCACCTAGAGAAGATGACACACCGGTTAGGAGGACGGTGAGCGGCGGAGGAGGGGCAGACAGGGACATGAACTCAGATAATCACCAAGATCTATAGCGGAGATAGGGATAGGGAGAAGGGAGAGGTGGAGAGGGAGTAGGGAGGGGATCAGGTAGGAGGAGGAGGGAGCTGCTCGTTGGCGGCAGGTGGATCATCGAGGTCACCTGACCAGAGTCGGAGAGGACAGAGCCGAGACTACGAGGGCGAGAGTCACGAGACCATGAGAGCGAGGCGAGGTGAGACCACAAGAGCGATTGACCGATGATGAAATGAAATGAGCTAGGGTTCGGGGTGTGAGGGAGAGCCACCGCGACGTGCGCTCTTATATGAGGGGGAGGCGGGGATGGTGGGCCACGCTGGGCCTTGGGAAGGGGAGGAGGAATGAGGAGGGGGAGGGGGGAGGGCGGGCCGCTACCGAGCCGACCATCGTAGGTCGGGCCATGCCGTGCCAGTCCACGGGACTGAGCAGCGGCCTAGACATGGCCTGCTCCCTCAGGCCGTGTCGTGCTTGGTCCGGGCCAAAATTGCGTGTTTCGTGTAGTGCCGCCGTGCCTCGGGCTGCATGGACATCTATACATCAGAGCGAGGCCCACGTGGGCCCATGTGGCTAGGCGACAGGAGACGTCTTGGCTTTGATCGCGCGAGTAGAGTCCCCATCATCGATCGTGTGAGTGGTTTGTCCTATCGTGAATCATCGCGACGCGCCGACGCCCACGTCTCCCGTCTGGAGTGCCGACATCGTTTGGCCTTAGCCCTACACCTACGACCGCCCAGGCATCTAGGCAGAGCTCCAGACGGCCACTCGGCCAGACTGACTGCACCGCCGGCGGTGATGATGATTGGAAATTCGGAATTGAGGTGAGATTCAATTCAGCTTTTCAAAAAAGATTCATGTCTATTTTAATTAGTAGTTGCTAAGCACTAACATCATAAAATCTTCGATCAACTTAATCCTTGAATTTCAACCATATCACGTTACTTAGTACATGTATACTGAATAACATTGTAAATTTTATAATTTTTACCGAAATGCTAAAATAGATTTTCCTGAATTGGATATGAAATTTTTTCGGTGGCATACCTTTAGGTAAAATCCTAGATTCGTCACTGTGTAGGGGTGCTTCTTTAATTCTTCAGCTCAATAATAACCTAGATCGCTCGAGTACATTATTTTATGGTGCTGTTGACACGAAGCAGGCACCAAACACAGAAACATTAAACATGCATGCGTGCACCCATAGTAGCAGGGCTAGCAGTGCCTGCCTGAACCTGCCGCAACAACCAAACCCTCAGGTACTCTCAGGTTTCCTTCGACAGAAGTAACTGTTTATTATTTCGTTCGTTTCAAATTATAAGATGTTTTGTATTTTTTAGTAGGTTGTAGTCTTATAATTTGGAATAAAGGGAGTAAGTCTTACTCCATATAATTTAGAATGGGAGGAGTACGTGGTAATGGATGACTAGGTTTAGTAGCAAACCAATAAAAAATAATCGTCGTGCTTACATGACAATGAAATGAAATTGTGCATGTTACCCATTTGTTGATCCGTAGAGGGGTATTCACAACTAGGCTTGGGGGCTCGAGCATAGCTGCATTCTAGGGGTAAAGTTTGAACCAAAATGCAACTATATACTATAGATCGAGAGAACACAAGAAATATTTTGAACTTATATCCCATAAAAGATGGACCTTCAGAAGGTCATAACTTACGTATATCTAAGCTTTTAAATTAAGCATCCATATATATATTTCAATCTTCTCGATCGACGAAACCTATACAATATACAATGAAAATCCATTATGTCACTATTACAGAAAAACTTAACCGAGGGTTTGGCAAAGTTACTTGGAGGCGGGCAGGCATTTGAACCACCTCGGTTAATGCCTAGGATTAACCGAGGCGGGCATTTTTATTAACCAAGGCAGTCATAATCAACCGCCTCGCAAAGTGGAATTACGGAGGCAGTTCCTAAAATCTATTAACCGAGGCGGGTCTCTTATAACGCCTGTCTCGGTTAATATGGCCAAGCCCACTCTGATTTAGAAAAGCCCATCTCGGCCCGCTTTATCGATCAGAGTATATATATGGGACTCTAGGGTTTCACTCACTCATTCTCCCTCCTCCCTCTCCCTCGGCCCGTCAGCCACGCCCCTCCTCTCTCTCACACAAACCGACCGAGCCCCTCCTCCCTCTCCCTCCCACCACGCTGACGCCCTTCCTCGCTCCCACCATGGCAGCGCCCCTCCTCCCTCCAACCATCACGGCACCCTTCCTCCCTCTCCCTCCCACCACGGCGGCATGACTCCACCATGGTGGCGAGCATGGCACGACTCCATGGTGGTGAGCGCGGCCCGTCTCGCCTAGTGCGACGTGTGGGGGCACGGATCCAGTGTAAGAAAAATGGACCCTTGACCCATTTACTTTGGATTTTGGTGTTTGATGATTAATAAGACCAAATTGGACTAATGTGTTTGCGAGTGTTAGTTTTGTAGTCCAATAGGTTGCAAACGTGACTTGGACGAAGACGACATGATGATCCGATGATCAACACCTCAAGCAAGACCCTAGAAGCATAATAGAAGACCCAAAAAACTAAGCAAAGTCCAAGCACGAAGATGGGAACCAAGCCGGATGCAAGAACATGAAGAAACGAGCTCGGCAGAGGTGATCAGACGTGACCCTTATGAGGATCGGACGCATCTGATCAGCTGCTCAGTAATAGCAGGCATCAACAGCAGTGATCGGACGCTGAGCGAGGCAGTGACCAGACACATGGACTTTACTATTCATCATCGCGGCAACAACTTAGTGAGGATCGGACATAGCAGCTGTGGACGACCAAACGCGCTAGGCAGTGAAAACAGCGTGGAGCGTTCTAGGAAAGGCTTACTAGAAGGCACACCAGAGACCCACTTACGCATGGGGAAGGACTAGGGCTATCTACTGAGTTAACTGACCGGGAGCTTGGCCCTTGCGAGGGATTCCTTGTGAGGGGCTCTAACAAGGACTAGGGAGAAGCTTGAGCATTTCTCGATACCTCGGTAAAAATATCGGAGTCGTCGATGGGAGTTTGCATCTCTACCTCATCTTTACCTTCCGCATTCACATTGCTACCTTGTTTGATTACTTTACTTTCCTAGCTTAGTGGATAGGCTAGTTGATAGGATTGGAATCGTGGTTGCATAACTCTTTTGTGGTAGAGATAG
The DNA here is from genome assembly GCF_019320115.1 of Miscanthus floridulus. Taxonomy (NCBI): domain Eukaryota; kingdom Viridiplantae; phylum Streptophyta; class Magnoliopsida; order Poales; family Poaceae; genus Miscanthus; species Miscanthus floridulus. The sequence continues at coordinate 89,849,603 of NC_089590.1, forward strand.
CAGCACACCTAGCAAAACCGTAGTTGCACATCTAGATAGATTACTTTCTTGCATAGGTTTTGACTAGGTGGAATTAGAAGCCATAGTTTAGAGTAGATTTTTAAGTTGCTTAATTCACCCCCTCTCTTAGGCGTCACGGTCCCTTACAAGTGGTCTCAGAGCCGGTTGGCTCAATTTGGACCTTTGGCTTCATCGCCGTTGAGCCAATGCTATTTAGAGTGGTTGGGATGGATACCTCTAGGCCTCTGCACTTTGACGGCACTAACTTCCGCTACTATAAAGCTAGAATGGCTTGTCAACTTGAGGCGGTAGATTTGGGTATTTGGAGAGTCACTCGTGACGGAATGAAACCCATTAAGAATCCTGATAAACCCACAATGAGTAAAGAAAAAGAAATTTATTTCAATGCTAAAGCTAAAAATTGCTTGTTTGAATCTTTTAACATGGATGTGTTTAACCAAGTATTCACTTTAAATATGACACATGAAATTTGGTTAAAATTACAAGAGCTCTATGATGGCACAAGTAATGTCCGTGAGCAAAAACATTGTCTAGCTCAACAAAGTTATGATTCTTTTGAAATGAATGATGATGAGCTTGTTCGTGACATGTATTCTCGTTTGAATCTAATTATCAATGAGCTCAATTCTATAGGATTAACAAAGCTAGGTGATGCGGACATCATGAGGAAGATTATCTCTGTGCTACCACAAAAGAAATATGCAAGCATTATCACCATCGTTCACAACATGGAGGACTTGAGCACCATGACCCTGGCCATAGTCATTGGCAAAATAGTGGTATTTGAGATGTCACGTAAGATGGGTCATGAAGAAGCCTCTTCATCAAGCAAAGGCAAAGCACTCGCTTGTAGTGAGCACAGGAAGATGAAGGGCAAGCAAGTTGAGACAAGCTCAAGCTCCTCAAGTGAAGAAGAAGAAGTTGAGGATGATGATGATGAAGAATCAAGTGATGATGATCAATCTTCCTCCTCCACCTCCGACCTTGATGAAGGATCAATCAAACTTATCAACAAAGTGGAGAAGATGATTCAAAGGCTCAATGTCAAGGGTGTGGCTATACAAATTCAAGATTTCATTTTCACCAATCAAAGAAATGAGCAAAGAAAGGATGCTATGGATGCAGCGAGTTAGGGCACTTTATGGAAGTTTATCCAAACAAGCCCACACCCGAGACAAAGAAAAAAGCATGCAAAGACAAAGTCCTCACATCAATAAGGTCATGGAATGATTCTTCAAATGAAGAAGAAGACCACCACAAGAGGCGTGGGCACAAGCACTCATCATGAAGCATTTCATGAGTGTGCCTTATGGCACGGGGTAACAAAAAGTCTATCCCTAGTGATAGTGACAATAATAGTGATAGTGATGATGAGCTATCTTCTTATAAGCAACTTGTGCAAGAAAATCTTAAATATACTAAAAGTTGCACTAGTCAATGAAAGAAGCTAAAAATGTTACACGAAAAGATACATAATTCACAAGAAGCATATAAAACCTTGCTTGAACAATATACGACATTTGCTAATCTCAATAGTGAACTATCTACTAAAATTAAGCAACTTGAGGCTAGTGCAACAACAAATGCATTCACAATCAATGATAAGCAAGTTGTAAAGAAAAATAATAAATTAAAAGAAAAGTTACCTAGCTCACAAGATGCCTATAAAAGTTTATTTGCTAAAATAGAAGCCATGTGCAAACATTGTGATGAGCTAACTAATAAAGTTGCTAATCTTAAAGCCATCGGTACTATCCCCACCGAGGCACCTAAAAAGAATAATTCAAACTTTGACAGGTCTAAAAAGGATGTCTCTACTTCTTGCAATGATTTATGTTTAGACATACCCTTGTGCAACCAAGTTTGTATTGAAAAAGTTGTTGTAGATACATGCACACAAGAGGTTGCAATGGAGAATGAGCAACTCAAGCAAGAAGTGGCTTGCCTTACCAAGGACTTGACTCAAGTAAAAGGCAAAATGGAGCAAGCCTAACTTCATCAAGATAACACTATCAAGAGAGTGAAGAAGCTTGACGAAGGACAAACCATGGTTTGCTATGTCTACCACAAGGAAGGCCACAAGTCCTATGAGTGCAAGGTGAAGAATGGGGGAGGAGCTAAGAAGAAAGAGAAAAGCAAAAAGGAAACAAGCAAGCTCTCCAACAACTACACTAACAAGGTGGACAAAAAGGCCTCCACACCTTATCTCTTGAAGAAGAAGAAGAAAAATGACAAGGTGGTGACCATCAAGGTGAATAAGCAAGCCAACAATAGGGCCAAACGCATTTGGGTGCCAAATGAGATCATTTACAACATGAAGAGCACCAAGAAGATTTTGATCCCGAAGGGGAAGTGAGAAGTCCAATAGACCCCAAGAAATTGGAGACTTGGCATAATTTGGGTGCATTTCATAGGGTGCATCATGATGGTCATGGTAATTGCCAAGTGGGTTAGTGAATATTATGGACCAAAATTCCTCTTCCCATGTTAGGTAACTAGATTTAATTTCTTGCAATCTCAATTAGCATCTAGTTCCTTTTCGTGTCTAGGTTTGTATTTGCATGTCTAATCTTTTGTCATGCATACACTAGGTATATCTTATGGTAGGCTTGCTCGGTATCACTCTTACCCTTGGAGCAAACCTACATGGTTTAAATTGCTTAGAAGCACGGTACATAGCTTGTTTCACAATTGTTTATCTAATATGTGCCAAAGTCCAAATTGCAGATAATTTCCCCTGAATATCACTTTTGAAAATAGTTATCACGTTCCTATGATGTCATCTTTCAAATGGTATTTTTTTTAAATCAATATGCAGGTCTCCTAAAAGTATTCCATGCTTGTATGCATAAATTTAGGGGGAGGTTACTCTACAAGTTGGATGCTTTGAGACTAACACCATTTTAAGCTTATCATGTGTGTAGTAGTCTCATTGCAAAAAAAATGGAGTCCCTAGAGATAAGCATCAAGCTCTAAAATCCACAATCATTTACAAGTAATATCATTACAAGTGGTGATGATCCAAGTGATCTCAACATGTGGTATTTCTAAACCGATATCATTATGATGATTTCAGTTTGGTATTTATATGCTTTCTTCATGCATTATATAGATTAAACTCCCTTGTGCATTATTTTGCCAATTATGCATATACTTCACCCTTCACCATATGTATGCATATATTTAGGGGGAGCTTAGTCTATGTAATGTGAGAGTCAAGTTTTGTGATCTATTCCACTTCACATATAAAGGATCACAAAATTTGACCCTCCCTTGTGCTACTAATGTCTTCCTTTTCGGCGTTTGATTCCAAAAGGGGAGAAATTGTAGGACCAAAAGCAAGCCCGATCGTAATAATTTACAAGTGGTAATGGTCCGAGAAAGGGAGGATAGTGGATTATGGAGTTATGGGGAGGCTTAGGTCCATAATACCATTTGTGGACATTTACAAGGGCAAGATAAATTTACAAAAGTTCATACAAGAGATACCTTTAGCATCATATAAACTTGCCCCTTGCTTTGCATCCTAGCAAGTAGATAGTTTTTTAAATTACAAAATTTCTATCATTTGCTTGCTTTGGTCGTGTTGTCATCGTCAAGTGAGATGCCGCTTGGTTTGCGGGGAGCAGTAGCCGCTGTTTTCCTCTTCTTCTGGATCGGCTCATCTGCCACCGGCCTCTTCCCCTAGATTTTTGCCGACACCATGGGAGGACTCTTCGTCTGACCAGTATCCATACCTCTAGATTCCGAGGAGATGCCAATAGAGATTTCTTCAGGTTAAACTGGTCGTCATGCATCCACTGACGGCGGCCAATCATTTCTCAGCACGCCTGAGAAATACATTGTCCTGTCCTATGAATGGATCTTCACATGAGTAGGATCAGTTTATTGCTCGGTAATGACAACATATAAAAAACTTCTCAGAAACACACAGTCAGGATATTCACCTGAGGAGGCAGATTCTTGCAGTTGAAGGGCTTTGTGTACCCTGACAACCTAAATGAGGCCAGCGGAGCAAACAGCTTGGTAGTTCGCTCCTCAACGATGTTCCTAGACAGTATTTCTGGCCTCTCTCGGGTACCATCGGTCTCCCCTTTGAATTCAAAGCCTGGGTGCGCCCTCTCTTTATAGGGCTGGACGCGGCGCACTATGAAACTTGCCGCCACCAATCTGCCATTGGTCTTCATGCCCTTTATCAAGCCGAGGAGTTCATCCACTTGCTCCATATCATCGTTGCTCGGCAGCTCTAACCAACTCCTCTAGCTTTCTAGGATGTGGTCGGCGTTACAGCGAACCGCTGGGTGGCTTTGTTTCATGTAGAACCATCTGGTGTTCCACCCCTTCAGCGATGTGTTAAGCGGTACAGTAAGGTATTCACTCGCCATTCCATCCCGCAGCTAAAGATACACCCTGCCGACCACCTTGGAACTAGCACCGCCCCTCTTCTTCAGCTAGAATAGGTGACGGAAAATATTGAAGTGGGGTAGGATTCTGAGGTATGCCTCACAAAAGTAGATGAAGATTGAGATGTGCAAAATGGTATTGGGGTGGAGATTGCACAGAGTAACCCCCTAGAGCTCCAACAGATCCCTCAGAAATGGGTGAACAGAAAACCCTAACCCGCGCCAGAAATAGTCCTCGAATACCACTGCTTCGTCAGTATGAGGTGTTGGAAAGGACTCACCGAGGGCTGGCCGCCATCCGGCGGTAGCACGGTCGGGGAGAACGCCGGCTTCCACCAATCAGTTTAGCTCCGCTTCTCCTGTTCGCGATGGCACCCACTCCTCGTCGCGTCGGGCCACGGCGTCCGTCTTCTTGGGACTCGTCTTCTTCGATTTCATAGCTCCTTTCTTTGGCACCATCTCTCAGATCTGGTTAGGGTTTGGCGGCGGAGGCAAATGTGGTTACGGTTTTAGCGGAGCGAGAGATGAGGAGGAAGATGAAGTGGAAAAGGTGGGAACGGGGTATGCGGCAGCACTATTATATAGGATTTCCCCAACGTTCTGCATTTAAGGGTTTTTAGGAACCATTCCTGCGATCTGCGCTGCTCTGATTTCTCCGATGCGGCATATGGGCCGTTACCTGGGCTTCTGCGCAACCGCAGCCCATGTCGCTTATTTATCGCTTCCATTAGTTGCTACTCGCCGAAATATCACCGACTTCTCCACCATTTATTGAGGCTCAGTAACCGACACTGTACAACCGTTACTCCGATCTTTTCTCCACGGTTTGATTTCTCCAATGTCTCCGCCTATAGCTCGGGGACTGGCTGCCTACTCCACTGATCTTTGATTGTTTTTCTAGTTTTTGACCCTGGCACCACATGACTACATCATCTGTTGTCAGGCTCGGGGACTAAGTGGGCACACTTCACCTTGCGGTGAATGTGCTTTCTCTCTTTTCGGGCCACGCCCGGGGACTGGCTGCCTGCTCGGCTAGTTTTTCTACTATTCTTCTAGTTTCTGACCCTGGCACCACATGACTATATCATCTTCTGTCAGGCTCAGGACTAAGTGGGCACACTTCACCTCGCAGTGAGTGTGCGGAATTTTTTCTCGACGACTACATGCCTATAGAAGAATATTAACTCCTACTGCTTTGTTCGTACTCTAAGTGGGCACATTTGGTCCACTACGAAGCAATTTTTGATTCTAAACTTGAGCTCCTTACACCCTTATGGCAAGCTGTACTTGGGTCACACTGCTCGGCAACAGGTCACGCTGCTCGGCGACGATTCATGCTGCTCGGCGATAGGTCACGCTGCTCGGCGATGGAACACGCTGCTCGGCGACGGTTCACGCTGCTCGGCGATAGGTCACGCTGCTCGACGATGGTTCACGCTGCTCGGCGATAGTTCACGCTGCTTGATGATAGGTCACGCTGCTCAGCAATACAACACGGTGGTTGGACCATGAGTTTGACTGCTCGGCGTTATCCACACCTGCTCGACGAGCTCAAGATGGTGTTGCGCAATGGGTACGAGGTGCTCGAGGACTAGCTGTGGGGTGTATGACCCTGGATACCCATAGCAGGCCACATGGGCTGCGCCCCTAGGGGTGGCCCAGCCCACAAGAAGAAGCCTTGTGGGGCACGACTCTGCTCGGCGCCTACCGCAAGACACCGGGAAGATATCCTGAAGATACTACGAGATCTATTAGGATATGTACGATCCAAAGATTTCTGTAATCAGTTATTACTTTCCGGTTATCTCTTAGATCTAACCGACTTGTAACCCTACCTCCTGGACTATATAAGGCGGGCAGGGACCCCCTCTAAAATCATGGCATATCATATGATAGCTAATACAAACCAACAGACCACATGAGTAGGGTATTACGTCATACTGATGGCCTGAACATGTCTAACTCGTGTGTCTCTGTTGCCTTCTTGTTCTTGATCTCATGCTCCTCTGCCAATCAATTTACCTTCGTGGGATACCCCTCGGAGGACTGCCGATGATATTCTGTCGACAATTTTGGTGTTTGATGATCAACAAGACCAAATTGGACTAATGTGTTTGTGAGTGTTAGTTTTGTAGTCCAATAGGTTGCAAATGTGACTTGGACAAATGCGACATGATGATCCAATGATCAACACCTCAAGCAAGACCCTAGAAGCATAATAGAAGACCCAAGAAACCAAGCAAAGTCCAGGCAGTGGCGTCTGATCGAGTCCAGACAAGTTCTAGAGCGATGAAACGTCGACCGGTCGTGTTAGATGGTAAGCGATCGGACTCGCCAGAGAGTCCGATCAACAGTGAGCGCCAATGGTTGGGATGACCAAATGCGTCCGATCAGAACGACCTATGCGTCCGGTCAATGGCAGAAAGCTAGGTCTCATCCCCAATGGCTACTTTCTTCATGGGACTTATAAATACTTATAAATAGACCCCCAACCGGCCAATTGAGTTATGGAGAGCTGAGGAAACATACCAAGAGTGTTGATACACCATTTTAGTGATCTCCACTTGCATAGTACTTAGTGATTCATTAGGTGATTAGCATAGGTGCTTTGTGAAGTGCTTATATTGATTAGACCACCGCTTATACGCTTGCTCTAGGGTTAGGCCTAGTGTTTAGTGAGGTTTGCACACTTCTTATTACTCGGTGCTTGCGTGCACCATTGTTGTACATCAGAAGGGCTTGTAGTCTTGTGAGATCACACCAACCGTGTTTGTGGTGTGGCCGCCACGTGTACCGTAGGGAACAAGGCCCGCGGCGGTTCTGTCGGAAGCTTGATAGTGAAAACGGCAGGGAGTGTTCTAGGAGAGGCTTGCTGTAAGGCGCACCAGAGACCTACTTGCGCGTGGGGAAGGACTGAGGCTATCCATGGAGTTACCTGATCAGAAGCTTGGCCCTTGCGAGGGATTCCTTGCGAGGGGCTCCAATGAAAACTAGGGGGAAGCTTGAGCGCTTCCCGATACCTCGGTAAAAATACTAAAGTCATCGACGGGAGTTTGCATCTCTACCTCATCTTTACCTTTTGCATTCACATTGCTACCTTGGTTGATTGGTGTACTTTCCTAGCTTAGTCGATAGGCTAGTTGATAGGATTGGAACCTAGGTTGCATAACCCTTTTGCGGTAGAGATAGCAACACACCTAGTAAAACCGTAGTTGCACATCTAGATAGATTACTTTCTTGCATAGGTTTTGACTAGGTGGAATTAGAGGCCATATTTTAGAGTAGATTTTTAAGTTGCCTAATTGACCCCCCCTCTTAGGCATTACGGTCCCTTATATCCGGCCCCCTCTTCCCCCCTGATGGTGGATCTAGACCCCACCTCCTCCCCAGCGGTAGATTCGGCCCCCTCCTCCTCCCCTGTGATGGATCCGGCCCCCACTTCATCCCCAGCGGTAGATCTGGCCCCCTCCTGGTTCCTGGTGGCGGATTTGGCCCCCTCCTCATCCCCGACGATGAATCCGACATCCTCCTACTCCCTGATGGTGGATCTGGCCCCCACCTCCTCCTTGATGGTGGATCCAGCCTCCACCTCCTTCACGGCGGTGGATCCAGCACCCTCCTCCACGACGGCGCTCTCAGTGCCTGAATCTGGTTGAGGAGGCAAGCGTTGTGGATCTGGTGGTGGCAGATCCCCGAGGGCAAGATTCGGCGGTCTAGATGGGCTTGGCGGGCCCATGGATGGGCTCACCGGGCTTGTCCATGAGTTTTCATTTTTTTGTTTTTTATATTCCATTAACCGAGGTGGGCAACCAACCGTCTCCGTTAAGACCGGATTAACTATAACACCCTTGGTGTTACACCCTAAATCATTTACTAAAATATGTCATGAGCATCATGTTTCTGTGTTAGTACATGTGATAAAGTGTGTAGATCAATTTCTTGTAACCTAAAATGACTAATAAAAATGTTAAACGAAAGTCGATTCAATAGCTCGTGTATATCAAGTAGGGATTAAAACTAATTTTTATTGAACAAAAATGCTATAGAACATATGTGGCGCTTAAATAAAGTTTAGAATATGAACTTTGTAGATGACAATGAAATACTTGTAGAAAAATAACATTGCTAGCTAATACTTCTAATAGCCTAGAAATGCAACTTAGAATCAAGTTCAGCTCAAAGACTTAGAATATTTTCAAGTTCATAGACAACAACACAATGCCATATTTAGCAATTTATTTTGTGAAATCGGGTTAGGAAAAGGTGTTAAGTTTTAGCTCGGTTTGGTAGCCTCACATGCCATCTTGAGCATGGTGAAGATGGTTTGGCTCCTGAAGCAACCGTTTAGTTGTTTTGGGTGCTTTAAAATTCGTGCATAGCACGGTCTCGGGCGAGTTGGCCGCGTGGGTGCGGTCACCACGCTCGGGCGCTCGATGTCGCCACGCTGGCGGTTCTACATGCACGCGCGCTACCGCTCGTGGTCGGCCACGGCTGCTCTAGCCTGGCTGTGGTCTAGACGTCGCTGGCTCTTACCGCGCGGAGCCGCCGCTGCTGCTTGCGTAGCTAGGCGGTGCTGCCATCGGCTCCGCCGCGCTACCGCACTGCAAACCCGCCCTACGCCATGACAAAGCCACTGCCATTGTTGTCACATCATTGTCGCGTCCGCGTCCGTCCGTTGTACCCTTTGCGCCGCTGCCGGCCCAGTTCGAGGCCGCCACTGCCGCGCGCACGTGGCCGAGCTCGCCGTCTCCTTGCCATTTATGGCGCTACGCCGCACGGGCCATGGCCGGTCAGGAATGTGCGCGCTTGTCCTTTGTGTCTGCGCGCATGCCTTCCTAGTCGCGCCAAGCATGTCCCACCAAGGCGAGGCCGTGCTGTGCCACCAGCCGGTCTGTCTCTCTCTCTTTCTCCCTCCTCCGCCGCCGTCGAGCCACGCCATCAAATTACCTACCAAGTGATCACCTCCATTTAATTCAGCGCATCCACATCTTCACCATCACGTCCTCTCGCTGCCCGACCCCACCGAGCCATGAAGAAGGCACTACCAAGCTCCAATTTTGGAGTTTCCTCGTCGCCGTGCCAATAAGGCCGCGTCCGGCCTTGGATGTGGGCAGCCCTCCTATCGTCCCTCTTGAGCCAATTCACCTACACCACTAGCATCGCCTTGACTCCCTCTTCACCCTACGCGCCTTAGCCAAACCGCTACCGCATCCCCATCGTCACCGACGTGACTGTGCCGGTGCAGTGCGCCACCGCATGGCTTGGCCGCACATGGCCAACCCTCCTTTGCCATCCTCCACCCTAACTGTCACCTCGGCTAGGTCCACGATAGTCTACTGATGCTCCCTCGCTATCCAGTTAGGTTCTTAGGTGCTCTGGATCACCGGGGCAGCTGTGCCGCTGTCTCGGATGGCCGCACATCGCTGCAGCTCGCTCTAGCAAGTCCTGCCACCCTACGTTACTGCTAGGTGTAGGCGGTTGGACCATAGTTAAAGGTCGACCCGACCGATGGGCCAGCGCGAGCCTCTGGTGGCCGGCACGGTCGTGCCGTGCCATCACCACCGTGCACTGAGCCACTAGGGGGTGCGAATGGATGAATTAGGGAAAGGCTTGGGGGTTAAGTGAGAAGGTTTGAGAGAGGCGTAAATAGCGTTAGGACTTAGTTGTAATTCGAGAGAAGTGCGAGGTCTATTTTGCAAAAGCGCTAGCGCGCCCGGGATTTCCCCGCCGTGGACCGTCTCGCGCTGCAGGTCGGCCTCGCGTGGGCCACACCATGGGCTGCCGCGTGCTCATGCGCGCGGTGCGTCACGTGGGCCGCGCGGGCAAATTCGTTTAAAGAATTAGAAATAGTTTTCTAATTTAATTTTTGAGCTGATCTTTGGTAAATCATATAAAATTATGTATGTGTCCAAAAATTATGAAACAAATTTTGTTAGGTTTCTAAAATTACGCTCTATCTATTAGTGTATTTAGTTTATATATATACATGTTGATACCAAGAGCTATTAAATTATTTGAGAGTGCTCAATATTATTAGGTTAAATATTATAGGAATTTTTATGGTAAATTGGTGATAGCTTTAGTCATAAATTTTTTATAGTAGCTTCATGGTATTATTATGTGCTCACGAAATTTTTTGTAGCCTTAGAATAGATTAAATATTAGGGTAGTTTAATACTCTTTGTTTTAATTTACATTAAATCATTAGTAGAAGTAAAGATATATCCTTCATTTGTAAAGCTAGGTGTTTGTTAGTTGAACCCAACATTTTTCTTGGTAAAGATGATAGTTAGCTTAGTACCTTAGTCATTAGAGCTAGCTTAGTAGCTTAGTATGTGTATTCTTAGTTTAAGAGTTGTTGTTGCCTAAATGCTAAGTATTGCATCATCGTCGTATGCATGTAGAGAACAAGTTGGCGGAGATCGTGACCACCAGCGATCGCGAGTTGAGGGGATCATCGAGGAGTACGAGGAGAAGATTCTCGTGTAGGAGGAGGTCCTGGAGCCGCCACTAACTGACTCAGCTGACACCACGCCTGCTCAAGGCAAGCCCCGGTGCATAACCCCTTATTTTTTTATAATCATTGTTTATATATGCTATGTGCATTTACGTTATAGGAATTTTATGAAAACCACATGCATAGATATATCTGTCCTATGAGTCTTACTTGTGCAGGTTCGAGTAGATGCTATGCTTAAGTTTTCGATAGCGTGAGTAACCTGTCGTTATTCACAATAAGTGATTATTATATTTACTCTCATGATAAAATGATGAAAGGAAAAATGGAGACATGACAGAGATATTGTATGGATATTGGTGGGTGTAACAGGTTGTGTCCCGCGGCCAACGGGGCTTATCTTGGTTGCACTGTTTTCCCTGTTCGTGTCGATTAAGGACGTCTGTTACTGTGGATGGTAGTCAGATCATAGATTTATTATCCTGAGCATATACTTGCTTATGGGGGCGGAAAGACTCGTTACGCTCTTGTCGTGGGTTCTAGCTCTTTCTGGACCGACTGATTGAAGGCGGAAAAATGTGGAGGTCTAAGCACAATATTGAGACCGGGTCTCAAATGTGGGGGCTTGGAGTCCCAGTTTAGATGGGGACCTGGAGCCTATGACAGGACTAAAATGGGTTGGTCTTGTTTATGCTTATGGTACAAATAGAGCGTGTGTTTCGGGGTATCCAGGTGGGATACATTGGTTCACGAATCGCCGTTTCTGTGAGACGGTACGACTTGGCTATGGTCTAACACCGTAGTAAGAACTGGAAGATGAAAGATGGTAAAATAGTTCTGATTGCTCAACCCTTACTTGAAAGTAGAACAACTGCTTACCTAGAATGGTTAGCTAATGAAGAAATCATGACTGCTAATAAAACTTGACTGTAAGGATGGAATATTAGTAATGCTTTCTGCTAACAAAAAGAAAACAACAAATCCATATTGCCTATCATATCCTTGAGAGTCGGGAAACTATTCTCACTAGTCGGGTAAGTCTTGCGAGTACATTGTGTACTCAGGGTTTATTTTATCCATGTTGCAGGTGCAGCTTGAGGAGTAGCTCTTGTGTGGAGGATTCTTCTGGTGGGCACAGATGGATCCCTATATCGTTTCCGCTAGATATTTATTTTTCATTCTGGTGTTAAATTATTGCACTCTGAACTCTAGTATTGTAATAAATAATTTTCATGAACTCTTGTTATATGAAATGGATTAAGTATTGTAAGCTCGTACTTATTATTGGATTCTGGATGTAAAATGTGGATTTTCGAGTTCTCTCTTGGGGCGTGCTCGACGAAACTATCCGATATAGCTAACTTTCGAGGTGCTTAGTGTCTAGTGGAAGACGAGCGTCCCCAAAAACATGTTATTTCAGGCGGTTCTGCCACATTAACCATGACCTTTCGACGGAGGCGGCTTAGTCAATTATTTTTGCCCGTTAAGTTTTGTGTAGCAGTGTGTAACTTGGGTTTACTTTTAAAACCGGATGGTATACGTTTTCCCGGACCTGCTGCCATACTCTCTTCATTCAGTACAGTACAGGATACAATAAGGTCAGTCTCAACAGGGATTTCATAGAGTTTCATAGACATTAAATATGCTGACATGGCACTGTCTTGATGAAGAGGGAGAAGATAAAGGTTTCATGGGAGTAGAGAGAGTTTCATAGAGATGAAACTCTTCTGCACTGTTTCCAAAATATAGGTGTGTTGAAAACTGGGAGATGAAACCCTCGCTGAAACTGGCCTAATAATAATGTTACACTGCCGATCCAATATACATACAGTATCCTTTTGCCGACACAACAGTAGCGACTTGCGAGCGCCTCGATCGTGTGTTTGTACGTGGCGTTTCCATCTGGAGCGCATGCAGATGCACGTGGCCTTTGTGCGTACTCCAGTATTAAACATGGATCGATCGATGCTGTTGTCCGACAAGAGCGCCATCGCCTTTTCGCAATTAGTCGTTGCAGAGGCGTACTGTGCTCTGATGCGTCTATATATACGCGAGGGAGACGGCGATGTATACGCGTAACTGCAAACGAACGATGCACGTAATAAGCTGGTAACAAGCACTTGTGTGGTCGAGGACCGGGCCGGGGGCCATTGCCATGCGTATGCATTGCATTGCATGCATGCAGACCACGCGCGCAGTGGTCACGGGAGGGCGCAGTGCTTTAAAAAGGGAGAGAGATCGAGACGGGTCACCCGATTGACAGGATTATGGAATGACTGCTGAGCTGAAGACAGTCCATTTATGTAAAGCCTAAATTGTTGCTTGATGACCTTGATCATAGCATGCATAGCTAGTTGAAGCCTCAGTCGTTTCGTCAGTACGGATGACCTCCTCACCTTATCCTCTTCCTCGCCTCACGCACCTTCTTCTAGTTCAAGTGCTTCCCCGCTGCCTCCTCATCCTCACCCCGCCTGGTTCCAACGCCGCCGCCCTCAACCCCCTCCAGATCCGGCGCGAGGGCCCCCGCCTCCACCACCTCCCACCGCCCAGCCATGGGCGGTAGCGTCCTGAGCTCCGTAGACGGTTGCTCGAGCACGTGCGCGCTCGGGAATAAGCATTCCCAAAATTTATCATCTATTTTGAGACGAATAGAGTAATTCTAACTTTATACCAAGTCAATTTTTTCGACCAACTTTATAAAAAAAATAGCAAGTAATATTTATGATACTAAACAGTTACAATTAGATATTAGATTCGTCATGAACCATATATATTTATTTAGAGTCATACTAGATGTTAACAAATATTTATCTATAAATCTAGTTAAATTTTAAAAAAGTTTGACTTGGTTCATAACTAGATTATTATGTACTATTTTTAGACGAAGGCAAGTATTGTTTTTGATTTCGTGGGAGTGGGATCAGAGTACTACGTGTACATGCAGGTACGTAGGGTAATGTAATCGCGCCAAAAGAGCGCAGGAGGCAACGTACAGACGTACACTCTCTCGCGCTAGCTAGGTACCACAATTACGTCTGTGCCAAAGATATGATGCTCTTTGCCGGATACAAGTACAATAGTATGCATCCAATGATCCAACCAACGAACTCGGTTGTCTAATGTTTGGTTTGGTGGCCTGTCGTTCACGTACGTACATTAGTCGTACATCCACCCATCACATGCATGTAGCCCCTACATACAATCCAGGATCGTGTACGGTCACCTAATAGCATTTTTACGCTCCTAACCAGCTTACTTAATTACCATTGCTCGTCACCTAATAGCATTTTTACTAGCTAGCTGCCCTGCTAGGCCTGCTGCAGCCAAGTCAGCCATAGGCCCATAGAGATCTAGTACGTACGTTGAAAAACTTGCCGGCCGACACGATCGAGCTCATCAGGCGTCGCGTGGCCGGCGCTCGGCCGGCCGGGAAGGCCGCCGCCGCTCGCGGTCTCCGAGTTAGTCAGGGGGTGTTTGGTTGCCGTCACTCTCCATCAGATATGTTGGACACATGCATGATGTATTAAATATAGACTCATTACGAAACTAATTACATAGTTTACGACTAATTTGCGAGACGAATCTTTTGAGCCTAATTAATCCATGATTTGACAATATTTTGCTACAGTAAACACATGCTAATGACAGATTAATTAAGCTTAAAAAATTCGTCTCGTGGAGTACTGACGGATTATGTAATTTATTTTTTTATTAGTATTCAAATACCCTATACAATATCCTCTGAACACATCTCATAAATTTTAATAGCGGATGCAAACATCCTTAGTTGCGCGATCTGCGTGCGTGCCGTGGAGGCCCCGGAGGCCGGATGGATCAGCCGGGCTTGAGCTAGATTGCATTGTGTGGACCGAATCGGGACAAGTCCAGGGAGACAGCGAGATCGGGCGGGTTAAGAAGGCCCAGGCCCCAGGGGAATCTCGTGGCCCAACACGGTACACATGCTTGTGCACACACGGAATTCGTGTCGTCTCTGCCTGTGCACCCTCTCTTGTCGTCCCGAGCAAGCTCTTGTCTGTCTGTCTGTCTTCTCTTCTCTTCTCTTCTCTTCTGTCACCAAGAGCGCAAAGGCTTTTTTGACTTCCCTGCGGAACAGGAGCAGAGCCAGCGAAAATTCTGAACAGCCGTGTGCTACGAGCACCTTTTATGAGCTATGTCAAACTATCTAAGTTTGATTAAATTTATTCATATAAACATACACTATATGTGTCAGTTCGTTCATAAAAAATAGTAAAAGTATTATTTACGATATCAAACATCATTTAAATATATTATATATTTTTTTAAAAAAATTACCTCTGTGATTTCATAAATGCTAGTACTCTTCTCTAGAAGACTTTGTCAAACTTAGGGTGTTTTGACTTAATTAGGATAAACTCATATCCCTTATAATATACTCCATCCGTCTCAAATTATAAGTCATTTTAATTTTTTTGGAGAGTCGAAGCATCTAATGTTAGACCAAAATTATAGAGAGAAATTCAAAGATTTATAACATCAAATACGTATATTATGAAAATAAAACTAATGGAGAATCTAATAAAACTTATTTGGTATCATGAATTTTAGTATTTATTATATAAATTTGGTCAAACTTGAGATGATTTGAATCTCTAACAAAGTTGGAGTGACTTATAATTTGAGGATGGAGGGAGTAGAATGGAGGTGGTAACACAATCTGCAACATCATATTTTGACCAGTAACATCTATATATAGCGAAATTACGTTGTTTCACATGGTGAAAGATATATATTAGATAACATCAGTCTTATGTAAATCTATATGCCTATATAAATATATTGATGGTCCAAATTCAAAACGATCGATGAAAATTAATCCTGAGTTGACCTTTGTACATCTGTGATAAGATATACTCCTATGTATTGACTGGTACTACTGTCTTAGCTAACAGAGGTTAGCCGCCGGTCAGTGTTGCCTTTTCTCCTTTGTGTTTCTTGTTATTGTCAACCTACATGACCGACGAGTAAATTTGTATTTGCACATCTGGCTCGGATGGTGTGCTTAGAGGACACGAGTTTTATACCGTTTCAGGCAGAAAGTCCCTACGTCCAGTTCATTGCTGTTGTTCATGTTACTAGCACTGAAAGTTTATAGTAGGGGTTACAAGCAGGCGAGAGGGGGAGAGGATACCAAGTCTCTGGTGAAAGGAATGAACGGGTGCTGAGAGCTCGATCGCTGCTCAGCCATGTGCTCGTGTCGTGCTCTTGTGTTTTTATCTCGTGGTTCGATCTCGTGCGGGTCTGCCTCGATCGGTCCCTTCATGGGACACCCTGCTTTCTCTTTTATAGGCCAAGAGAAAGCGTGGGTTACAGCGGAGGAAAAGAAGAAGAACCAGAGAGATGAAAGCTTCCAGGATAGCCGGGTCCTTCTTCTCCTTCATACGGGTCTCGCCGATCCCGTAGATGTCAACAGCGACGGCTCCACGTCGCGGCCCTGTCCGTCACTGGCGCCATGCGCAGGCGTCATCTGCCGGTCATGGCATTCCATTCCATCCCGGCGGACGTCGTGGTAAACTGACGCACCTGTCAGCGTTCGTACGAGGGTTAGGCAGAATAGCACCGGTACGTCCGACGCTGTTCTTACATGAATCCTCAGGTATGGCCCGTCATGGCCTCGGGTTACATCGAGTCGTGTCCGTCTCTTTCCTGGTGTCAGAGTTTTGACTCAGGCCCATACGCCTGGACGTGGAGTGGTTGGTGGCGATATGGGTCCCCGTCGAGCGAGACGGAGCCCACGACCCTTGGGGTTCGGGAGAGACAGAGCCCGCGGCCACGGGGTCGGACGAGATGGAGCCCCCGACCCACAGGTCGGGCGAGGCGGGGCCCTCGACCCAGAGGTCGGGCAAGGCGGAGCCCGCCACCAAAGGTCGGGCGAGGCGGAGCCCGCGCACATGGAGGTCGGTTGGAGCTACAGTCGTGCTCTTGACTGCTCAGATGAATCAATGTTAATGATCATTAACTCCTTATCTTCAGATAACCTAATATTGGTCCCGACACTACAGTTAAGTGCCTTTAAAAAACAGACGCTGTGTCCGTCCGGTTAGCCACAAGCCTGATACAACACGCTGCAAAGAGTGAGTTCATCAAACTACAGTGAAGTTTTTATTCATTTCAAGATCAAGCACTAGTGAATGTCCTGTTCTTCTGCAACTTTTGCCGCATGGCACTAATCAGGCAAAGTAGGGCTTAATTTGGCCGCCGATTAAGTACTGTTGCGAAAATTAGTTGCACGGTTGTAGTCATGGCCGTACGGTGTATCTTTGATTTCCTGCCTCCTGTCGCCCCACTTAGATAACATGATATATTATGTATGCATGAATGGTCCATGCATCCACATCTGCATCATTTGGAGGACGTACGACGTATGTACTCGATTGAGTTGAGTCCAAATTATATTTCCCTGCTTAATAGTTTTATTACCATAATTGAAAAACTCTAAAAACTAAAATACATATATGATACTCCACATTTTCCAATTACAAAAACTAAAAATTGAGTAACTTAAACTAAAAAGTTTGAGCTCATAAAACTAAATTTGAACTCAATCTGGTATTAAACTAAAAAAAATTGAACAAAGACTATTCAGATTTGTATAATAATGAAAAACTAAAATTTACAAAAGTTCATTAGGGGGTAGATTATTGGACCACTAATGTTTACCTATTTTTTTCCTTTTTTTATGGGTCAACAAGGGGGGGGAAAGAATTCCTCACCTGAATATATTGCAATGGAGTGGTAATATAAATTCCCGCTCAAAAGGATGCAACAGAGAACGCACACTTACCACGCACACAACACCACCAACAACACACACCCGAGAAACTAATTTTTTCCCTACTAGTACATTGGTTTCGCAATAGGTTTTAGAATATGAACTAATATTAGTACTGATGAAAATAAAAGGACATGGTTGTTTTCAATCTTCATGCACGTATATGAATGGAGCCATGGAGAGGAATCGTACCGAAATGGACTCCGGAAATTGGACTTGATGGTAGAGTCACAATTGCACACAGTAGCAGTATGTTTTATATAAAGAAGAAAACATCCATTCACTTGGAAAACTTCGTTTTCATGAGTACGTCCAAATTAGTTAAACGAGGACAAGGCACCAATCTCCCTGCCCTGTAAACTCCAAAGTCAGATAAAACGCAGGACACAACAAGCACGTCCAAGAGTTGCAATGATTGTTATTGTGTGCGGACCATCAAGAAAACAACCCATATATCATGCATCTTAGAGAGTTAAGTATGTACTTACTACTAGTAGCTAGCAAACTTAAGTAAAAGCGCCACTTCATTAAACAAAGCCAATGCAATTATCCATCTCAAAGTACATCATCAACATGATCCTCTAGTAGTCTACTTGTTGTAGTAGTAGTACTATCTTTCAGATAATTGAAACCCTGATGCTTGTCTGTCCATATATGCATTTCCCACCATTATTTGCATGTAAAACCTCTCACATCCAACTTATTGGATTAACAGCCAAACGACCGATCGCAAAGCAGAGACGATGATGACCACACAATGCAAGCTTACATCAAAGTACAAGAATTGCTCACGACTAAGCATATAGTTCATCACCAGCTCTACTAATATCCTTGAGCACAGTACTAGTAGTAGTTTAGTATAGCTAGACAGCGGCAGGGACAGCTAATGAGCAGTTGCAAAAGTACGGTATAGCTAGTAGCTAGGCAGGAGGCAGCAGCATGCCTGAGACTGAGATCTAACGGCCGTGCACGCATGCATGCGCTCTCACCGGGAGCTTGCTTGCCTTTTCCGGCCGGTATGACGGTGGTCACATGAGCAGGCTCCTGATGACGGCGGCCTGGTCGCTGGTGACATCGGCGGAGGCGAGCAGCTCGGCGAGCGTCTCGCTGAGGTTGTCCACCTCCTGGTGCAGGCTCCTGATGTAGCTGCACGTGTCCTGCAGCACCCTCGCCGCCGAGCCCTGCATTCTTCCTTGTTCTTGTGAGCTTGCTAGCTACTTATATAAGTAGATATGCCTATATATACGACGATGAGCAAACAATTTGGCGGCTGCACTAGTACATCAGAGCGCTGAGTAGTGCTTACCCTATGTGCGCCATTGCGAGTTTGAGACTCCGGGAGCAGCGCCTGAAGCTTGGACAGGAGCTCGGAGATCTGGTCCTCAGAAATGGATCCTCGACGTCGACGACGACAGCGAGCTCCCCGCACGCCGTGTGCGTGATGACCTCCGGCTGCTGGACATGTTGTTTGCTTGCTTGCAATCAGATTATATATATGTGGATCGGAGCTAGATAGGCAGTGCTTGCAGGTGAAACGAAGTAGCTAGAAGAGCGAGAGAGCTCGGGGAGTAGACAACAGCTTTGCTTTAAGGCAGGTGGTCACTGGCAGTTGCAGATGGAGCAGAGTGAGCTGCTGCTATATATAATGAGGAGATGGCCGGCCGGGCTGCGGCCTGCGAGTGATGGATCGGAGGATGGGCGGAAGCAATCGGGGTGAGCCGGAAGGGGGGCATGCAGACCGGAGGGAGAAAGCGAGAGTTATAATGTGCGAGGAAGACGTGCTGGGGTATGGTGGTATGGAGGCTGCTGAAGCGAAGGAGATGGCGGATTCATGGCCGGGATGCTGCGAGCATGGAGGAGGAGGAGCAACCAAGTGTTGGTTTCTGTACTTGTTTTATTGCGGCCTCTGGATTTGTCTGTACTATGTGTGTGTTTTCTATATCTGCGCCTGTGTGGCTCCACCGCCTGGATCTGCATAGTTGCATGCAGATGCAGCAGGGGCATCGATCTCTGAACCCGATTCATTAGATTAGTCTACAATAATAGCAAGCAGAATCTTGTTTATTTCTGTACTCACAAATTGTTTACAAGCACGATTCGTACAAGTATTCTCGCTTGAATGAAATGTCAATATATTTGCATTTTTCAGCAGAGAAATCAGTAGAGAAATCATAAGCTTCCTGCCGGAAACAGATCGATCGAAGCATCGTTTTCAGCAGTGGAGTAGAGTTGAGTTATTGATTGCCAAAAAAAAAAGAAAGAAAAATAAATCTGATTTTTCTTTAGAGGCGTTGAGCATATAGTACTGCTACTCGTGCTGCTGCACGTGGTCGCAAGCTTTGGTGGTACTTACTAGTACTTTGGCACTGTGTTTATGACTATTTACAAATGAGGCTGTGTTTAGTTTCACCTAAAATCCAAAAAAGTGCTACAGTACCTGTCACATTGAATGTTTGCGGTCTGTGCATGGAGCATTAAATATAGACGAAAAAAAACTAATTGCATAGTTTGGTGGGAAATTGCGAGACGAACGTTTTGAGCCTAATTAGTCCATGTTTGAACACTAATTATCAAATAAAAACGAAAGTGCTACGTTAGCCCAAAATTCCAACTTCGTGGAACTAAACACGCGCTGATTTGCTCGGTAAATATATAGTTGGAACATCTAGGGATGCTGCAAAATTTGTACTGAGGGTTGTCCGAAGCTAGCTGCTGCGTGGGGCGAGATTATAAAATGGTGGTCTCAGCCAGTCGAGGACGACGGCCTACGTGGATTACAGTAAGACGTGGCCATACGTACACGCAAAAGCTGCAATTGGGTGATCTTGCTTCCAGACAGGGCAGTCGTTCATATGGTGTGGATAAAGCAGATCTTAGGCTTGGTACAATCCCAACAAAATGCCCAGGCTCCCGTCCTCGTCTCTTACCTTAAATTTGCATGTCTATTCTATCATCGCAATTGAAAAAAAAAAGTCTAATTCTTTCTATTTGGTAAATGTCGAATGTCCTCTCTAGATCTCCACCCTACTCGTAGATCGGATCGATTGGGCAAGCAGCCGATGAGCATCAACTTCGCAAAGGACATCTGGGGGGCCGAGGTTGGGAAGCAGACCTACGTCGAATCCCTCGAGACGCCGATGGCTGAAGGTGGTAGATGGGTGTGGCAGGAACCGCAACGTCCGCCATAGCGTCCCCAGAGGCCACCCCCTCCAAACCAACCAAGGTTTCCACTCCATCAGCAGATTCAAAAGGCTGGTTGGCAGGGGCAGGGGCAGCGTCAAGGGCCTCATCCTCAGGGAGCGCCCCGTCCACCTCCACTGCTGAGGCCACAGCAACCTCCCCCACCACCCCATCAGCAACCGCCTCCCGTCAGAAGGGGAGCTCAGCAAGGGATGGGGCAAGGTATGGAGAATTCTGAGATTCCTCCTTTCGTGATTGATCCCAGATATAGGAAATTAACATGCTACTAATTGTGGGGAGCCTAGGCATTTTGTTGGGAATTGTACCAAGCCTAAGATCTGCTTTATCTATGCCATTGCGGGTCACCATATGAATGACTGCCCTATTTGGAAGCAAGATCACCCAATTGCAACTTTTGTTGGCAGTGCTAGTCAGGGATTAGGGTTCTACCACCTTGAGGTGCCTAGTGTAGAATCAACTCAATGGTTGAATCTCACCAAGTGTGGTGTGGTTAAGATCAAGTCTGGATCAATTTCTCTGTCAAAGACCTAGAGGGAGAGCTGTCTGAAATTTATTGCAAGGAGTGGCCCTAGCAGATTAGGGAATTAGAAAGTGGAAAGTTCTTGGTGAGATTTCCCCCACATAAGAGGGTTGCAGACATCAAGAATTACCCATCCTTTAACCTAAGGAAGGAGGGTGTACAAGTGGAGATCTTAGAATGGTTTGGGGACATGGAACCTTATGGTGTTCTGTAGGATGTTTGGGTACAGATGAAAGGAATCCCTCCAAGATGGTGTCACTGGAAAGTTTTTGCACAGATTGCCTCTGGTTTTGGCTTGATGATTGAGGTTGACTGGGCTACCTTGTTCAAGAGCTTCTATGAAGTGGTTATGGTCAAAGTGTCCTTGCAAAGATGCTAAGAAGATTCCATTACTGAGGCTTTTTGAGATGAATAGGAAATTACATGTGGTTTCCTTTACTGTGGAGACTTATAAGAGGAGGAGGACAAGACTGAGAAAGGTCCCGGTGATGGAGGAAATGGTGGGGATGATGACAATCCAGACAATGATGATGAGGCTGATGACTTGGATGATGATGAAGACTTAACCATGAACAAGTCTAAGGATGTTCAAATGGGTGAGAACTCCAATTTGAAGACACCAGCTAGCAAACAAATGACACGTACTATGGTACAAAACAGTGGCTACTGGTTTGTCTGACTATGAGAGGTTGGATCAAGAGGCTCAACTTATTCTCCCGATGAAGAAACCAGAGTCTAAGTTGTTGACAAATGAGGGACTTGAGGAGCAAAAAAGCCCAACCTACATTGATGTGGAGTTGGGATCTAAAGCTATTCCCATGGTGAACCAAAACTTAAGTTCTCAGGTCAATTGGATAGGAAGGCAACTGCTTGTAAGTGTATTAAAGGAACAAGGAGTGACTACTTCAGTAGTCCTACCGGACTCTGAGGGAAGAACATCTTACTATGGAACATGATTTACCTATTTCTGGAACCAATGAGAGCTCTAGTTCAATCTCTGATGTAGGCAGTATGCATTACACCTTGAGCCTACCTTTTCAAAGGATAATTCAGATTATAAAATTATTGGTAACAAGTGGCAGAGCTTGTTGGAAGAAGAGTCCCAGCACTCAAAGCGGGAACAATTTAGGAGGATGGCTAAGGAAGAAAGTTCTCATGAGGAATGCTCTCAACTGTTACGCAAGATGGAACTATAGGACTCAGATGAGGAAACAGAAGAACATGATCAGGAAATGGCCTCTCTGGAGGATGTTGATTTGGGGGATAGTTCTATCTAGGAATTGGCTGATCTTTATGAGGA
Source organism: Miscanthus floridulus (assembly GCF_019320115.1). Taxonomy (NCBI): domain Eukaryota; kingdom Viridiplantae; phylum Streptophyta; class Magnoliopsida; order Poales; family Poaceae; genus Miscanthus; species Miscanthus floridulus. The sequence goes on from NC_089590.1 coordinate 89,872,316, forward strand.
ATAACAAGATCAAAAAAAGCCAAAAAGAAAAATATAGTGGGCTCCTACTCTGAGGATGCCAAGACCTAGAAGGTACCCAAAAGATGGAAAGACGGTTATACAGAAAGCTCAAGAGTACAAAAATTATGTAAACCTGTGCCAAGGTATTAAACCATATTCTTCCTCTTCTATTACTCTTGAGAGTAATTCTTCTTTGATTGATAAAGCATTGTGTGTTGATATCAAATTAGGTTCGAATGAGGTTATGATTAATCATAATGTTGCTCTGATGAAAGAGAAAGAATTGAGTAGTAGAAGTGATTTCATAGATAAAAATCATGTTGTTAATCTTCCTAGCTAATCTGGATGTTGTGTCTGAATTCAGTGACTTTTCCCTCGCTGAGCCCTAAAATGATGCAGTCAGGTATTTCTCCTATAAAGGAGATTAATACTGTTGCGAATAGTTCTTGGATAGAAGTGTTAACCAAAGACCTTGAGGTCTCAGATAATTCAACAGTTTCTAATGAAAGGAGCAGTATGGAACATTAGAGGCCTCAATAAAAGAGGCAAACTTCAGTGCATTACTGATTTTATTGTTGATAAAAAATTGGATTTTGTTAGTTTTCAAGAAAGAAAAAAACCTTTTGACTGATTCCTTTCTTGGGTATGCTAACAAGGATTTCAACTGGCATTACTTACCTGCTACTAGAACTATAGGGGGCATTTTAGTAGGCTTGTGTTCTAGGAAATTTGAGGTTCTTGCTCGGCAAAATTCTATGTTCTCTATGTCAGCTATGATTAAAAATGTTGATGATAAATATGTTTGGAGATTTATTAGTGTATATGGTTCCCCCTATGATGAGGGTAAGTAGGAGTTCATTGATGAACTTCACTCTCTTTTAAACAATTGGGATGGTCCTACCCTTATAGGTGGTGACTTTAATCTGGTTGCTAGTGCTAAAGAGAAGAATAATGGAATTATTAATCATAAATGGGATAGATATGTTCCTAGGATTGGATTCAGAGTTTCAGGTTTATTAGAACTGAAGAACTCATCTAGATCTTATACCTAGACAAACAATCAGGAAAAAGCCAATTATGATGGCCTTAGACAAACTTCTTTGCAATAATGGTTTTGAGTAGAAGTACCCTTTGGCTTTTGTAACTACCAAGTCTAGGGCTGGGAGTGACCATGTCCCTCTTGTCTTAGACTTTGGTACTTGAAAATGTCAAGAAACCCACTTTAGTTTAGATTTGAAAAATGGTGGCTTGAGCAACCGAATTTCAAACATTTTGTTTCTAAGATTTGGAGTACTGAGTGTGCCTACCAGGATGCTTTGGATATCTGGCAATTTAAAATTAGATTGCTTAGGAAGAAAGTTAAGAGGTGGGCTATTAATATTAAAGCTGAAATTAAGAGAAAAAAGATAGAGCTTCTTAAGGAGTTTGATAATTTAGATGCAAAATATGAGGCTAGTATTTTACTGCTAGGAGAGAAGAAGATGGATGATATAATGAGAGATTTAGAAAGTATTTGGAGTTTAGAAGAGATTAAAGCAAGACAAAGATCAAGAGACAAAAATGTTAGGGAAGGTGATAGGAACATAGCCTACTTTCAGGTTGTTGCTAACCAAAGGGCCAGGAAGAAGAGAATATCTATCCTAGAGGGCCCTGATGGTTCCTTGGAGGACACCAAAGACATGCTTAGCCATGTGGTAGATTTTTACAAAAACCTTTTTGGGGAAGAGGAGAGTATGGGGGTTCACCTAGGTGAGAACTTTTGGGAAGAGGAGAATAAAATTTCTAATGATGAGATTGAGGTATTGGAGGCTCCCTTCTCTGAAGAAGAAATCAAAGCTGCTGTCTTTGAATCCTATGCAGAAGGGGCACCTAGCCTTGACGGCTTTTCTTTTCTCTTCTACTAAACTTTTTGGGATATTATCAAGTATGATTTTATGAGATTAGTGAGAGATTTTGAGTCTAGGAATTTGAACCTAGATAGGCTCAATTATGCCATGATCACCTTGATACCTAAAGAACCTGATGCTACACACCTAAAGAAATTTGGACCTATCAGTCTTATTAAATGTAAGTTTCAAAATTTTTACAAAAGCTTTAAATAATAGGTTGATTAAGGTGGTTGATAGATTGATATGTCCAAATCAGACAACCTTTATAAAAGGTATATTTATCTTAGAAAGTGTGGTGGCAGCGCATGAAATTATTCATGGAATTCGTAGGAATAAAGAGAGTGGGATTATTCTCAAATTAGATTATGAAAAAGCTTACGATAGGGTTAGTTGGACTTTCATTGATGACAAGCTAACGTCCAGAGGCTTTGGAGCCAAATAGAGAGGTTGGATGAAGAAAGTAATTCAAGGGGTTCCATTTGTATTAGGATCAATGATGAAAATAATTGCTATTTTAAACCTGAAAAGGGACTTAGGCAAGGGGGCCATTTATCCCCCCTCATGTTTAATTTGGTTGCTGATATTTTCACCAGGATGTTGCTTAAAGCTGCTAGACATGGTTTAATCTCTGGTCTTTTACTTAGTGTGTGGATGGTAGAGTTATCAGTCTACAATATGCAAATGATGCTCTCCACTTTTTGGAGGATAATTCTGATAAAGCTAATAATTTGAAGTGGTTGCTTATTTGTTATGAGAAAATGACTGGTATGAAAATTAACTATGATAAAAGTGATCTATTAACAATTGGTGTGGAAGAAGAGAGGGTGAATGAATTGGTAAAAGTCTTCTGTTGTAAGATAGGGGATTTTCCTATTAAATATTTGGGGGTCCCTTTACATTTCATAAAACTCAGGAGAGAGGATCTTCAACTTGTGATTGATAAAATCATTAAAAGAATTTCAGGTTGGAAGGGGAGACTTTTATCATATGTTGGTAGGCTGACCTTGCTTGAAGCTTGCTTAGCAAGCATTCCAATCTACTTAATGTCAATCATAAAGTTTCCAAAATAGGCTGTAAACATGATCAACTCTCATATGGCTCGTTTTCTCTGGAATAATAATGAAGACAAGCATAAATACCATCTTGCTCGTTGGTAATTAGTTGCCCAAAGAAGGAGTCGGGTGGTTTAGGTATTCCTGACTTAAGGAATCTAAACCTGGCCTTGCTTAGTTCATGAATTTTTAGATATGGTTTAAGTAAAAATGCTATTTGGACTAAAATCTCAAATTTTAAGTATAAAACTAATCGACCTAATATATGTTGTCCTTTGGGAAACTAGTCGTCTCCCTTTTGGAAAGGTGTGACCTGGGCTTTGCTAGTAGCACATATGGGGATTATGTGGAAGGTTGGTGATGGAGAAGAAAATCAGATTTTGGGAAGATCATTGGTTCGGGAACTCTAGCCTGGCCATCCAGTTTTGGCCTCTTTATGTGATTTGTGAGCAACAAGGTAAGACCATCCATTAGGTATGGAATGGTGAAGACTTAATGCTGTCCTTTAGGAGGTCTATCTCTGATCAGCTTATGAACTTGTGGTATGATTTGGTTAGTATTGTAGAAGATGTGCAGTTAAATGGTGAAGATGATCAGATTATTTGGAGTTTTAGCTCCAATGGAAAGTTCTCGGTTCAGTCTCTATATGCTGTTATTAGTCACCATGAAGTTAAACCTATGTTTGTGCATGCAGTTTGGAAACTGAAAATCCCACCTAGAGTTCAAATTTTCTTATGGTTACTCTCTAAGAACAAATTGCTCACAAGGGATAACCTTGCTAAAAGGAGAGAGGTATTTGATAACACTTGATTATTTTGCTCTGAACCAGAGTCTAATCACCACATGTTCTTTGATTGCTGTGTGGAAAAAGCTCTTTGGGCCTTCCTTGTTGAAATTACTAATATAAGTGGTGAATGGTCTTATGAGTTTGTAGCTACTTTCCGGTTATCCAACGAGAAACATTTGTTGACAAATGTTATCTTTGCTGTGATTTTGTGGTGCTTATGGAAATCTTGAAATAAACTATGCTTTCAGGGGACGACCTGGTCAGGATTGAAGGAGTTGGTGCTGTGGATAACCAAAACGCTGAGAAGTTGGAAGCCATTGCTCGCGGAGGCGGATGGGGAGAAGATGGATCCTATAATACATAGGATGGAGTTGGAAGCTGCACGCCCATCAAGAATATGTTGGAGTCCGCTAAGGCAACCAATATCGGGATGTCAGCCTTCCGTTTCAGGTCTCCATCACTGTGACTCCGCTTAGACCTGAACCTGTGTTGTTGATGGATGCTGAAAACGATTCTGCTTTTGACCATATAGGTCCTTGAGCGCAGGACGCGCCATTACGCTATGCTGTAATGACTATGACGCTTTATGTTCAATAAAGCAGGGGAAACCTTTTCTTAAAAAAAAATGTCGAATGCTGGAGCCATCGAGAGACGATGGTGGACGATTGTGGTCACACGGTGCCACATGAACTGAGTGGATCCACGTACACATACAGGTAGTCATCGCAACCAGATCTCTCTCAACACACATGATCAGAGCCACTGGCTAGCTCGCTCGCTATAAACTCGATGGATCACTCAGCTGTCCCGGAAACAGTGCCGGGCAACAGTTGGGCTTATAGAAATCTACCAACTACCCTGTAGGATCGATAGATCCGTCCACCGCCTCATCATGATATACGTATATCCAATTATATATATGTTTGACCAGCTCTACATATATAATTCTGATTTGAGTGGGGTGCCGATCGATCCATGGGCGACGAGAGCAACACGTCTGTCTACCGGCAGACTGGATATATCATACCAGATGGTCCTGATCGTCGAAGCTACTGCTATGTTCGGCAGGGCTTATTGCTGTTACGACTTATTTGTAGGGCTAATTTATTATGGGAGAAAAAACACTGCTTTATAGCTGAAAAGTTAGGCTGATTCTGGCTTAAAAGCTCAAGCGAACGGAGCCGTACATTATTGGGGAGTCAACAAGATGCTCGTTTCATGATCTCGAACGACGGACGAGACGAGCTAGTGGACTGGAGCCCTCATCCTGATCGATGCATGCTACAAATGCTATATGTGCAGTGCACCCAGCCAGCATCGGCTTATGGGGAGCGGGAGTCTCGAAGCTTTTTCCCCGATTGGCGACCTGAAACCATGCATGCATATACCAGCAGTGGCGCCACCGATGAAAGGGACGACGACGACGAGACGAGCTCACCAGAATGTGGTCGGCGTGTCACAAATCACGCTGATGACTGAAGACCTGCATGCCGATTGCCGCCCGACAATGTGAACTGTGCCGGTTTTATCAGGCCAGGGCCAGGTATGTGATCGGTCGGCTTCGCCTTGTTTTAGTCTCACCTCACCTGGTGCGGCCTTGTCTCGAGTGTGAACTGTGTATGGAAATCCCAGCCTGATAAAGTTGGGGTCAGTGAAAAGAGAGTGAGTGATGCTGTGTTGCTGTCCGTGTCGTGTGACTCTACAGTGTGCTGCTACTTGGCCCATGCCTCCACGACCGAACTATCCAGCACGGATCCACGCCCCCTGCTGATGACGGATACCTTCGTGCACGCGCCGTTCTCTTCGGAGATTCGCAGTGAAAGATGTTTGTCATGGCCCATGGGAGGATCTTTTCTGTCTTCTTGGACATTATTTACGATCGAGTCGTCAAAGCAGAAGAAATGATCGGTGACTACAGCAGAGAGTATAGATATAGCTAGTGGTACTACTCCGAAATACTGTATATACAGCCGTAAAAGAAGAAGACGATAATAATTGGCTAATGAGTAGTAGGAGTACATGTAGATACATGCATGCTTCCTAGGCGACCGATTGGTGGAGCCGGAGAAGGCCAATCATGACGCTATGATTTGTTTTGCGACAGCACGAGGCCGGGCGTCCGATCCGTCACGCACCTCCGGCGACGATCCCGAGCAAACGACGAAACTAAACAAAGCGGGAGGCCCGGCCAGGGGCACCCAACATCAACAATGCATCATGCATGGCACGAGACGCTAGCTTTGTCCGTCTCCCGGTCCCGGCCGTCCCCAGCTCGGTCAAAAGACAAAGACCAACGAACCACAAGCCGGGGCGGCAGAATCTTCCGGGCCTGCAGGACCACGCTGGTCGTGGTCGATCGCGGACAGAAACAGGGCGCTCGGCGGCGGCCTCCTGATTGGGGCCGATGGCATCTGGCGATCCCATCTGATCCGATCGATCGCATCGCATCGCTGGAGCGAGCGATTCGGTTCCTCGTTTTGGGAGAGGGAGGGAGTCGCAACGAACTCGCTCACAGCTACCTTCGCAGGTGACAGGCCGATCGCAGCAAGATCTAGCGCGCGCCGCACGAGCACGACCATGTGTGTCGCCACCGGTTGCTGCCGTGGTGGTGGTGGATCGGAGTGGACCTCGGGGCTTGCGCCGGGCGTATAACGGCCACGCGGCAGCATGGCGAGCGCGCCGACCATGTGTGTCGTCGTACGTACTCCTACCAATGGCAACGAGAGATCGATGGTTTTTGACCGGCTCTCGGCCCTCGCCCGCCTGCTTCGGTTGTCCATTCTCACTAGCCAAAGGCTCCCATAAAGCAAACACTACTCCTACCACTACCACAACTTAACTTGGGCAGTTGGCATGCATACACGGATCGAGAAAGATCATCGGATCGAGATTGCACGAGTTTCTGACCGCTGAGTTAAATGCGAGTCAAATTTTGCAGTTTGTGCAGACATGCCGATTTGTATAATCCCTTTCTTTGCCCTTTTCCTTTCTCTTTCGGACCAAATTTTTTTCCATTATTACACAAGTGCATTATTGGTCATAGGAGGAGTACTATTTTGTATGGGCTGTTTCATGTGTCGACATCTAATCTAAGTTGTGTAAGTTATATAAGTAGTTTTGTACTCCCTCCGTCTCAGGATAGAAGGCGCAACTCCCTTTGGCACCAAGACCAATAAGTAAATTAACTCCTACACATTAAAGACGTTTTGGTTCTCCATCCAATTTACTGTGATGCCACATGCGTGCATGCAGAAACGGTCTAGCCAATTAGCTTCCAGCATTCATGCATGCAAGTTGCACAAATGCATTCTCGAGAGAGCCCAGGAGTCAGATTTGGTCCTGCATTAGTTGTTGCATGCGGGAGCTAAAGTGCAGGCGCCTTGTATCATGGGGCTAAGAAAAAAAATAGTTACACCTTATATCCTGTGACGGAGGGAGTATTTATAATACTTGCAAAGTATCTGAACTTTGAAGAGTTTAAAAGTATATGTAAAAGAAATTAGTTGTCAAAGATGGACATCGATCAAAACCGTGCACATTAAATATGCCAAGTATTTTTTTTACCAAAGGTGAGACGGAGCCCAATATAATTGTCAAACTGTATAACGATTTATCTCAAAAACAACTAACATATACCGGTGATGTTTGCTTTTAACATAGGCTCTACTAGCAATCAAGCACACATTATGATCTAGTGCTTGCAACATTTCACACCACTAAACGATGAAGGATCTGGATCCGCACTCAAAGAATTCATGATCATGACAACTGGATAAAGGGATTGTTTTTTATCTATCAACAATTAATTTATATTTTAGAAAACATGTCAATTTTTTAACTGTTTAGTGGAAAATCCATGGTCTCTGGATCTCCTCTCCACCCAATCTTATCTTCTCCTACTTGCCATAACCTTCTTCTAGCAGCCGCATCCTCTGCCTGTAGCTTCAATGGCACCCCTACCTCCTCTGCCGCTAGCCCCGCCAACGTTCCTTCGGCCGCCAACGCCTCGCCGTCCCGCATCGTCATCTCACCTTCTTGCCCCGCTTCCTCGTCGTCATCCCACACAACGCCTCCTTGATATCTCGCCTCGTCGTCCTACCAGTCGCATCTTAACTGTCTACCGATGCCTCGTCATCCTACGCACCTGTCGTCTCAGTGTCCACCCTCGTCGTTCCACATGTTTGTTACATCTTCATCATCTAGCACCCTCGCCGCATTTTCACTGTATCACACACCTACTGCCTTCATCGTCCCTCTTGCAGGGTTAGGGTCACGATCGTGGGAAGAAGAAGAGGTTGGGAGGAGAAGAAGTTCTCAGCCGTAGATTACGTGTGTAACATTTAAAATTTTGGCATAATTTTGGGAAGAAATATATTGCAGATAAATAACAATTCCCACAAATATTCTTTAAACCATGGTGGTTAACTTGGAGAAGGGGTGAATTGAGGGGGGTAGGCTACAGGTTGAGAGATTAAAGATAATGAGGCAAAAATAGTCAGGATCTACCAGGGTCTAGTGCTTTCTAAGAACGATTCTAGTGTTTGAGGAAAATCAAACTATACGATTGCAAAATTGGATCTAGTGTTCTATTGTATTTGAACGTCGAATGTTAGAGGAAGGAGGACTAGAATGCCGCCTAGAGGCGAATCCAGCTGAGCTTTGTCTTGCTGGTTAGCGTCATGTGACGGAACTTGCCCATCTAGGTTTAGGTTCTCAATGAGACATGGGTATTTATGAGGCGATATGTGTGGCAGAACCGCCCGAAATAGCGTACTTACGGACGCGCTCGTCTTCCACCAGACACTAAGCACCCTGAAAGCAACTACAGCGAACGGTGTCCGTCGGGCACACCCCGAGGGAGAACCCGAAAGATCCACATTTTCCCAATGATCCAATAATGAGAACGAGTTACAACACAAGTCCATCTCATACATTAGAGTTTATTAAAAAGTACATTATTACAATACCAAATACAGAGTGCGGAATGATAAACAGCGGAATATTAAAAGATAACATCTAGCGATAAGATGACGAGGATTCCGTCTGAGCCCACCAGAAGGATCCTCCACACAAGGTACTCCTCAAGCATCACCTGCAACAGGGGTAAATAAACCCTGAGTACACAATGTACTCGCAAGACTTATCCGACCAGTGAGAATACTTTCCCGACTCCAAGGAGTATGCTAGGCTTTATGGTCGCTGGTTCTCTTTAGCAGAAAGCAATACTAATAGTGAGTCCTTATTGATACATTATTATCATCAACCGTATTAAGTTTCCATCTAGTCAATCTATATAAGCACCTGTTCTACTTTTAAGCAAGAGTTGAGCAATCAATAATGTTCCTTCTCCCTTTTCCACTTCCAGTTCTTACTACGGTGCTAAACCGCAGACAAGTCGTATCGGATAACCCGGTGATTCGTGAATCAATGTGCCCAGCTGGGTGCCCCGAAGACACACGCCCCGCTTGTACCCCAGGCACAAGCAGGACTAACCCACCACTCTCCTGTCCTGGGTGTCCAGGTCCCCGTCCAAATTTGGACTCCAAGCCCCCGCCTCTAAGTCCTGGACTCAGTGCGGTGCAAGGACCTCCACCACCTCCTCTTCCCATCAGTCGGTTCGGAAAGAGCCGGATCCGCGACAAGAGAGCAGCAAGTCTTCCCTGCGCTCATACCCAAGTATGTGCTCGGGGCAATAGTCTGTGACTTGCCTAGAGTCATTTGCAACGACCGGTCCTTAATCGACACAGACAGGGAAAAAGTGTAACCAGGCTATGCCCTATTGGCCGCAGGACACAACCCCCACACCCACCAGTGCCAAATCCACATCCCTACCCGGTCACCATTTTCCTTTCCATTATTTCATCATGATATCATAGTTTAATCACCTATTTGCGAGTAACGACAGGTTACTCACGCTACCGACATCCTGAGCATAGCAGTTACTCGACCTGTACTAGTAGGACTCATGGTGGATATATTTATGCATGTAGTTTCCATAAAATGCCTGTAACGTAAATGCATATAATATAAATATATTCAGTGATCATTTAAAAATAGGGTTTATGCACCGGGGCTTGTCTTGGGCAGGTGCCGGGTCAGCAAGGTCAGTACCAATAGGCTCCCTCCTGTGCGAAGAGCTCCTCCTCGTACTCCTCGATCACCTCGTCGTACTCCGGCTCGCAGACGGGTACAAAGTCTACCTGTTCGTGATCTACATGAACTGATGATACAATGATTAACATTACGGCAACAGCAACCCTAAATGCAAAAGTACATCTACTAAACTACTAAGTGAGATCTACCCACTGAAGGCTAAGCTACGTACCAGCACCACTAACAAGTATGAACGTGACATACATTCTTACGGCGACTACGAATATTCTTACTCCTAATGCCAATTTACGATACATACATTAAAGCAAGGATAATAATTATGCTATTAAACAACTCGCTCTACGGCTACCAATTTTACAGCAAGTACATAATATCCTAGTGAATATACTATAAAATTTCTAAAGCTAAAACTATTACTGATTTGCCGCAAGAATTCCTACAAACATTAATCTACATAATGCTAAGTCTTCTAATTAGAATTTATGAGCCTATAATCATAACAACTAGCTGTGAACTAACTACACTAACAGATAGATGGTATTTTTACGATCCTAACAAACTTAGTTTCACTATTTTTGGACAACCATGCAATTTACTACGATTTATCAAAGTTGAATTCATACAGAAAATAAATAAACATTTCTATTCTCAGGAAATAAGAAAAAACGAATTCTCCTTCGTCGGCCCACACGCGCGGCTCGGCCCAGCGCGCCATCCCGCCCGCGCGGCCCACGCGGAGGCGCGGCCCAGACGGCCAACGGCCCGCGACGGGGAAGGCCTGCGTGCGTCGGCAAATATGCACGGGCACCCCCGACGTCCTAGATAATCTCGGCGAGCACCATAGCACTATTCCCTCAGTCTATCATTTTACATCTGCACCCTCCCAATTCTATGTCTTCACTGCGACTAAGTCCCTGGCCCCCAGGGCACGCACCGGCGCGACGACGCGAGCACTGAGCGACCACGCCGGCCTCACCTGAACCTCTACTGCCTACCTAAGGGGTCGATAGGTACCTTGACGACAAGTAGAAGCTACTGGAGGCGACACGGCGAGCAGAGGCGCAGTCACGAACTCCCTCCCCGACGGTGGCCCTTGACCTGCAAAGGCGGACGTGTTCCCGTAAGCAACAGTGACGGCAAGGCTAGCACACAAGCTAGCGAGCACCTAGGAGTTCCCACGGATACCTTCACATTGACGGTTCGGTCGGAGGTGGTCTGAGCAGAGCTGGCCACGTGCGCTTGCGGTGGTGCCCGACGGTGGCACTACCGTGGCGATGGGGGCTGGCCTACTGCGATGCTACGGCTGAGGTGCGCGGGGTGTTCAGGAGGATACGGTGAGACTGTGGGTGCACTGAATCGCTACAAGATGCACTGCGTGGCTGGTTCACCGTTGGAGGGCGTCCGCCCGGCCTTATGGAGCTGGTGACGCGGAATTGCGAAATTTCGACCCTGTACAAGGACATACACAGCAAGGTGGGGACGGGACGCAGCCAGATGCCTAACGAAGCCTAGCCTAAGATGAATTGGAGTCCACTGCTACGGTTAAGGCAAATTGGGGGAAATCATCACGGCGGCCAAGGAGACAGTGGAGACACGGGAGGTCATGGCGCGGCTTGTCTGCGGCGTCAACGCATGGGCCAACATCACCACTACGGAACAACGCGACAGGCGGGATGTACCCACTGACGGCTGCCTGCATGGCCACAGCAGCAAAGCGACGAACGTGGTATGGTGCCATTGCTGCGGGCAGCGCCAGACAACCGACGCAGAGCGATGCGATGCGGAGGGTATGGCGGGGCATGCGGATGTCCTTCGAGCGCACAGCCAAGGAGTCAATGGAGCAGAGCTGGCCTTAGCCGCTGGTGACGTGCAGTGAATGACCTAGCGCGCTCCCAGCCAAGATAGTGCAGAGCAAGGTATGGCGCGGCAGTTTGGTCGGCGGGCAGCAGCGTGGCCGTGACCGGCAGTGACTGGGTTCGCGGATAGCGCGTTGACAGGCGGCCTTGGCGCGCGATGCCAGAGCAGCGCGCGTGGCCGGCGGGACGGTGGACGCGGTGCGCGTGCGAACACGGCCGGCATGGCAGAGCGCTGGCAATGCCAGCAGCGTGCCAGGCCACGGTGACCGCGCCTAGTGCTAATTTCAATGACGTGCATGCTTTTTAAAGCAGTGAGAAACCTTGTACGCAATGCTCCAATCGCTAAACTAATTGCTCGATGCACAAGAAGGTTCATCAAGCTATCGGCCACAGTCATTACATCGCGCTACTTCTTAAGCCAAACATTCCACAGAGTTTGCCAAAAGTGGCATCGTCGGCCACTTCCGAAACTTACGCAAACGACGTTGAAACGAACAGTTCCGCATCGGAATCCAAACCCAGCCTGCTCGAGGTACTAGTCAGCTATCCTTGTCCAACCACACCTAGTTTTATCACCGTTAGCCATTGTCCTTTAGCCCTTTTAGATTCTAGAACAATGTGATTACACAGTATTATACGAAACGTAACCACGGACTCATGTTTCGTACGAATGTTTCAAGTGCCGAACATCAAGTTATACTTTATGTCATACACATATGCACATAATTCCAGATGCTTATGAAATGTTTAAGCAAAACATTACAATGTAACACCGGGGTGTTACAAATCTACCCCCCCTAAAACAAAATCTCGACCCGAGATTTCATGTGCCTAGTGTGAGAAAGAGGTAGGGAGTACATCTGGCGCAATAACTAACTATCCGACCCAGAGAGAAGATGGGGGTAATTCTTTAATATGTAGCTCTCTTGCTTCTAGGTGGCTTCGTCTTCTGAATGATTTTGCCATTGCACCTTGTAAAACTTTATCACCCTGTTCCTGGTCAATCTCTCCTTCTCATCCAAGATTTTTATAGGATGCTCCACATAAGACAGATTAGGTTGGAGCGGAAGTCCTTCTATTTCCACAGATTCTTCAGGAACTCGTAGGCATTTCTTCAATTGCGAGACGTGAAATACATTGTGAACTGACGAGAGAATTTTAGGGAGTTGGAGACGATAAGCAATGGGACCACACTGCTGCAACACCTTGTATGGACCCACATACCGAGGGGCTAACTTGCCATGGACACCAAACCGATGTACCCCTCTCATAGGAGATACCTTGAGATACACATAATCCCCAGCTACAAATTCTAAAGGCCTTCTCTGCTTGTCTGCATAAGCCTTCTGCCGACTCTGAGCTACCTTCAAGTGCTCACGAATTATATTTACTTTCTCTCGAGCCTCCTTTATGAAATCAGGCCTAAAGTACCCACGGTCTCCTACCTCCACCTAGTTTAGTGTCGTCCTACACTTCTGCCCATATAAAGCTTCAAATGGTGCCATGCGGATACTCTCTTGGTAGCTGTTATTATATGAAAATTCTGCCAGCTTCAAACAATGATCCACTTCTTAGGAAAAGAGATGGTGCAAGCCCGCAGCATATCCTCGAGCACCTGGTTCAACTTTTCAGTTTGACCATCAGTTTGTGGGTGGTATGCCGAGCTTCTGAGAAGACAAGTACCCAAACATTCCTAGAGTTTCTCCCAGAAACGAGAGACAAAAACTGACCCTCTATCAGAGATGATGGTGAGAGGAACTCCATGTAGGGTCACAATCCAATCAAAGTATAACTCCGCATACTTCTTGGCAGTGTATCTAGTATCCACTGGAAGAAAGTGGGCAGACTTGGTGAGACGGTCCACAATGACCCAAATAAAATCAAAACCCGTGGAGGTGCGGGGTAACCCACAATAAAATCTAGGAAAATATCCTCCCATTTCCAAACCGAAATGGGCAAAGGCTGTAGATATCTTGGAGCACGCATATGATCTGCATTGACTCTACCGCAAGTGTCACACTCCGCAATGAACTGCATGATATCTTGCTTCATGTAGGACCACCAGTACTGTTGGCGCAGATCATGGTACATCTTGTTGCTACCAGGGTGGATAGACAACTTGGAATGATGGGCTTCTTGCAAAATCTTTCTTTTCAGCTCTTCATTGGATGGAACCACCAGTCTATCCTTGTATCTTACGACCCCCTACTCATCAATGCTAAAATGAGGTCCACACCCTTCTGCTAGCAACTTCCTGATGTGCGAAATCTCTTTGGAGTCTTCTTTCTGTTCCCAAATAATTTGCTCCAGCAACTCTGAGGTCAATGCAATTTGAGCTAGCACCTCTGTGTGGTGGAGTGACAAGGGTATTTCCTCAACCTGATGCGACCTACGACTCAAAGCAGCAGCTACCACATTGGCTTTTCCTAGATGATAGTGGACTTCCAAATTATAATCCTTGATCAACTCTAACCATCTCCTTTGCCTCATATTCAACTCAGACTGAGTGAAAATATACTTAAGGCTCTTGTGGTCAGTGAAGATATGCACTTTGTTGCCTAACAAATAATGCCTCCAAATCTTCAGAGAGTGAACTACAACAGCTAGCTCTAAATCATGGGTGGGGTAGTTCACCTCGTGCTTCTTCAGTTGGCACGAAGCATAAGCTATCACACGCCCATCTTGCATAAGCACATATCCCAACCTCATCTTTGAGGCATCACAGTAAACATCAAAGGGCCTCTCAATATCTGGTTGGGCCAACACAGGAGCAGTGGTCAGAAAAGTCTTCAGGGACTGAAAAGCTTCTTCACAAGCTAGACTCCAAACAAACTTAGCTTCCTTCTGGAGTAGCTTGGTCATGGGCTGGGCTATCTTGGAGAAATCAGGGATGAAATGGTGATAGTATCCAGCTAGCCCAAGGAACTGATGGATCTGGTGCACAGACCTGAGAGACTTCCAATCTAATACATCTTGCACCTTGCTGGGATCTACAGAAATGCCTTCAGGTGTCAACACATGTCCCAAAAACTGCACTCAATCTAACCAAAACTCGCACTTGCTGAATTTAGCATACAGCTGGTGCTCCCTTAGTCGAGTCAGGACTATCCAGAGGTGACAGGCATGCTCTTCATCATTCTTGGAATAGATCAAGATGTCATCAATGAAAACTACCATAAACTTATCCAACTCTGGCATGAAGACTGAGTTCATCAGGTACATGAAGAAGGCCGAGGCATTAGTGAGACTGAAAGATATCACTAGGTACTCATACAACCCATACCTAGTAGAGAAAGCTGTCCTTGGTATATCCTATGGCCTGATCTTAATCTGATGGTAGCCCGATCAGAGATCTATCTTTGAGAACACCTTGGCACCAGCTAACTGATCAAACAAAGTATCTATGCGGGGCAAAGGATACTTGTTCTTAACTGTTACCGCATTGAGGGGGCGGTAATCCACACACATCCGTAGAGTATCATCCTTCTTCTTCATGAAAATAGCTGGGCAACCCCATGGTGAAGAACTTGGGCGGATGAAACCCTTGTTCATCAACTCCTCTAGTTGCTTCTTCATTTCTGCTAGTTCTCTCGGAGCCATGCGGTACGGACATCTAGAGATAGGAGCAGTACCAGGCTCAAGCTTAATGGAGAATTCTACCTCACGGTCTGGTGGCAATCCAGGAAGATCTTCAGGGAAAACATCCGAGAACTCACATACGACTGGAATGGAGGTAAGATTAGGAATGGCTTCAGCATGGGCAGCAATAGGTAAGACTGGTTCCAAGGGTATGATGAGAGACATCCTATCCTCAGAAGAAGGAAGCCATAACTCTACACTTCTTCTCTTCATATCCAATACTACCCCATACACCTGCAACCAGTTCATTCCAAGAATAGCATCAATGCCTTGCCCAGGCATTATCATGAACTGTAGACGGTAAGTGTGGGTGCTAATACCAAACTTAATGTATCCATGCGGGTATTGATGAACATCTGAGAACCCGCAGTACGGATCTTATAGGCATACGGTATAGCCAATAGTGATAAGTTGTGCCGCTCTACAAACCCCATGCTCATAAAGGAATACGATGCACCAGAATCAAACAACACCAAAGCTGGATGGGATTCGATGGTAAACATACCAGCCATAACTGTCTCCTGCTGCACAACCTACTGAGCATCCGTGAAGTGCACCTGACCAGATCTGCTGGGCACCTTCCTCTTGATGATAGTCCTCTTAATAAGCCTAGAATTTGCATACGGCTGAGACGACTGAGTTGCCTGTTGCTGAGGACACTCCCTAGCATAGTGGCCATCCTTGCCACACTTGAAACAAGCACTAGGCTTGTTCTCGAATCCCTGACGAGGTGGGACCTATTGTCCCTGAGTCTGCTAAGGTTGCACCTGCTGCGGAGGTGCCTTGTACTGAGTAGAGGAAGTCTGTGATGTCTGCTAGGGTGACCAGAACAGAGGCTCGTTGGATGGTTGATAGGGCCTCTGCCTAACAATATGTACCTTCTGTGAATGAGGGTGGCTGGAGGATCCAGCTGCCACCCGCTTCCTCTTCCAATCTGCCTGCGATGCCCATTGAAAACCCTCAAGGGCAATGGCGGCGTTCATGAGAGCCCCAAAGTTCTGATAGTTCCCCAGATACAACTTCTCCTAAAGTGAAGGAGTGAGACCACAAAAGAAGCGGTCCCTCTTCTTGTTGTCCGTGTCCACCTGACTACCAGCATACTGAGCCAAGTGGTTAAACTGGATCACATACTCCATTACTGTCCTGCTTCCCTGGCGCAGCTCTAGGAACTCGGTCACCTTCTGGTTGATAACACCAGCAGGGATGAAGAACTCGCGGAAGGTGGTGGAGAACTCCTGCCACGTTGTCGGATGATCCGGCAGCTCTGCGGCCTGGAAAGTCTCCCACCAGGCACCTGCGGACCCCAAAAGTTGTTGGGACGCAAAGTGCACCTTCTGCTCGTTGGCCACTGCGAGCAGCCGAAACTTCTGCTCTAGCGTGTGAAGCCAGTGCTCCGCCTCTAAAGGCTCGTCCGACGGCGTGAACGTGGGCGGGTGGGTCTTGAGGAAGTCCTGATAAGAGGACTATCCCTCAGGACGACGAGCACCACCCCCATTCCCACCGTTGCCCCCGGGGCCTCCACGGGCGAGACCCGCGATGGGCTGTGCCATAATCTCCATGGCACGAGCAGTCTCCTGGCGAGCAACGGCTGACTCCTGACGAGCAGCCAACAACTCCACCATGATCTCTGTGGTGGACATTGGCGGAGGCAGTGGCGGCGGCGGGAAAGGATGAGGAACCAAGGGTGGAACCTCCTGAGCTCCCTCGTTGCCATGCTCAAAGGCCCAAGCACTGTCACCATGGCCTTCGTTGGCCGCTCCCGAACTGGTGCTCCCACGTCTGGACCTCAGATTCATCTATAAGAGAGACGAACCATCCATTAGGACACCTTCCCGATCCGAATCCAGGGATTAAAGAGATGACAACACATTTATTAAAGCATTCATTTAGTTAGTCCTACCAATTTACTACTTTCATTATACGTGAAGGGGGGTTTATAGTTCAAGTAAGATGCTATTATATGCTGCATGCTTCGACCTATGCATTCACTCAAGCCGGAATATAGCGGCATTCATAAAATTTTCAGCACATCGCACACTCACTTTCCGTATACTAAGCGATTTCTTATGCAACGTAAGTCGGTGTACCTGTAGAAAACTAATTAGATAAAAACTAGTGCCGCTATCCTAGATATACCATATAGCTAGGGCTTATACTTATATAATTCAACTTAATCGCATCCTACTTTTCGTAAAACTTTTGTTGGTCAAACTTTTAGTTTTGTAAAAGAGTGAGGAACTCGTGACCATTATTGGCTCCGATACCAACTATGGCAAAACCGCCTGAAATAGCGTACTTATGGAGGCGCTCGTCTTCCACCAGACACTAAGCACCCCGAAAGCAACTACAGCGAACGGTGTCCGTCGGGCACACCCCGAGGGAGAACCCGAAAGATCCACATTTTTCCCAAGGATCCAATAATGAGAACGAGTTACAACACAAGTCCATCTCATATATTAGAGTTTCTTAAAAAGTACATTATTACAATACCAAATACAGAGTGCGGAATGATAAACAGCGGAATATTAAAAGATAACATCTAGCGATAAGATGACGAGGATTCAGTCTGAGCCCACCAGAAGGATCCTCCACATAAGGTACTCCTCAAGCATCACCTGCAACAGGGGTAAATAAACCCTGAGTACACAATGTACTCGCAAGACTTATCCGACCAGTGGGAATACTTTCCCGACTCCAAGGAGTATGCTAGGCTTTATGGTCGCTGGTTCTCTTTAGCAGAAAGCAATACTAATAGTGAGTCCTTATTGATACATTATTATCATCAGCCGTATTAAGTTTCCATCTAGTCAATCTATATAAGCACCTGTTCTACTTTCAAGCAAGAGTTGAGCAATCGATAATGTTCCTTCTCCCTTTTCCACTTCTAGTTCTTACTACGGTGCTAAACCGCAGACAAGCCGTACCGGATAACCCAGCGATTTGTGAATCAATGTGCCCAGCTGGGTGCCTCGAAGACACATGCCCCGCTTGTACCCTAGGCACAAGCAGGACTAACCCACTACTCTCCTGTCCTAGGTGTCCAGGTCCCCGTCCAAACTTGGACTCCAAGCCCCCGCCTCTGAGTCCCGGACTCAGTACGGTGCAAGGACCTCCACCACCTCCTCTTCCCATCAGTTGGTCCGAAAAGAGCCGGATCCACGACAAGAGAGCAGCAAGTCTTCCCTGCGCCCATACCCAAGTATGTGCTCGGGACAATAGTCTGTGACTTGCCTAGAGTCATATGCAACGACCGGTCCTTAATTTTCCTTTCCATTATTTCATCATGATATCATAGTTTAATCACCTATTTATGAGTAATGGCAGGTTACTCACGCTACCGACATCCTGAGCATAGCAGCTACTCGACATGTACTAATAGGACTCATGGTGGATATATTTATGCATGTAGTTTCCATAAAATGCCTGTAACGTAAATGCATATCATATAAAAATATTCAGTGATCATTTAAAAATAGGGTTTATGCACCGAGGCTTGCCTTGGGCAGGTGCCGGGTCAGCAAGGTCAGTACCAACAGGCTCCTAGGCTCCCTCCTGCGCGAAGAGCTCCTCCTCGTACTCCTCGATCACCTCGTCGTACTCCGGCTCACAGACGGGTACAAAGTCTACCTGTTCGTGATCTACATAAAATGATGATGCAATGATTAACATTACGGCAACAGCAACCCTAAATGCAAAAGTACATCTACTAAACTACTAAGTGAGATCTACCCACTGAAGGCTAAGCTACGTACCAGCACCACTAACAAGTATGAACGTGACATACATTCTTACGGGACTATGAATATTCCTACTCCTAATGCCAATTTGCGATACATACATTAAAGCAAGGATAATAACTACGCTATTAAGCAACTCGCTCTACGGCTACCAATTTTACAGCAAGTACATAATATCCTAGTGAACATACTGTAAAATTTCTAAAGCTAAAACTATTACCGATTTGCCGCAAGAATTCCTACAAACATTAATCTACATAATGCTAAGTCTTCTAATTAGAATTTATGAGCCTATAATCATAACAACTAGCTGTGAACTAACTACACTAACAGATAGATGGTATTTTTGCAATCCTAACAAACTTAGTTTCACTATTTTTGGACAACCATGCAATTTACTACGATTTATCGAAGTTGAATTCATACAGAAAATAAATAAACATTTCTATTCTCAGGAAATAAGGAAAACCGAATTCTCCTTCGTCGGCCCACACGCGCGGCTCGGCCCAGCGCGCCATCCCGCCCGCGCGGCCCACGCGGAGGCGCGGCCCAGACGGCCAACGGCCCGCGACGGGGAAGGCCTGCGCGCGTCGGTAAATATGCACGGGCACCCCCGACGTCCTAGATAATCTCTGCGAGCACCAGAGCACTATTCCCTCAGTCTACCGTTTTACATCTGCACCCTCCCAATTCTAGTTCTTCACCGCGACTAAGTCCCTAGCCACCAGGGCGCGCACCGACGCGACGGCGCGGGCACTGAGCGACCACGCCGGCCTCACCCGAACCTCTACTGCCTACCTAAGGGGTCGATAGGTACCTTGACGACAAGTAGAAGCTACTAGAGGCGACACGGCGAGCAGAGGCGCAGTCATGAACTCCCTCCCCGGCGGTGGCCCTTGACCTGCAAAGACGGACACATTCTCGTAAGCAACAGCGACGGCAAGGCCAGCACATGAGCTAGCAAGCACCAGGGAGTTCCCACGGATACCTTCACGTTGATGGTTTGGTCGGAGGTGGTCTATGCAGAGCTGGCCACGTGCGCTCGCGACGGTGCGGCGGTGCCCGACGGTGGCACTACCATGGCGATGGGGGCTGGCCTGCTACGATGCTATGGCTGAAGTGCGTGGGGTGCTCAGGAGGATACAGCGAGACTGTGGGTGCACTGAATCGCTACGAGATGCACTGCGTGGCTGGCTCGCCGTTGGAGGGCGTCCGCCCGGCCTTATGGAGCTGGTGACGCGGAATTGCGAAATTTCGGCCCTGTGCAAGGACATACACAGCAAGGTGGGGACAGGACGCAGCCAGATGCCTAACGAAGCCGAGCCTAAGACGAATTGGAGTCCACTGCTACGGTTAAGGCGAATTGGGGGAAATCGTCACGACAGCCAAGGAGACAGTGGAGACAGGGGAGGTCATGGCGCGGCTTGTCTGCGGCGTCAACGCACGGGCCAACATCACCACTACGGAACAATGGGACAGGCGGGACGTACCCACAGACGGCTGCCTGCGCGGCCACAGCAGCAAAGCAACGAACGCGGTATGGCACCATTGCTGTGGGCAGCGCCAGACAACCGCCGCAGAGCGATGCGACGCGAAGGGTATGGCGGGGCAGGCGGACGTCCTTTGAGCGCACAGCCAAGGAGTCAACGGAGCAGAGCTGGCCTTAGCCGCTGGCGACGTGCAGTGAATGACCTGGCGTGCTCTCGGCCAAGACAGTGCAGAGCAAGGTATGGTGCGGCAGTTTGGTCGGCGGGTAGCAGCGTGGCCGTGACCGGCAGTGACTGGGTTCGCGGACAGCGCGGTGGCATGCGGCCTTGGCGCGCGATGCCAGAGCAGCGCGCGTGGCCGGCGGGACAGTGGACGCGGTGCACGTGCGAACACGGCCGGCACGTCAGAGCGCTGGCAATGCCAGCAGCGTGCCAGGCCACGGTGACCGCGCCCAGTGCCAATTTCAGTGACGCGCACGCTTTTTAAAGCAGTGAGAAACCTTGTACGCAATGCTCCAATCCCTAAACTAATTGCTCGATGCACAAGAAGGTTCATCAAGCTATCGGCCGCAGTCATTACATCGCGCTACTTCTTAAGCCAAATGTTCCACAGAGTTTGCCAAAAGTGGCATCGTCGGCCACTTCCGAAACTTACGCGAACGACGTTGAAACGAACGGTTCCGCGTCGGAATCCAAACCCAGCCTACTCGAGGTACTAGCCAGCTATCCTTGTTCGACCACACCTAGTTTTATCGCCGTTAGCCAACGTCCTTTAGCCCTTTTAGATTCCAGAACAATGCGATTACACAATATTATACGAAACGTAACCACGGACTCATGTTTCGTACGAATGTTTCAAGTGCCGAACATCGAGTTATACTTTATGTCATACACATATGCACATAATTCCATATGCTTACGAAATGTTTAAGCAAAACATTACAATGTAACACCGGGGTGTTACAATATGCCACGACAACCAGACGTATGTGGTGACATTATCAATTTTAAAATGTGCCCGTCCAATAAGTGCTCATAGAAGAAATATGATATGTGTGCCAATGCTCGTAGCAGGGAGTATGCGTCCATGTGACCATGTACATGAGTATTTCCATCTTTGTGTGTTTGAATAATAATATCTCGCCTAGTGGAAGATGAATAGGTGATTCCTTCAAAAGAACTTACAATGATCGGTTAAAACGCTGGTCATTGGCGTTTTTGCGAATGTCCCGCAGAAACACAGAGTCGAACGTAAAGACAGCAAACTTGGCTGTTTTTATACTGGTTGGGTTTGGCTGGTGACGAGTGTGCCGCACGTGCGCGCGCGCTGAGACCCGCTCGCGGCCGCGGGATGCGCACGGGCTCGTACATCTCGGAGTCGGAGCATCTGCGCTGCGGATCGGGAGGCCAGGGCGCCAGGCCAGCGAATTGGCGGATTCGATTCCGCCTCCCCGGCTCGTACCGCGCGTTGTTGGACCTTGGCCGCCGCGCACGGGGTGGTCGGCTGGTACGTCTGGGTTGGGTCCAGGGTGTAGTGTCGTGCAGAGACCGATCGTCATCCATCCATCCGGCCATGTGCAGCCTTCATTCCCAACCGGTGGACGGCCGGTTCCCTTCCCCTCAGCAGCTCAGGGCGCGTTTAGATCCGAAAATTTTTGGGTTTTGGGTACTGTAGCACTTTCGTTTGTATTTGGTAATTAGTGTCTAATTATGGACTAATTAGGTTCGAAAGTTTCGTCGCGTGATTTCTCACCCAACTGTGTAATTAGTTTTTTTTTCGTCTACATTTAGTACTCCATGCATGTGCCGTAAGATTCGATGTGATGGATACTGCGCAAAAATTTTTGGGTTTTGGATGGAACTAAACGGGCCCTCAGCTTGAGATCACTCATGCCCTTGCTGTGAGCGCGGTGCAAGAGTACGTACATGCCAACCTTAACTACCGAAGGCAGGATCGATCGATCGATTGTACACGAATCATTTCCATTCCTATATGGCGTGTTGCCGCCGAATCGGAGCACGTGGAGATCGCGATCACTCGAAAGAGGGGAACAGCCGATGGGCCGGTCGAGGAGACATCGAGCCGGCTGGCTTCCATGCCACGGGACAGACACACTACTAGAGAACAGACTTTAGAACGATGTCCCAATTTAGCATTAGCCTCGGCATTTTTTGCCCCCGGGACTAAAGGACCCTTTAGTCCCGGTTGGTAATACCAACCGGGACTAAAGGTCCCTGCCCAACGGTCGTCCGCAGGGCAGGGATCTTTAGTCCCGGCTGGTATTACCAACCGGGACTAAAGGTTTACCTTTAGTCCCGGTTGGTAATACCAGCCGGGACTAAAGCTTTTAGTCCCGGTTTGGGTTATGCCCCAGGAATAAAGATTAATATTTAGTCCCGGTTTGGACCCCTAACCGGGACTAATTATCCCGGCCTATAATTCTGCTCAATTCTTCCTCCCCGAGCCCGAGCCATTCCATTATTCAAACTCACTGCCTCTGTTCTTCAGCTTGCTGTTGTTCTTGCACTCTCCCCCTCCATTGGTGTTGCTCTTCGATTTTGGAGGTAACAAACTTAATCCTCTTATGTTTTATCAGTAGCTTATCTCATTTTGCGATGTAGATGCATGTGTAACTTTATATGTTGGACTTTTATGATTTTATATGTCATTTTTAGCTCAAAATCACATGATGATTTGCATATATGTTTGGATAAACAAAAGTTAAATTAGTTCATCAAAATCACGCCTCGCTCGTCCTCGCTGGAGCACGCGCCATTCTCGTCCCCGGTGGCTTACGTGATCTTAGAATTAATTTTTCCATGAAATGAAAAACTTAGAAAATTGTTAGAAAATTGTAGAAAATCCGTACTAGTTGAACTTGCGGACCATGTTCATGTCGGCGAGCATGTTCTCTGCCGAGCGGTAACGGACGTCAAGGAGGAGCTTTGATTCTACGAGGGAGAGCGGCAACGGTCGTGGAAGACCGTGTTCCCTTTCTCGTAGAATCAGAGCTCTTCCTTGGCCAAGTACGGTGCCGTCCGGTGGAGAAATGCTCGTCGAGATGATCACGTAAGCAAGGTCAACTAGTACGGATGGTTATTTATTGAAACATGTTTTTGAGCTATAATTTGATGGATATTTGAAAATATGAAATTTACACTAGTTTGCAAAAATAAGTATAGAAAGTAGATGACAACTGTTACTGGATCCTCGGCCTCTTGTTCGGTTGCGAAACGACTGAGGCCAGAACTCCCTCTCATTATCTGCGGCAAGTGTAAGCAGAAGATTGTGATGGAGTACCGAGTCAAGAGACAGGGACCCAACAAGGGTCGTGTTTTCTACAAGTGCCCGGATCGCGATGTGAGTTTCTTACGCATTTTATAATTATGGCTAATTGACCTGCTTTTCTTGAATATTTTTGACTAAATATTTTTTGGCTTTAATTTCAGTGGGAGGGCAATGGATGCGATGGTTGGTACTGGGAGGAAGATTATGCTACATACGTGCAGAATTTGGGTGCGCTTGAGGTAGCGGATGCTGCTGATGAGGCAGTGAGCCAGCAGGAGAAGCTTATTGATATTCAACAGCAGAATGATTTGTCTGTTTTAGTTGCGTACGATCACAAAATAATTATGTTACTGAAGTGCATTGTAGTTTTAGTTTGTTTAGTGATAGTTGGGATTGCTTACGTTGTAGCCAGGCTTAGTTAATTAATCAACCGTGTGTGTGTCATTTATGTTGTGTAATAAAATACTTAATTATGTTCAAGGTTTTCATAATTTGTCGTGTAAT
Source organism: Miscanthus floridulus (assembly GCF_019320115.1). Lineage (NCBI taxonomy): Eukaryota > Viridiplantae > Streptophyta > Magnoliopsida > Poales > Poaceae > Miscanthus > Miscanthus floridulus. The sequence continues at coordinate 89,896,670 of NC_089590.1, forward strand.
ACAGATTATGTCACGCCATTGGATGTACAATGCCGATCGTCGCTCCCAAGACTTTATAGAGGGCTTGCACTATTTCTTAGGTGTGGCCGAGGCAAATAAGCGGGATGGTTTCATATGCTGTCCATGTGCCCTATGTAAGAATTTAAAGGAATATTCAAGCTCAATGAGTCTTCATTCACATTTGCTTAAGTCAGGTTTCATGTCAAACTATATATGTTGGACTAAGCATGGAGAAAGCGGGGTCATGATGGAAGAAGGTGAAGGAGAAGATTTAGACATTGATGACATTATTGCTCAGTATGGTGCCTTTGATGATACTACAATGGGGGGAGATGAAGAAGAGGTAGCGGTAGAAGATGATCTCGGTGATGCTCTTGGCGATGCCATTCGTGATGCACAACAAGAATGGGAAAGTGAAAAAGAGAAAGTTAAGTTGGAGCGCATGCTTGAGGATCATAGGAAGTTGCTATACCCGATGGGCGAAGAGGGGAAAAAAAAGCTGGGTACAACACTGGAATTGCTACAGTGGAAGGCAAAGAATGGTGTATCCGATAAGGCATTTGGGAATTTATTAAACCTCATAAAGAAGATGCTTCCGAAGCCAAATGAATTGCCCACCACTACGTACGAAGCAAAAAAGGTTGTCTGCCCTTTGGGATTAAAAATCCAGAAGATACATGCATGTCCTAATGACTGTATCCTCTACCATGGCAATGAATACGAGAATTTGGATGAATGCCCGGTATGTAAAGCATCGCGGTATAAGATCAGGCGCGATGATCCTGGTGACGTCGAGGGTGAACAACGTCCTAGAAAGAAAATCCCTGCCAAGGTTATGTGGTATGCTCCTATAATACCATGCTTAAAACGTTTGTTCAGAAATAAAGACCACGCAAAGTTGTTGCGGTGGTATAAAGAAGACCGTAAGGTAGACAATATGCTGAGACACCCAGCTGATGGGTCCCAGTGGAGAGCGATAGATAGAGAATTTTCAGAGTTTGCAAATGAGGTTAGAAACTTAAGGTTCGCCTTAAGTACAGATGGTATGAATCCTTTTGGACAGCAGAGCACTAGTCATAGCACTTGGCCAGTTACTCTATGTATCTACAACCTTCCTCCATGGTTATGCATGAAGCAGAAGTTCATTATGATGCCGATCCTCATCCAAGGTCCGAGGCAACCTGGCAACGATATTGATGTATATCTGAAGCCATTAGTTGAAGAACTTCTAGTTTTATGGAACAAACCAGGTGTACGTGTCTGGGATGAGTACAAACAAGAACACTTTGACCTACGAGCAATGTTGTTCGTAACCATCAATGATTGGCCTGCTTTAAGTAATCTTTCAGGTCAGACAAACAAAGGATATAATGCATGCACACATTGTTTTGATGACCTTGACAGTATATATTTGAAAAGATGTCGAAAGGTCGTGTACCTTGGTCATCGTCGATTCCTTCCTTTGAACCACCAAGTAAGAAAGAAAGGGAAGCATTTTAAAGGTAAGCCAGACCACCGGAAGAAGCCTCATAACCGAACCGGGGAAGATGTACTCGCAATGGTCAAGGATGTGAAAGTAGTATTTGGAAAAGGATAAGGCAGTGAATCTGTTCCCAAAGATGCTAATGGACATGCACCCATGTGGAAGAAGAAGTCCATCTTTTGGGAGCTACCCTATTGGCAAGTCCTAGAGGTCCGCAACGCAATCGACGTGATGCACCTGACAAAGAATCTTTGTGTGAACCTGTTAGGATTCATGGGTGTGTACGGGAAGCCAAAGGATTCACTTGAAGCACGCCAGGACTTGCAGTGCATGAAAGAACGAGACAACCTTCATCCAGAGAAGACAGGTGATGGACGTCATTACTTAAGTCCTGCTAGCTACACGCTTAGCAAAGAAGAGAGGGACAGCATGTTCGAATGTCTAAGCAGCATCAAGGTCCCATCGGGATTCTCCTCCAATATAAAGGGTATAATAAATGTGCCAGATAAAAAATTCCTAAACTTAAAGTCCCACGACTGCCACGTGCTTATGACGCAATTGCTTCCAGTTGCTTTAAGAGGAATTCTACCTCCACATGTACGTCTAGCCACCGTGAAGCTATGTGCATTTCTCAATGCAATTTCTCAGAAGGCAATCAATCCAGTGGAACTAGCTACTCTACAGAACGATGTGGTTCAATGTCTTGTCAGCTTTGAGTTGGTGTTCCCTCCATCCTTCTTTAATATCATGACACACATCCTAGTTCATTTGGTGAAGGAGATTAGTATTCTTGGACCTGTGTTCTTACATAACATGTTCCCCTTCGAGAGGTTTATGGGAGTCTTGAAGAAATATGTGAAAGTCCGTTCTAAGCCTGAAGGAAGCATCGCCCAGGGCTATGGAACAGAGGAGGTCATTGAGTTCTGTGTTGACTTTATTCCTGACATTGCTCCGATTGGCGTTCCCGAATCACGACATGAGGGGAGACTCAGTGGTAAAGGAACTTTAGGGAAGAAAACATATATTGGCATGGAAGACGATTATTTCAATAAAGCACACTACACAGTTCTTCAGAACTCGTCATTGGTGCATCCGTACATCGAGATACATAAGGAGTTCTTACGATCCAAGTTTCCAGGGAAGACTGAAGCTTGGATTAGGCGTCAGCACATGAAAAGTTTCAGTGGTTGGTTGCGAAAAGAATGTCAAGGCGATGACAATATTGATGAGCAACTGTATTTGTTGGCTAGGCAGCCATCGTGGCATATCCTCACGTACCAAGGGTACGAGATAAATGGGAATACATTTTACACAGTTGCCCAAGATAAAAGGAGCACCAATCAAAATAGTGGTGTTCGCATAGATGGCACAGATCCAAATGGGAATATACAAACATATTATGGCCGCATAGAAGAGATATGGGAACTAGACTACGCACCTAATTTTAAAGTCCCTTTGTTCCGGTGCCAATGGGTGAAGCTGACCGAAGGAGGGGTAACAGTCGACAAAGAGTATGGAATGACAACAGTGGACCTCAACAATATTGGATACAAAGAGGAACCATTCGTCCTTGCTGCCGATGTGAGTCAGGTGTTCTATGTGAAAGACATGTCTACAAAATCAAAGAGAGGAAAAAACGAAGACATCAACTCAATGATCAATGAGCCAAAGCGCCACATAATTCTTTCTGGGAAAATAAATATAGTAGGAATTGAAGACAAGTCAGACATGTCAGAAGATTACGAAAGAAATGTCCGAATTCCACCCTTCATAGTGAAGAAAGATCCAAGCATCATGTTAAATGATGAAGACACTCCATGGTTACGACAAGATCATAACCAAGGGTCATACGTCAAGAAGAAATTCACTGTTGTGCCCGCATGATACAACGATGCATGTTTAATATATTATGTTTTAGAGACGGATATTATGTAATATGTTTTCGGAACCCTAGATTGTCTAAAATTGAAAAGTTTTGAATACCAAGTTTGTTCATATCATCAATATCTACAATCCTTATATAGACCATTTTTTCATTTGAGAAAGCTTGAACAAAATGTAGTTCAATTTTCACAAGTGTGTGACATAGTTTTAGAAAGTCTATAAGAGATAAGGAAAATTGTGACTAGTGTTTGATAAAAATTTCTCAAATGGGAAAATTATCTATGTAACAATTGTAGATCTTGCTGAGATGATCAAACTTGGTATTCAGAGTTTTTTCATCTGAGGTCATTTAGTGTCTCATTTGAGCAAGTTTGACCAAGTCAAATTTGGTCAAATGAAAAAACAAAACTTTGACCCTAGTATTATGGACTCTAAATGACTTCGAATTGAAAAGTTTTGAATACCAAGTTTGTTAAACTCAAAAAGATCTACAATTGTTGTTTTGGTCAACTTTCCATTTGAGAAAGTTTGGACGGTTTAAATTTATGATTTTTAAATTTCGACGCCTACAAACTAGTTTTCGGAACCCTAGATTGTCTAAAATTGAAAAGTTTTGAATATCAAGTTTGTTCATATCATCAATATCTACAATCCTTATATAGACCATTTTTTCATTTGAGAAAGCTTTAACAAAATGTAGTTCAATTTTCACAAGTGTGTGACATAGTTTTAGAAAGTCTATAAGAGATAAGGAAAATTGTGACTAGTGTTTGATAAAAATTTCTCAAATGGGAAAATGATCTATGTAACAATTGTAGATCTTGCTGAGATGATCAAACTTGGTATTCAGAGTTTTTTTATCTGAGGTCATTTAGTGTCTCATTTGAGCAAGTTTGACCAAGTCAAATTTGGTCAAATGAAAAAACAACACTTTGACCCTAGTATTATGGACTCTAAATGACTTCGAATTGAAAAGTTTTGAATACCAAGTTTGTTAATTTTGGTCGAATTGAAAAAACAACAATCCTTATATAGGCCATTTTTTCATTTGAAAAAGTTGTACAACAAAAAATACTATATTTTCTTTATTTTTATAGATTTAACAAAAATTTCCTGTCAATTTTGGTCAAAAACCGAGAAAAAATTGAAACATTGACGTTACAATAATGTGATAATAAATTTCCTATCGAATAATATTAGTTTTATTAATTTTAAGTTACAAATATATTTTTGCATTAACAAAATACTTAGTATTAGTAACATTTATATTCTATATTCATAAAAGAAATTAAAAACTATAGGTTACAAAATTTTCCTATTTACAATAAATAATTAGTTAATCAATAGAATTTTTTAAAATAAATATTGCAAAGTATTGAAGTTGCTATGGAATTAATTGATTAACCTAGTATTAAACAAAATCAAAATCCCAGGTCTTTCCAATTACGCTGGCGGGTTGCCAAAATTTTCGGTGCCTTCAGTCCCGGCCCAGACCAAGAACCGGGACTAAAGGGTGAGCGGCAATTTCGGTGCCCGCCCAAAATACTTTTAGTCCCGGCTAGTAACACCAACCGGGACTAAAAACCCTTTAGTCCCGGCTTGTAAGGCGAGCCGGGACTAAAGGGTTGGGCCTTTAGTCCCGGCTGGTAATACAAGCCGGGACTAAAGGGTTTTTAGTCCCGGTTGGTGTTACTAGCCGGGACTAAAGGGTCCCGGCCTATATATATCGAACGGTTTCATCTTCTACCTTTCGATCTACACGTCGATCATCGCCGCCGCCACCGCCATCTTCGATCTCGCCTCCGTCGCCCCAGCCCCGCCCGGCCGTACATCGAGCTCGTCTCTGCCGCGCCGCCGTCGTCTTCTACCCCCGCCCGGCCGCGCCATCCGCCCGGCCCCGTCTCTGCCCGCACCCGAGCCCCCTCCGTCGACCGCTTCCCGCGCGCCCGGCGGCCTCGTCGTCGAGCCCCGCCGTCTCCGCCGCCGTACGTCGTCCTCGCGCGATCGAGGTGCTCAGCTCGGCCCCGCGCGTGGCCGGCCAGCACGCCCTGCCGGCCCGCGCCATCCGCCTCGATCCACAGCCTGCTAGAGCTTAGCTTGCTCTCGGCCGGCCAATATTAGATTAAAATGTTAGATTTAATTAGTAGTTTTTGATATATGTTAGATTTAAATGTATTAAAATTTAATTAGTACTTTATTTAGATAGTTTTTTTAGATAGTTTTTTATTATAGTATTTGATATATGTTAGATTAAAATGTATTAAATTTTAATTAGTACTTATTTAGATAGTTTTTTTAGATAGTTTTTTATTATAGTTTTTGATATATGTTAGATTAAAATGTATTATCTATTACTAGTTTATCTAATTTCATGTTAGATTTATTTAATTGGATTTAGTAATTATATATTCTATCTCTCTATATATATATATCTAGAGAGAGATTCTATATGTATACATATGGTACTTAATTAATTATTTCTATATGTATATATACATGTACTTATTTTCATGTGTTGAGAGAGAGAGAAAATTGTATCTAGAGAGACATTCTATGTGTTATCACATGCATATCTAGAGATATAGACATATGCACTTATTTCTATGTGTTGAGAGAGAGAGAAAATATATTGTATCATTCTATGTGTATATATATACATGTACTTATTTCCATGTTTTTGGATCGAAAGTGTTTTTGATTCGATTCCAAAGCCTATACCTTATTATTGTTTATCCTTATGAAATATTATGTGTTATTATATTTAATTGGATTTAGTAATTCTATATGTGTTATCACATGTACTTATGTTATGTACCATAATAATTCTATCTATGTGTTATCTTGAAGATACAAATGGCTGCTCCGGATGATAACTTGAGTGATGACATAATGGCGGATATTATCAACGCCGGCACCAATGTGGATGTAGATGACACGAGTCAGTACTTTGCTGATTATGAGGATATCCTGAATATGCCGGTGGTTGAAGATCAACAAATTGTCGCGCAAGAAAATACTAGCGAGGTATATTCGATTATCTATCATCTCTTATAGATGCATGCGTACGTATATTTGTTGTTAATCGTTGTGTTTCTACTCATGTAGCCGGTCTCTGGATCTACATCAACCACCGACAAAAGTAGGAAAGTCCGAGGGCCAAAAAAGCCATTAGAGGGCCGTTTCATAATATCAGAATTCGACACCGACACCGGCAAACCATTGGGACCACATGCTCAGACATATGTCAATCAATGTGGGTTTATTGTAAGGGATAGGATCCCAGTTAGTGCTCGTGAATGGAAGCAGAAGATATCCGCTCCTAATGTTAGTTTTGTATCTGATCGTGATAAGAACCTAGCTTGGAGAGATATCACTCAGCATTTCACATTACAAGCAGATGATGCTTTGAAGGAGCTAGTGAGGGATTGGACAATGAAGAAGATGGCAACATTGTTCCAGAGTTGGAAGAAGACATTGTATAAAAAGTTTATCTTGAAGAATGCTACGCCGAATTTCAATGCTAAGGCGTTTGTCAAGTTGGAGTCCCATTGGGATGCCTTCATAGAATACAAGACATCTCAAGACAGTGAGGAACGTGTGATGAGGAATCGGCAGAATGCCCGACAGAAGCAATACCATCATCGCATGGGATCAGGTGGTTATAGGAGTGCTATTCCCAAGTGGCAGAACCTAGAAGCAGAGATTACTGCCAAGGGAATCATACCTGAAACAATAGAAAAGAACTGGCCTCAACGCGTGAAGAATTGGTTCTACGCTCATGGGGGAAGCCTAGACCCAGACACTGGCAAGCTAATTTTCGGCCAAAAAATTGAGAGAGCAACACAGAGACTAGCTCGTGCTAGGGAAGAAGCTGATAGTGGTGTTTTCAAGCCCAACAGAGAGAAGGATGAATTGACATATGCCCTAGAGAATCCCGAACACGGTGGTCGAACAAGAGGCTATGGGGCGGTTCCGTGGCTACACGCATTCCCAGCAGACAAGGATACCTACAGAAGCCGCCAGAGAAAGAAGGATGAGGAGGCAGAACGAATTTGTGCATTGGAGCAATTTGTTGATGAGTCACGACAAGCATTGCTTGAATCACGTGAACGAGAAAAATCTCTTGAGGCAAGAATGCAGGAGGAGATCAAGAGGCAAGTGCAGCTAGCAATGAGTCAAATGCAATCGCAATCAACGCCGGGAGTCACCATTAGCCCCGTTGGTCAGATGAAAAGCAGTTGTGCTTCTACGGAGCTGCCAGTTATTCAAGACGACGCTGGGTTGCGCTTCCCTGTTGATAACATTACCGAGCCTCTAACAAAATGTGAGCTGCACATTCCAGATGGTAATGCATCAATCATGGTGGCTGTCGGGGTTGTATCTCCAATAGACCGAACGAAGACACCAAGAATCTATGGGTCAGTTATTCAACCTGGATATGCTAGCGTCTCGGTCGATAGAGTGCTCAAAGGTTACAGCAATGTTCCTCTTGACATTGAAGGCGGTGATGGGGAGAAGACACTAGGAGAAACAGAGAAGACATTTATTCAATGGCGCAAACGCTTCATCATCATTCCTGGGGCGCCACCGCTTCCCCTACCTCACCCTAGGTACGAATGAAAGTGAATGAAATATTATTTTCCATTAATTTTCTATTGGCTTCAAAAATAATTGACACACAAATTGTTTTTATAGCAGGGTCTCTCCCCAGCCTAGCCTAATCATTCATTCCCCATCTCATCACAGCGTCGCGGGGGGCGAGACGACTTCATCCCCACGGCGATCGCCAACTCCTACACCGGCCCCATCGCCTCCACAACGATCTCCAACTCCTACACCGGCCCCATCGCCTCCACAACGATCTCCAACTCCTACACCGGCCCCACCGCCTCCACAACGATCTCCAACGTCTCCACGCCGGTCTCCACCAACACTGGCCTCATCGCCTCCACGCCGATCTCCAACACCGCCCCCACCCCCTCCACAGCGACGCACTACAAAGACGTCTAAGGTCCCGGCGGCAAAGAAGACCCCAAGAAAAAGAGTTATTTCTCAAGAAATACTTCCTGAAAAGACTGATGAGCAAATAGCAGCTGAAGAAGACAAAAAAGTAAAAGATTTTTTTATAGATATCAAAAACAAGAGTTAAGCAAAGCTTAAGGAGAAGCCGTACTTTTACATACCACGAGATGTGCTGAGGCAGAAGGTCGATGCTCACAAGAAAAAGATGATTGAACTTCGTAAGCCTTCGCCACTATCAGACTATGACCGCTCCCTCGTGAAGTCACATGATGCAGATAAGAAAAGGAAAAGAGCATCAGGGAAGGATGTCCCACAGCTTAGACAACAGAAGCAACCAATGCAAAATCTTGTTGTTGCTAATGAATATGGTTCCAACATAGAAGTCTATCGACCAGACAACTCTGGAGAAGTGTCGGTTCAAGCCCTTAATGCTTTTTTTAAAGATACTGGTTTAACCTTGGATCAATTGACGGGCAAAGCTCCAATCCAGAACCTGGAAGTTGATACCTGGAAGACTTATAAATATGGCAAAAGTCTATACAACCCTGCGGCTCTGAATGAATTGGGTACGCAAATGTACTTGCTCAACAAGTGGTACATGCAGGCGTGTGGCAGGGGTGAGCAGTGGATCTTTGTCAGATTTAGAGACCATCATTACTTCCGTGGCGATGACATCTTACATATTAGTTTCGAAGAATTGCATCAACTATTCCACTTGGACGCTCTGGACAAATCAATCATGAGCTTCTTTTGTTTGTAAGTGATTCTTACTTTTATTTAATAAACTCACTTCCATGCGTACGTGTATATAATTATCCTCACATGTAACTTATATTTATATATAGATTACAGATGTCAGAGCTCCAAAGAATACAAGACACCAGTGTTGGCTTCATTGATCCTTATATCGTATTCAAAACCGATATTATTGTCAAGGACCACTGGGTATCTGAAGCACAGACGAATATCATGAAGTTCTTCGTGAAGCAGCACGACAAGACAACAATACTTTTCCCGTACAACTTTGAGTAAGTGTTAATAATAATGTAGTCTACACATTTTATGTAATATCAATACAACTTATATGCATGTACGTGTGTGTATAAACCAATGCAGTTTTCACTGGATACTCATTGTCATTGAGTTAAACTCAAGTCGGTTACTAATCTTTGACTCGTTGAGAAAAGAACGGGCACTATACCAAGATATGATAGACATTATCCAGGGGTAATTTCGATCTCTCGCGCACAACTATTATTGAATAGACTTTGCCATAATTTATTAACGATCGTACATTATTGGTCGCACAGGGTTTGGAAAGAGTTTATTCGGCAACATCGCAAGGATTGCAAGGCACCACTTAATGTAGTTGAAATACCAGTAAGTTGTACTATATACACTTCCTCACGTGTTTAATTACTATATCGTACTTCAATTTACGTGTGAGATGATGAGAATAATCTTCTTCTCGTACAGTGGTGTTTGCGGCAGGAACCAGGTAATAACTTGTGTGGATACTACGTTTGTGAATTTATCACTGCGCACATAAGAAGAACTCCTGAAGATGTCCTCAGAGTACGTATATATCAATTTTTATTTATTTTTAAATGAATATATATACATATATGTGTATTAATACTTTTCCTTTTATTTCAAATGCAAGACTGAATGGTTGAAACGAAGGGTCATACAAAAAGACCATCTGAAAGCAGTTCAAGAGTCAATAGCAGGATATCTTCTAGAAAAAGTGCTAAATCCCAACGGCGAGTTCTACCTTGATCTTAAGGAATAAATGATGTAAATTAAATATTTATTGATATCGTTATTTTCGAGAACAAGATTATGAAAGTGTTGTATATATACATATATATATATATATATATATCTATAATATATATAGTTTCATACTTTATTCGAATATAATAATGCTCAAGATGAGAATTAGATGTAATTATATGCATGCGTGTATTTATATTAGCAACGTAGAATACGTACATAAAAACATATTATATATTAAACAAATACGTGTAACTGAACTGAAAACAAATTAAACAAAAAAAAAGAAAAAGAAAAGGAACCTTTAGTCCCGGTTGGGGTTACCAACCGGGACTAAAGGGTGAACCATTAGTCCCGGTTGGTAACCCCAACCGAGACTAAAGGGTGCGCCAGGTTCGCTCGGCTGGAGGGCCTTTAGTCCCGGTTGGTGTTATCAACCGGGACTAAAGGTCCCTCTTTAATCCCGGCTCGATGACCCGGGACTGAAGGTTCCACCTTTAATCCCGGGATCGTTGTCCCGGCGCGGTAACCGGGACTAAAGGCTGTTACCGCCCGGGACAACAGGTCCATTCTGTAGTAGTGACAACAGCAACAGCAACAGCAACAACGCGCACGCATATGGCAGCATTCATCTCCTCGGTAGTGCCACGCACTGTGCGTCGACAGTATATGTTCGGGCTGTACGCATCGATCGATGCTTACAAGACATGCGTCCGTCTGTCCACTGTACCGCCAGGTCAGCCAGACGACAAAAGGTATATAACAGGTTCTGTCAAGATACACGTACGTAGACTGTAGACCAGACCACCCGGCCTAACGACTCGATTAAGTGTCAACGTAACCACAATGCTACTTTGGCTACCAAATCCTACGTACAGACGACGCGATCGACTAGCTCGGCAATCAATCAACATGCACGCGCGCACGTACTGACAAGCACGCCTACTCGTCAGCCGGTGCCGCGGTGCTCTGTACTCTCTAGCAAGCAAGTAGTCCGCCTGGCAACCACCGCGCGGCGCGTCCGCTCCGATCCGGCCGCTGCAGCTCGCAAGTACACCGCGCGCGGACCGGCCGGCCGGGCAAGCAAATCCATCCCTCTCTCTACGGGGCGAGCGGCGTCGTGTTGTGTGGCGACACGCGACAGTCCGGCGCCCCATGCACGCACAGTGCGCGTGCGAGGCAACGTGCCACCAACCGGGGAGGAACCAGGTGTACCGGCAGGGGGGCGCGTATCGTGACTGCACAAGGGGGGAACTGGTACCGAGCGTACGGCTACGACGACTGCCGAGTGCAGCCGGGGGAAGAGCCCGACGTGCCAGCGACCATGCAAAGCCTAGTTTGGCTGGCACGCAAAGTGCAGGAGGGTCACCTCGGCTCCATTAATTCATTGCAGGCCTGGTCAGGTTGTGCTCTGCCATTATGAGAGTGGACGGTCTGATTAAGCTTATTATTAAGCTATGTACTGTTCGCATGAAGCACCATAGCCCAGGGCATTTCAGGTACTGTTACGATTTGATGAGAGCGTATAAAGACAGGAAGAAGGAGCTCCACCAGGACCCTACATTAGGCCTACACATGGTATTATGGGCCGGAGAAACATCACCATTTTTGTACACGATGGGCCGAACTCCCTGAAAGAAGGAAAAAAACATGGGCCTCTCAAAGAAATAATTGAAGACGAGCATCTCCACACTCCAGCAATGGCCCTACATCAGAACATCTGCTTAAGATTTGAGCGTCTCCCTTGTTTTTCCAATCCTTAAATAGTTAAATTTCTACTCCAACTTGAGCAATAGCTTTCCATTTAAAGCTCATGCTTTTTTTATGGCAAGTGATACCCTTCTGTCAGCTGAATGCATTTTTCTTTTCTTTTCTTTCTTCTTCCATCACTGTAGGAGGAGAGGCTCGGCGTGAGGCGCGCTCACAATAGGGAGGCGCTCTATGGAGAGGAGCCCGCGGTGGTGAGGTAGAGGCTATCGGGAGGTCGCGTGTGCGATGAAGCCAGTCGAGATGAGGGCGCCTATGAAGGAGCCATGTGGGCACCATGGATCCGGATAGAAATGGATGATGAGAGTTGGGAAATAGAAAAAGGAAGGGGCCCTAGAGGAGAGCCTCTAAGAGATACTCAGCTGGAGTTGAGTTTCTTTTTTCCTACCTGTACATCAGAAGTAAGAACAACTTTAAGAATCTATCTATAACCTTCATTATTAATAGTAATAGGGATTTTGATGAAAAAATGCCATCAAGCAGCTTCTTTAATTAGAACATCTCCAAGAGCCTTTCTAAACTCACAATCTAAATCATCATTTGAAGAGCTATTTGAATAAAAATTGCTCTCTATATCTTTTCACTCTCCAACTACATCTTACACGCACTATAAAGAACCAACACCGCTTTCCGTTTTTTTTTTTTTTGCTAGTGAGAAATCTAAAATAGAGGATCTCTGTTTTTAGAGATATAATTAAATAAACTGTTGGAGAGGTTTTTTTCACCAAAATCTCTATTTCTATAAATTAGGAAGGATATAAAGAGGCTTTTGGAGTTGTTTTTAGATCTTCAAATATTAACATGTTCTATTCTGGATTTTCTTGCTAGTCAAGGATAGAGAGCTAGATGTCTAGATTGGCTCTCTAGAGTGCGCATAAGACATAGAATAATTGTTGGAGTATGAAAAGATATAGAGCGCGACTCTTTATGTAAATAGCTCTCTAAAAGATTATTTAGAGAAGCGAGTTTAAGAAAAACTTTTGCAAATGCTCTAAGACGAGGGCGTCTGCTGCAGAAGCTCTTTGGATAGCGCTCTTAGGAGGATAGCCTGATCTTCTGCTGCGACCTGCAGTGCTGCCTACTCCATGGCCTGGCCTCCGTTTACGGCCTATGTGCAGTTGAGGAATTAACTGAAATTTCCATTGATTTCCCTATCTGTTCTTACGCTTGCTCGGGGCATTCGGATCGGTTCCTCTTCAAAATCACATTACCATTGATCTCACGATAAACTTATTACTGCCAAAGAATGAGAGGACAGATCAGGAGAGGTGGACGAAAAGAGTTGCATTGCATGATACAGAATGCGAGAACAGATGGAGAACGGTGAACGAAAAGAAGAGGAGTTGCATTGCATGGTACATTCCATTCTAGGGAGAAGATACAGATCACATGTTCCAAGTTTATGCATAAGAACACAACACGGTTTGGCCTGGTATCTACATCCGCACGACCACCGCCCAACCCAAGAAACCGAAAAAGAACCCGCCAACCCAGACCTCCAAAACGAAGATGTCATCATCCATGTAATTAACATATCATCAGAGGATGCACGGCGGCATCAGACCTCAGACGCGATGGTGCTGCAACTGCAGAAGCCGCGAGTAGGCGCCCTCCGGCCGGGCCAAGAGGTCGTTGTGGCTGCCGTGCTCCACGATCCGCCCGTCCTGCACGACAGCGATGCGGTCCACCCCTCGGATCGTGGACAGCCGGTGCGCCACCAGCACGGTGGTCCGCCCCTTCATCAGCCGCTCCAGCGCCTCCTGCAGCACGCATTCGGACTCCGCATCCAGCGCGCTCGTCGCCTCGTCCAGCAGAAGGATGGCCGGGTCCTTGAGCACCGCCCTGGCGATGGCCATCCGCTGCTTCTGCCCGCCTGACAGCTGCATCCCCCGCTCGCCCACCGCCGTCTTGTAGCCATCGGGCAGCTGGCTGACGAAGCCGTGCACGTTCGCCGTCTTCGCCGCCTCGATCGCCTCCTCCTCGGTCGCACCCTCCTTGCCGTACGCAATGTTTTCAAGGATGCTCGAAGCGAAGAGGACTGGCTCCTGCTGCACGAGGCCGATCTTGAGCCGCAAGGACTTCAAGTTCAGCGTTCGGATGTCCTTGCCATCAATGGCCACTTTCCCCCCGCACGGGTCGTAGAACCGCTCGATGAGAGCAATGACCGTGCTCTTCCCTGAACCGCTGGCTCCGACTAGTGCTTGGCTGCGCCCTGCTTGGATTTTCAGGTTGAAGTCCTTGAAGATTTGAATGTCTGGGCGTGCTGGATACGAAAAGTCTACATGCCGCAACTCAATGTCCCCTCGGATGGTGGTGACCCGCTCTGACTCTGGATCATCAGGTTCAATTCTTGTTGCTCTGTTGAGGATGGCAAAGACGGATCGGATGGATTCACCTCCACGGATGATCTCTGGGGCGAGGCTCACCGTCTCAGCTACGGAGTTGGCAGTCACCACAAGGACAACAAAAACCTTGATGACCTTGGAGAAGGTGGACCCATGTGACCGCACAAGATGAGAACCATACCAGAGGATGAGCGCTTCTGAGGAGTATAAGCAGAGCTGCGACAGGCCAAACAGAAGACCTGATGTCTGGCTGCGGCGGAGGATTTGCTGCTCTGGTACACGCAGTTCATGGCTGAAGAGTGACAAGATTTTGCTTTGAGCGTTGAAGGCCGCTACGGTGCGGATATTGCTCACTCCTTCACCTGCAACCATACTGCTCTTGGCATGTGCCTTTGCCGTGTCACCAGCAAAGCCCTTCATTGAAAGTTGCTGAAAGCACAAAAAGAAACAACATTCTTATTTCAGAGATAGTGAAGTTGTCATCAGTACATATTCTACACAGCCAGTATAAAACTACGAATTGTTCTGATTTCGACAAGCAACTAAACTGGCAAGACGTGTTGGCATTCATATTTTCTTAAAGATGGACTTGAACAGTAGGTTAAGTCTCAAGATGACAGAAAGACATCAATCACTTAAAAGTAGGCAAAGAAATTACCTGAGCAAAGTTGGCAAGCACAAGTAGAGGGAAAGTGGCCAGAATAAGTATTGCTACTCTCCATTCAATGATAAATCCAACAACGAAAGAAGTCATAAGGGAAGTCATGTTCTGCAGGATGACTGATATTCTCTCAGCTATAGCCGACTTCACATCAGCTGCATCAACAGCTAGACGTGCAGCCACAAGACTTGAATTGTTTTCTTCTTCGTCAAACCAACCAACTTCATTCCTAAGTATTGCTGCAGTGAATATCGTAGAGATTCACAACATATTCAAATGACACCACAAAAACTGATTTCAGAATGGAGAAAATACATACCAGACAACATCATCCGCCTAACCCGGGTTGTAAGATTTTCTCCCATGATGCTGAAGAAGTAATGCTGCACAAGATAAGCAATGACGGCATATATGCCAGTGCCAATATAGATGAACACATATAGCTTAGTTTTCTTCTCCATTTCATTGGGGTCCCTGTAGTAGAACACATCAAGCATTTCACCCATAACAATGGCAAAAGTTGGGCCAATAAATCCTGAGAGGACAGAACCAATGGCCCCCAACACTGCATAAGGCCATTCAGGTGCATTCAGTTTCAGAAGCTTGAAGAAGTATCCACGTGGTGGTGGGTATTTGCGGTCATTATCAGCATTAGAAATCATCTCAATGCGACCATCCGCTCCAGTACTGTACTGATAACTGAGGTTCCTTAGACTTCCAGACCTTAGGCTGAGAGATTTGGTGGAAAGTGAGCTTGTCAAGTGAATTGACCGTGACCTGCGGGTAGATGCACCTCCAAGATCCCTATTCCGTGCTGTTTCCTGAAAACGGACAAGGGCGGCATATGCTCCAGAGGTTCCTTTTGCTAGGAGTTCATCATGTGTCCCCGTCTCAACAACTTGGCCTTGTTGGATCACAGCGATCATGTTCACGTTTCTTATAGTGGACAGACGATGGGCAACAACTACAGTCGTCCTCCCAGCCATCAAACGGTCTAAAGCTTCCTGCACAATGCTTTCTGAGTCTGCATCTAATGCACTGGTAGCCTCATCGAGGAGCAGAATCTTTGGGTTCTTCAGCATAGCACGAGCTATTGCTATACGTTGTTTCTGACCACCAGAGAGCTGGATGCCTCGCTCACCTACCTGTGAATGAAAAAATGAAGAAATTAATATTTAATTGATTAGACCCAACTTACACGTATGTGGAAAAAATATAGACGCACCATTGTGTTGTAACCGTTTGTAAGAAGAGATATAAAACTATGGGCATTGGATGCAGTCGCTGCAGCCTCAACTTCTGCAATAGTTGCATCTGGCTTTCCATACAGTATATTCTCAAGGATTGTTGTTGCAAAAAGAGCAGGTTCTTGGTTTACCAGACCAATCTGATCTCTCAGCCACCTCAACTGGAGTGTCTTTATGTCGACATTGTCTAGCAAAACCTGGCCTGCAATGCAAATGAAGTTAGCCAATAGTTTAAAAGGAGTCCATAAATTCAAAGGAAGCAAATCAACAGCCTCTAAGATGATGTCTGATGCTACCTTCATTAGGATCATAGAACCTTTCTATCAAAGCCACAACTGTGCTCTTTCCAGACCCACTGCCTCCAACAACCGCAACCGTTTTACCAGCAGGGAAGAAAAGAGAGAAATCCCGAAAGATTATAACATCAGGCCTTGATGGATAACTGAAAGTAACTTCCTTGAATTCTATGTTTCCATGGACCTCTGCCAACCACTTTCCATCCTTATGATCATTGACTATGGAGGGTTTCTGGCGAATGACCTCCAACAGTTTGTAACCAGCAATCTTTCCTTTACTGAAGGCTCCGAGGTTTGAGAAAGCCTGGCCAAGACTCCTGTAGAAACAATTAAGCAGTTATTGCACACAAGACATGAGGGAAACAGCTCATGGACCGGGGGAAATAAGTGAAACAGAATTATAATAATATCAACATCTTTTTTCACTTACATGCCACCGACAATTGCAGAAAAGATCGCAGTAAAAGCCTTTCCACCATCAGTCTGCCCATTCCTGATGAAGACCCCGGCATACCAAAATACCAGTGCCCATGACATGCAAGCTATCCCATAAGTACATCCAATTCCAAGACCTTTGGCCATCCCAGCTTTGTAACCAAGCTTCAGTGTGTTCTGGATTGCTTCAGAATAGGAATTGAGTGCTTTGCTCTCTCCAACAAAAGAGTACACTGTTCTTACTTGTGCAATTGCCTGTTCCAGAATTATCTCAGTCACCAAATAAGTAGAATGGCAAGAAACTAATTCTTACAAGCTACAACATAGTGACTAATAGATTGTCAAAAAAAATGTGTACATAGTATGACAAACAAATTAAATTGTTTAGGCCATGTTTGGTTCCCTTCTAGTCATTGCCACAATTCTTTGCCAAAACATGCCTAAGGTGTGGCTGATAATTTGCTCACCACACATAAGGCAATGTTTGCCAAATATGTCTATGGACTATGGAGGGGTAAGAAAGATTGTGTCAAGTCACAACTGTTGCAATTAAATAATTCAAACAAACACTCCACCTATTGCTGGTAGAGGCATAGCATAGAGAAGTACTCCACACTACAAAAAAGGAAATTGACAGAATCCAAGACAAGCTGTAATTTCACATGAATAAATATATGTCATTTTGGCTTTAAAAAAACAATGTATGTCGGTTCCTTATGGAAAGGAACAAAGGCATTCAGCAATCAGCAGCCTTCTTATCAACAATTGCTCATGACCGAAACATGGTTAAAAATGGTTCACTCAATTCCCAGAATCCTCTCTAACACTACATATGTTTCACAGTGATCATATTTTACCCATAAAAGAATCAAAATATATTATCCTAACAAAGTTACATGATTAAATTTTATTCAGTACTGCGCCACAATTGACAGGCTATATAAGAAATATCACAATCGAAACTGTGCACAGAATTAATATGCATAATTTTTGTACAATCAACTGAAAATAACTAGGTCAATAGATTCTTCAAAAAACAACCTACGCCACAATTGACAGGCTATATAAGAAATATCACAATCGAAACTGTGCACAGAATTAATATGCATCATTTTTGTACAATCAACTTAAAATAATTAGGTCAATAATTCTTCAAAAAACAACCTAACTGTCCTTTTGTTAGGGGAAAAAGTCTACGTAACCCCCCTGACGTTTAGCCTGTGGACTACTTAACCCCCTGAAGTACAAAACCATGTATCTAGCACCCTAAAATTTGCCAAACCATTCAAAAAAAACCCTGCCACTGGTTTTGCTATCCGGTTTTCTCAGTTGGCATTCCATCGTGGCAAAGGATGACATGTTGGCAGTGGACCCTTTGTATCTTGAGGGACAGCAAATTCACATGAGCGGACAGCACATGTTCTGGAGGGAAATATCCTTCCGTTCCCGCCAAAACACCTCCACAAGGAGACACCACTGACTCGGCTGCATCTGCTTTCGCTCCCAACCACCATCGCACACAGCTGCTTTGGCGGCTCCACCCGTTTGACCTTGAGACTTGAGAGGACTGGCGACGCTAGCAGATGCACTACACCACCGGCCACCTCTAGCTTGAGAGCCAAGAACGCCACCAGCCTCCTCGCTGCTCCAATCTCATTCTCTCCGGTGTCATGGATCCAGTTGCAGTTGCAGGCATGACGACGGGGTATCGGGAACCAGTGCAAGTATGCGCTCGCGCGGCCGGCAAGATCATCCTCGCCAGCAAGCACGCCGTCGTCCACGGCTCTGCTGCAGTCACGTCGCCGCCGCCATCGACCTCTACACCAACTCCTCGCCCCTCCCTCTGCTCCCGCCCACCCACACACACACACCCTGGCTTCTTTTCATTCGTCGTCGCTGGCTCGCTGCTGCTGTTGGCACCCTTCTCACACAGTCCTTCCTACGAGCAGCCGAGCGGGACTGCGGGAGACGGTGGCGGTGCTGACTCCGGCGCGGTGGAGCTGGATCTCGTGGTCATGCTCGCGCCTCCGCAGGGTGCAGGGGGAGGAGAGCGCCAACTCTCGTCAGCCCGGCCTCTTCTTCCTGCGTAGACTCTCGTATGTCTGGCTGTCTGCTCGTCATCGTCAGCTCGATCGTGTGCTTTAACTTATATAAGGCCCGTGTTGAAAGACGTGATAATTATCTCCTGTGGGCTGTGGCTTCGATAGGATAGGTTGTGGAGTTGTATAAATATCAGCTAACAAACTCTTGATTTGCATGGTCGTGATAGTTAGTTGTGTTGATGTAGTCATACGTGAAGATAGCTTGTTGTAACAAACTCACGAGTCACGACCAGCTCTCTCGGCTTGTTAGCTTCTGTACTCACATCTATTTGTGTGGCCAATCGAGGGGCTCTTCCTCGATATAATTAACACGTACCCGTCGGACTCTAGTAAGAGAGCCGGCATTCCAAGAGGCCTCTGATCAATTCACAGTTCCGGTCATGCATGCACGCGCCGCAGTGCCACCAGACTTCTTCCAACTGCGTCGCCACCATTCTCGTCCACGCGCTAGGTAGTAGCTGCCTAGCTGCTTCGTCTCTGCTTGCTCGTGCTGCGTTGCCAACGAACCAAGCGACGCCGGGCAGTGCACGGCAGCGGCGACACATCGATGGAGAAGCAGCAGCACATCCACGGAGAAGCAGCACCAGAGATCGACCAGGCACTGCGCGGCAGCAGCGACGTCGCCCTGGCTGCGCGCCAAGTATGAGGCAGCTCATCATCCGCCGAGCCTATGTGTTGTACTTGTACCCGACTACCCGTACGTACTCCACGCACACGCTCTACTCTTCGGCATGTTCCTTTGCCACGGTGGAATGCCAAGTGAGCAGCCAAGTGAGCAAAACCGGGTAGCAAAACCAGGGCAGGGTTTTTTTTTAATGGTTTGGCAAATTTTAGGGTGTTGGATATATGGTTTTATTCTTCAGGGGGTAAAGTAGTCCACAGGCCAAACGTGAGGAGCTTATATTTCCTTTTGTTAGGCATAGGCTACCAAACCTAGTCACTTAGATTAAATTAAACAGGCTTTAGTTATTTTTACTACTTTCATTGCGCAATCAGCTTTGTGCAAATAGGCCCTCTTGAAATAAATCCACAAGTAGAAAATGGGGCGACAGCGCCACCATACCAAAAGTTGAGCCAAACAAGTCCTGTGAAAAGCAGAAACCCACAAGGCACTTGCCCCACCAAGTTTGTGGAATGGCTCATAGGATTCCCAAAGCATAAAAAGTTGAAAAAGAACAAATGGCATGTTGGTCAGTCGTCCTATACAGCATAAAAAACAAGATTTTTGGCTCCTAATCAGCAGACAGCACCAGGAAATACTACCAACCCACCAGCCCAATTCTATCCCAAGTCCAAGCGTCCACTAAGAAATGCACAGATTTATCGAACACGAATCCTAATCCTAAGCCAAGAGAAATATATATAATAATGGCACAAATCAGCAGTATACCCGTAGCAGCCAAGTTCCCCACGGGAAACACGGCAGGAGGCAAGAGTCGCTGTTACCTGCTCCGCGACGACGCCAGCATTGGCATAGGACTCCCGGCTTTTGGAAGTGAGCCCGGTGAGCGTGTACGCGTACAGGCCGCCAGCGAAAGCGATGGCCGGGATGACGGCCACACTGAGTAGCGCAAGCCGCCACGCCGAGACGAATCCGACGACGAGCCCGGCCAGGAAGGTGGCGATGTAGTGCATGAAGTTGCCGACCTTCTCGCCGATGGCATCCTGCACGAGCAGCGTGTCGGTGGAGACGCCGAAGACGATGTCGCCCGTGCGCGCGTCCGTGTCGAAGAACCCCACGTCCTGCCGCAGCACGGCGTCCAGGTACGCCTTCCGGAGCGCGATCACCTGCCGCTCCCCGGTGTACATCCAGCACGCGATCTCTGGAAAAGGAAAGAAAATGCAGCTTCAGTCGGTGTGCAAGAAACGATAGTGCGGAAGCCTGCAAACGCCATTGTAGACTGAAGCAGCAGGCCACGCCGCCGGCAGCCGGCCGGCATGGTGGACGCCGGCGAGCCCGCTTTCCGGATTCGTCGACACGAAAACGAGACAAACATGATGTACGGAGTAATTGTTAACTTTTCCCCGTTTGGAGTGAAGGTGACGGGATTTTATTTTATTTTGGTTGCCTCTCATCTGGGGAGCGGTAGTATCTGTTCGTACACACGCACCTTACACACACCATCCATGTATAAATAAACCTACAACCACACGCACCTTACACACACCATCCATGTACAAACAAACCTACAACTACCCTCAGATCTGAAGATCGCGTCTTTTTTGAGATCACCGATATCCACTGATTCCGTAGACGACGGGCACATCACGATTTCATTGTGGCATCACGCGAGAGAGGTAGACACCTGGAAATTATTTTGCTTGCACGAGCAAGCGGTGCAGAACCGGGGTTCGAACCCCGGCCGGCTCCCACCACCGGAGCTCTGCCGCTGCGCTACACGCGCGTCCGCGAAAGTGACGGGACTTGTGTAACTGAGTGGGGTGGTCTTCCAGATGCCCCACCGGCCATGACTAGGGTCTTGTTTAATGTGGTGTTTGGTTGCCCTCTAAATTTTAGTCGTTGTTCTATCGAATATTTGGATATATACATGGAGTATTAAATATAGACTAATTACGAAACTAATTACATAGTTTACGATTAATTTGCGAGACGAATCTTTTAAATCTAATTAGTCCATGATTTGACAATGTGTTGTTACAGTAAACATGTGCTAATGACGGATTAATTAGGCTTAGAAAATTCGTGTCTTGGAGTACCGACGGATTATGTAATTTATTTTTTTTATTAGTATCCAAACACCACATACAATATTCTCCCGACACACCTCCTAAATTTTAGTCCTCCTAAATTTTAGTCAGAGGATCTAAACACCATGTAAATCTAGCTACTACCTCCGTTTTCTTTTACTTGTCACCGAATTTTTACTGTACCAATTTTGACCATATGTTTTTTCCTACAAAAGATTTTTAGATACATCAAGTTTTCACATATATGATCTTTTATTGAACATACTTCATTAGTGTTATATACATTGAAGTATCTAAGATTTTTTTAGAAGAAAAAATAGATAGTCAAATTTGCTACAGTAAAAAGTTGCTGACAGGTGACATCGGAGATGTTTGATATTAATAAAAAATACAAATTACATAATCCAAGATAAATATATTAAGAATAATTAATCAGTCATTAACATATGTGTTACTGTCTCATCACGTTGTCAAATCATAAATTAATTAGACTTAAAAGATTCATCCAGTAAATTAGTCACAAACTATATAATTAGTTATTTTTTTAGTCTATATTTTATATTTAATATTTCGTGTGTCAAACGTTGAGACTTTTGAAGGAACTAACAAAGGCCTAGATCCTATTTCTCGAATAGGCCCCTGTACTCCATTACTATGCTTGACAAGAACCATGGTGCGTCGGAGAATACAGGCAGCCTGTTCGTTTATTTTATTGGTTTCAGACAGCTTATATAATATTTTTCTCCCACGATCTAGATTTAACCAGCCGAGCTTATCGAGCTTATCGGCCCACAAAGCGAGCAGGCTGAGGATGTGATGTGGCCGGGGAATCGTACGGAACTCGAGGGGGACGGGGAATGGCGGATGGATAGGGGGAGGTCACCTGCGTAGGAGGAGACGCAGACCACCAGCCCCAGGTAGACGAAGTAGAGCGCATACTGCAAGAGAAGAGCAGAGGAAATAAATCATGACATAAACACAGGTGAGAGTTGAGACGAGAAGCGGTGATCTTGGCGAAAGAAACCATATCCGAGATAGGCAACAAAGTACAAACGGGTGAGCAAAGAATGAAGAACTGACGGACCTTGGCGACCTCATCGGTCATGGTGCGGAGGTCGGTCTGGTTCTTGCCAAACCCGTTGATGAGGTCCCCGAAGAGCAGGAAGAAGAACGGCATGGCGGCGCCGTGCGCCAGCGCGCCCAGGCTGCCCCCGGCCATGAGCATCAGGTCCCACTTGTCGGCGAACGAGAAGAGCTCGTGGAACGCCACGGCCTGGTCCCCCCTCTTCTTCCCCTCCCCCGCCGCATCGCCGCCTCCTCCTCCTCCGTTCGCCACCTTGTCCGCCTTCCCGTCCGCCGCCGCCGAGTCCGCCATCGCAATGCGCTCCCCCGCCTGACCCGGACCTCCGGTAGCGCGGCTCGCACTCTCAGGCCGCAGTCACGGCGCCCTGCGGCATTTGTGAAGGTGTCGCCGCTTTTGCCTGCAAAGGGAGAGGCGGAAATCCGGAAGCCGGAAGCGCCTGCTTGGGATAGCCTCGGTAACCGTGACGTGCAGGCGAGGTCTGTGGGGGTGGTGCTGGTGGGGGTGAGCTTTTGTGTTCCGCGCTGCGGTGGTCAGGTCAGAAGCTAGCGCGGCGTCGGGGCGAGTGATAAAGAAGAGGGCAGTGCAGTGTGGGCGCGGGGTCAGGGAGAGCCACCGCCCACTTCCGCTCACTGGCGGTGAGCTTTACCGCTCGCTCTGCCATTTCTTCACCAGGATTGCAATTTGCAAATTATTGAGGTTAGTTTTGTAAAAAAAAATATTTACCACAGATTTGATGAGTCAAAAAAAAGCTATAAGTTGGACAAAAATATTTGCTAAAAATTTGGCAAACAAAAAATGTGTTTTTATATAATGAAACAGAGAAAACATATTATATAATCTAATAGTCTACTTTTGGGCCTATTTATTTTTAGTTTTGGATTGTTGATCGTAGTTTTTTCATAATTGAAACTGAAACCAACTAACATACTACCTTTAATATTAAGTAGGGGGCAACCCTCCTGTTTACCTCAAAAAACATACTCCCTCCATCACTAAATAACTATTGTTTTTTTGTTTCCGACTCCGTGTCGTAAGTTTGACTAGATTTGTAAAAAATACGTGCAAAATTTGTATCTCCAAATAAATTTATTATGAAAATAGATTTAACGATCTATCTAATGATATTAATTATGTACCATAAATTTTAATTTTTTATATAAAATTAGTTAAAATTATTTCTCAGAAAGCAATAATGACAGTTACTTAGGGACTGAGTGAGTACCGCCTTTAATAACCTAGGCACTAGACTGTAACAAGTCAACAACCCAGCTTGTAGCACGTTGTATGAAAAATAGTGTAAATGACCAAATTCCCTATTAGGCAGCTTGTTGAGAAAACATTGCATTACCCTTGTAAAGGGTACTTTTGGAGAAGTATGAAGATGCCCTTGTAGAGGATAGTCTCGTGCACTCCATATATGGCGATTAAATTCTTTTGTATGAACAACGACTTCAATTCGCTATGAATGATATATATTTTAATTTGCTAATGTATTTTAAACCAAGATGTCAAGTGATGCAAAAAGTCATGAAGACTTGTTGAAAATGGAGCGTGTTGTCAAGTAAGGTGAGCTGGGATGTTCCAAAAAGAATTGTTGGTACATACTCACCATAAAACATTGATAGTGATAACATTTTGCAAAAGTTATATATGTTACTCCATTCATGACCTTTGTCGTTGACACCTGAGTTTTTTCTTCACCTCTCCACTCAGTGTTCGAGCAAGAGTTAGGACCGACGTTGTATGGATTATTAGGTTCAAGCTTTGATAAGCCTCCTTGTAACCCCCGAATGTAGAGAGATGGACAAAGAGGAAAATAACTTATTGGTGGAAGTAGTTTGTGGGCGCTTCATGTTTTTGGGGCTATTAGACTGTCTCCAACCTGCCAGACCTAAAAACGAGACGCATATCATGATTTGAGTAGCGCACAACGAAGGGTCGCGGACGCAAAAAATCTCGTTTTCCAACAGCCGACGCAAACGAAGCTCCCGTCGCCTCCCCATCCTCTCTCCCTCTCCCTTTCTCTCCCGAGGAGGCAGCGCGGCGGCGGGTCCCGAACGCGGCGGCCTCCCTGCGCTACGCGTGGACGTGGGCCTCGGCGGCGGGCGAGCCCGGCTCGGCATGGCGAGCCCAGCTTGGCATGGCGAGCCGCCTCTCTCTCTTCCCCCTCTCCGCTGGCCGTCCTCCGGCAAGGTGGCGCACCACGGCGGCGGTGGCGCAGCGCGGACTTTCCCCCTCTCCCTCTCTCCTGCTGTGGCCGCTCATGGTGCTCAGCGGCGGCGAAGGTGGACCCCGTGGAGCCTCCTTAGCGCCGGGCGGGCAGGAAGGGGCTGGGCGCCGTGTGGCCTCAGATCCGGCCGAGCCCGGGCGTAGGGTGGCCGTGGCGGCATAAAGCAGAGCCCGACGGCGCTCGACGCGGGCGGCGGCGGCGGCCATGCCGCGCACACGCGCGCGCCCTCGCGCGGGTGAGTCGCGGGGTCAGGCCTGGGAGGGGAGAGGGAGGGGGGGGGACGAGGAGGGCGCCGACGCCTGGGCTTTCTCCGACGCGACGGCGAGTGGGCCACCTCGGTGGTGCGGAGGCGTGCGCGGGCGGGCCACAGATTTGCGTAGCCATGAGAGAGGAGATGCTTTTTTGCGTGTTGTTTGGGCTGGTACCCAAAATGGGTCATGCGTTTGGGTTAGCCGTTGGAGAGGGTTTTTGATACCTAAAGCACTGTGCGCGACGTATTTTTGGGTTTGCGTCTCGCCGTTGGAGACAGTCTTACCGAGGACGATGGAGGGGTTAGGTATGGTCTGGACAAAGGCGTCAAGGTGAGACTGGTCAACATAAAGGAATGTAGTAGTAACCCATACTGGTGCCCTAGTGGATATAGATGCAAGCGTGATTATCTGTAACTCCGTAAATAGACTTAATTTTAGAGGTGTTAACCACATAACCCTTAAAAATTAGGCCTATTCATGGGCTCATAGTCAAAACGGTTTGCATCCCTAGTGGTGGGAACTGGTGGTAGAGATGTGCAAAGGAGGTTGGGCAAGGGTAATGGATGTAGCAGTGCTTGGCATCAAGTAGGAATGACAGGGGATCAAAGTGAGAGTGAGTCAGTTCTTATAGTCTCTATCTCATCTAATGAGACTCTAAGATAGACAAGGAGTGTGTTTTTTTAAGAAGACTTTCTTAGTACTCCCTGAGTCCTATAAAGAATACAATTCTAGTTGACATATATTGTCCTGCAACTCTACTTTGTAAGTAGATGTGATATTCTAAAAATATGTACAATATAGATATATACAGATGTGTGATATAATAAAGTATAGAGTTTACTGGTGCAATCAGTTGCTTCTGTGTAATGAACACCAATGGAGAATAATATTGCAAAAGTATATACGTTTTTTTTTGTTGTGTGCTATGTTTATTGTTTCGATTTGTCAGAATTGCAACCGGCTACAAACTCACATACTTTTCTTTTTTTTATTTGTCGTTAGATTTTACTGCAGCAGTGAGTCTTCTCGATAAAAGGTTCTTAGACACTTCTTCAACTTTTCATATCATATGATTTTTCATTGAATATATGTAGGAGTACGAACATCATCAGCTCGTGAGAAGAAACGGACGGTCAAAGTTGCTATAATAAACATGTTATTGACAAGTTGTATTATTACGGTAGAAATTAGGGATGTTTCTAGGAGGTGTAATATATGGATGTTGCATGGGGTGTTCAGATACTAATAAAAAAATAAATTACAGAATCTGTTAGTAATATGTTTGAACGAATTTATTAAGCATAATTAATTCGTGATTAGCACATGTTTACCGTAGAACCATGTTGTCAAATCATGGACTAATTAGACTAAAAAAATTATTTTGCAAAACAGTTTTAATCTATATATTTAGTTTCGTAATTAATATATATTTAATACTATATATATATATATGTTTAAATATTTGATGAGATAGGTATTAAAGCTTAGGAGGTGGACCAAACAACCTTAGCCGTCTGTTTGGTTGGAGTGCTGGAGCCAACCCGAATGGGTTCGACCCATTTTCTGGTTGTTTGGATGGAGGTTTGGGATGGGTTGGGTTCGACCCCAGGAGAATATTCCTCCAATATGCGGGTTCGATTGCTCCGTCGAAATCTGGCGGACGGAGCCGCTCCGCTCGGGTTGAGAACCCCAAACCTTATCCCTTCACCTCCCCTCCACTCGACCGCTCCATCAGACCACCGCCGCCCAGCGCCGAGCCCCGCATCTCCGCCAGGGTTGCGCAGCGCCGGCCTCGCCCAGCGCCGGCCCCGCCTGGTCCGCCGCGCCGACCCTACCTGGTCCGCCGCGCCCGAGGAGCCGCCCCGCCGCGCCCGAGGTGCCGCCCCGCCCGCCTCCAGGTCCGCCCGAGGAGCCGCCCGCCCGCCGGCCTCTGCCCTGGACCGGCGCCGCCCTCTGCCCCGGATCCCTGCAGGTGAGTACTAGTTTAGTCTTGTTCTGTTGTTACTTTTTCATAGCGATTTCATAGCGATTTCATTGATGCGATTGATGAAATGCCGAGAGGTTTCAGGGCGCTGCCCTGAAACCCGCGAGGGGGCGTCCCCCCCTCGACCCCCCGCCCGCTGACCGGCCAGCGGGGCCGCCGTTTGCGTACAACGCCTAGATGGTTAGGAGCACCCTTTTCCTATGAATAGAAACAAACTATGGATGGTCTTTCAGTAGTATATTGTGCTCAGACTTAAATTGTAAGTAACTTTGAATCAAACTACATGAATTTTAAGACCATGTTACCTCTTATATGGAATTGGATGGGGTCTGCTTCTGAATATTTGCTTTTTACCTACCTGATCTATATTGATTGTGCTGCTGTGCTTGATTGTGCTGCTGTATGTAGATGAATAACAGGCTCAAGGCATTTGTTTTTGCTGCTGCTGCACATTGGTTGTTGTGTGTCATGGCAATTGTTGTTCGCTCTAGGAAAAGAAAACGAGTTGCAAGAAGGGAAGGGATTACTTATGCACCAATATATGAAAGGGATAGGAAGAGAATGGAATACCTCAATGACAAAATCTGGAAGGATGACACAACTTGTGTAAACATGCTGAGAATGAACAAAGCACGTTTCTTTAGATTTTGTAAGTTGTTTAGAGATCGTGGTTTACTTGAAGATACCGTTCATATGTGTGTTGAGGAGCAAGTGGCAATGTTTTTGCATACTGTGGGGCACAATGTTAGGAATAGAGTAATTGCAACCAATTTTGGTAGATCCGGAGAAACGGTCAGTCGTTATTTTAACAAAGTACTTCATGCTATTGGTGAGCTACGAGATGATTATATTAGGCCCCCTTCATTGGACACTCCAGCTAAAATTGAAGGAGACCCAAGGTGGTATCCATACTTTAAGGTGTGAAGCTCAACCTTATGTCATATTCTAAGTTTATTTTTTGCCAAACCTAATTGACCTAATCTTGACTTCTTTGAACATCACGTAGGATTGTATAGGAGCACTTGATGGTACACATATAAGAGCCACTATTCCAAAGGAAATGCAGCATGCTTTTCGTGGTAGATACAAGCATTGTACTCAAAATGTACTGGCAGCCGTAGATTTTGACCAAAAGTTCACCTATGTGTTGGCCGGATGGGAGGGGACAGCACATGACGCACTAGTTTTACGTGATGCTTTAACACGTGAGGGTGGCCTTCGTGTGCCACAAGGTAATACAAGAACCTATGTCTTGTCCATAAATTTGTTCATCAAAATTAATAGATCATTGAGATGTAACCTAACTATGCATCATATGTTAGGTAAATATTACCTAGTTGATGCTGGATATGGAGCCAAACCAGGATTTTTACCCCCTTTTCGGGGTGTACGATACCACTTGAATGAATGGGGGAGGAATCCGGTGCAAAATGAGAAGGAATTGTTCAACCGTAGGCACTGCTCATTGAGAATCATAGTAGAGCAAGCATTTGGAGCACTAAAAAGGAGATTCAAAGTACTTGATGATGCCTCTCCTTTTTTTCCTTATGAAACTCAAGTTGATATTGTTGTTGCTTGCTGCATCATTCATAATTGGGTGATTGAAGATGGGAGTGATGAATTCAATATACCAAGTGACAACGATGAGGACACCCAGCACACCACATATGCTGGGACAGCAAGTGAGAATGCCATTATGCTAGCTTTTAGGGAAGGCCTGGCTGCCCAAATGTGGGCAGATCGTCAAAGCCATGGAAACTAGTATCAGTCAATGTAATTTGTGTTGTATTTTTTTCTTGGACAATATAATAATTGTATTTGAGGGCTGAAATTGTATTTGAGGACATATTTCTACAGATATTTGATTGCCACGTTGTTTGCTACTTTGTTTGCTACTTTGTTGGCATTATTATTTGAGGACATATATTGCATTGTTTATTTTGTAGGGGAATGGAAGCAGAGGGTAGTGCAGGGACTGGTGGACATGCTACTTGGACTTCAACTTGGTCAGCCTGCATGCTCGAATACCTTGCCAATTTAGTGGTTAATGGCACCAAGACTTCATCCACCTTCAAGATGGTTCACTACAATGGGTGTGCAAAGGCTCTTCAAGAGAAATTTGGCATTGTGCGCAGTGGTGAGCAGGTTAAGAATCACCTTAAGACATGGCAAAAGAAGTTTCGTAAAATATGTGACCTTCGTGGTTTGAGTGCTGCTGGTTGGGATGAAGATACCTTCACTATAACTCTTGATGATGAGCACTACAACAATCATATTAAGGTATTTGCTGAATTATTAGTTCTCACATATAATAATCTAATAATAGTTGCTGAATTATTAGTTGTCACATAATAGTAGTTGCTAAAAATGTACATATATTGCAGGATCACAAGTCTGATGCTGATTTTCTAAACAAGCCTATTCAACACTTTGAGGAGATGCACACAATATTTGGAAGTACCATGGCTACAGGCAAGTTTGCAAAGGACTCGGGTGTGCCTCTAGGTACACAGGAAGACAGTACAGATGACTGGGACAATGAGGTACAGAGGATGGAGGTACAGAGTGATAGGAATGCAAATGAAGACAACAATGCGGCAACTTCATCGGCTACCAAGGCCACCAATCCTAAGAAGAGGGACAAGGGCAAGAAGAGGGCCATGACTGACCAAGATCCATTGGTTGCTGCAATTAAATGGGGAAGTACCAAGTTAGCCAAGGCGATAAAGGAAGCGGGGAAACCTGACAATGATGTGCCGGATGATTTGTATGACAACTTGATGGCTATGAGTGGTAGTTTCAATTCGACTCACTTATCCTTCTACCATTCCTACTTGGTCCAACATCCTCACATAGCTAGAGCTTTCAACTCCTTGCCTTTTGAACATAAATTCAATTGGGTTGCAAAGCACATTGCTGACAACTACCCTGGGCAGTAAGGGTAAGTTGTAGTCATGGGATGGTTCTTTTGTTAGTACCATATAGAACTTTATATTTGTGGTCTAAGTAAGCTTGTGTCTTGCTATGTGGAAGCCTTGAACTTGCTATATATTGTGTAAGGCTTGAACTTGATGCATCGTGCAAGCATCAGACTTGATATTAGTGTGTAATGTGCCTATGGATATGGCCTAAGACTTTTATTTGTAATATGGCCAAGACTTTTATATGTGCCTGTTATATTATTTGAGTTTTTTACCTGTGTGCCATTATAAAATATTGAAATGACCTGTGTACCATTGAAATTTGAAAAAGTTCTCCAATACCCTCTTTGAAATTTCTTTTGCTCTTAGAGGAGAAAGTACTCTGTAACTCTTAGAGGAGAAAGTACTCTGAAAGTTGGCCCTAGTAAAAAAACTAGTAGTATTAGAGGAGAAAGTACTCTGTACTCTACATGTAACTCTTATATGACTAGGAAAAACTACACATGATGGGGAAAGTTGGTCCTAGTAAAAAAACTAGTAGTATTAGAGGAGAAAGTACTCTGTACTCTACATGTAACTCTTATATGACTAGGAAAAACTACACATGATGGGTTATGGTGGCCTGGTGGGACATGTCTGAGTGGGTGCGAGTTGGTTGTTGCTATCTTTTCATAGGTTTGGGCTTGACCAACTCCTATGAGGTCTCTTAAAAGTAAATAAACTAGTGGGATAAGATGGATAAGTACTCTGAAAGTTGGCCCTAGTAAAAAAAACTAGTAGTATTAGAGGAGAAAGTACTCTGTACTCTACATGTAACTCTTAGATGACTAGGAAAAACTACACATGATGGGTTATGGTGGCCTGGTGGGACATGTCTGAGTGGGTGCGAGTTGGTTGTTGCTATCTTTTCATAGGTTTGGGCTTGACCAACTCCTATGAGGTCTCTTAAAAGTAAATAAACTAGTGGGATAAGATGGATAAGTACTCTGAAAGTTGGCCCTAGTAAAAAAAACTAGTAGTATTAGAGGAGAAAGTACTCTGTACTCTACATGTAACTCTTATATGACTAGGAAAAACTACACATGATGGGTTATGGTGGCCTGGTGGGACATGTCTGAGTGGGTGCGAGTTGGTTGTTGCTATCTTTTCATAGGTTTGGGCTTGACCAACTCCTATGAGGTCTCTTAAAAGTAAATAAACTAGTGGGATAAGATGGATAAGTACTCTGAAAGTTGGCCCTAGTAAAAAAAACTAGTAGTATTAGAGGAGAAAGTACTCTGTACTCTACATGTAACTCTTAGATGACTAGGAAAAACCTCACCATTTCAGTGCAAAGGTGACCATATGCAGGTTCTGTTTGAATCCATCCAACCAAACAGAAAATGGGATGGATCCGACCCCATCTCAATCCTCCAACCAAACAGAAGACGGATCGAACCCATTCTCGCAACCAAACAAAACAAGGGTTGGAGCCGTCCCCAAAACATGGGTTGGAGCCACTCCAATCCACTGATCCCACAACCAAACAGACGTGGGCCTCGGCGGCGGGCGAGCCCGGCTCGGCATGGCGAGCCCAGCTTGGCATGGCGAGCCGCCTCTCTCTCTTCCCCCTCTCCGCTGGCCGTCCTCCGGCAAGGTGGCGCACCACGGCGGCGGTGGCGCAGCGCGGACTTTCCCCCTCTCCCTCTCTCCTGCTGTGGCCGCTCATGGTGCTCAGCGGCGGCGAAGGTGGACCCCGTGGAGCCTCCTTAGCGCCGGGCGGGCAGGAAGGGGCTGGGCGCCGTGTGGCCTCAGATCCGGCCGAGCCCGGGCGTAGGGTGGCCGTGGCGGCATAAAGCAGAGCCCGACGGCGCTCGACGCGGGCGGCGGCGGCGGCCATGCCGCGCACACGCGCGCGCCCTCGCGCGGGTGAGTCGCGGGGTCAGGCCTGGGAGGGGAGAGGGAGGGGGGGGGGGACGAGGAGGGCGCCGACGCCTGGGCTTTCTCCGACGCGACGGCGAGTGGGCCACCTCGGTGGTGCGGAGGCGTGCGCGGGCGGGCCACAGATTTGCGTAGCCATGAGAGAGGAGATGCTTTTTTGCGTGTTGTTTGGGCTGGTACCCAAAATGGGTCATGCGTTTGGGTTAGCCGTTGGAGAGGGTTTTTGATACCTAAAGCACTGTGCGCGACGTATTTTTGGGTTTGCGTCTCGCCGTTGGAGACAGTCTTACCGAGGACGATGGAGGGGTTAGGTATGGTCTGGACAAAGGCGTCAAGGTGAGACTGGTCAACATAAAGGAATGTAGTAGTAACCCATACTGGTGCCCTAGTGGATATAGATGCAAGCGTGATTATCTGTAACTCCGTAAATAGACTTAATTTTAGAGGTGTTAACCACATAACCCTTAAAAATTAGGCCTATTCATGGGCTCATAGTCAAAACGGTTTGCATCCCTAGTGGTGGGAACTGGTGGTAGAGATGTGCAAAGGAGGTTGGGCAAGGGTAATGGATGTAGCAGTGCTTGGCATCAAGTAGGAATGACAGGGGATCAAAGTGAGAGTGAGTCAGTTCTTATAGTCTCTATCTCATCTAATGAGACTCTAAGATAGACAAGGAGTGTGTTTTTTTAAGAAGACTTTCTTAGTACTCCCTGAGTCCTATAAAGAATACAATTCTAGTTGACATATATTGTCCTGCAACTCTACTTTGTAAGTAGATGTGATATTCTAAAAATATGTACAATATAGATATATACAGATGTGTGATATAATAAAGTATAGAGTTTACTGGTGCAATCAGTTGCTTCTGTGTAATGAACACCAATGGAGAATAATATTGCAAAAGTATATACGTTTTTTTTTGTTGTGTGCTATGTTTATTGTTTCGATTTGTCAGAATTGCAACCGGCTACAAACTCACATACTTTTCTTTTTTTTATTTGTCGTTAGATTTTACTGCAGCAGTGAGTCTTCTCGATAAAAGGTTCTTAGACACTTCTTCAACTTTTCATATCATATGATTTTTCATTGAATATATGTAGGAGTACGAACATCATCAGCTCGTGAGAAGAAACGGACGGTCAAAGTTGCTATAATAAACATGTTATTGACAAGTTGTATTATTACGGTAGAAATTAGGGATGTTTCTAGGAGGTGTAATATATGGATGTTGCATGGGGTGTTCAGATACTAATAAAAAAATAAATTACAGAATCTGTTAGTAATATGTTTGAACGAATTTATTAAGCATAATTAATTCGTGATTAGCACATGTTTACCGTAGAACCATGTTGTCAAATCATGGACTAATTAGACTAAAAAAATTATTTTGCAAAACAGTTTTAATCTATATATTTAGTTTCGTAATTAATATATATTTAATACTATATATATATATATGTTTAAATATTTGATGAGATAGGTATTAAAGCTTAGGAGGTGGACCAAACAACCTTAGCAGTACGGTTGAATGGTGAAGGAAAAACGACCACACCACACGAGCCACTGACAGGAGCAATCAGACAAGAGTCCTCGCTAATCGCAGTTAGGAGTCGACCAGGAGCCTGCGCCTGCGCAGCCCAGCCCTGAAATTTGACCGAAACTGATTGATAAAATTAAATTGTTATAAGAGAAAAATATAGTTTTGATTAAAAAAATAAGCTGAATAAGTTAAATATAGAATAAGGCGAACGGGCCGCAGTCGCGAGTGAGCGGCGCCTTGGGCTCACTGGCGGTGACGCCACCGTCGGGGCGCAGCCGCAGCCCGCAGGCAGCGCATGGGGAGGAGTGCAGTAAAATAAAGAGGAGAGAGAGGAGGGGACGAGTCGATGCGAGCCGGTGCCGGTGGACCAGGGCAGCCGCAGAGCACAGGCAGGAGTCGTGATTCCTGAGACTGCTACTAGTAGCACGCAGGCAAGCACAGGTCGCTGCCCCTGCCTGCCTGTGCCGTGATTCCTCAGGGTTCAGGTTCACGGCGCTCCGCCCATGTGCCCTGGCCGGCTGGCCCTGTGGCCTCCTCCGCTCTCGCTCCCCTGCCGTCCGGTCCCGTTTGGCCTATGGCAACTTGGCGACGTCGCCCCGGCTGATGTCGGCGGCTCCGACGCTCTGCGCTGCGCGGCAGCGCGGCAGGCGTGTTTAACTCGCCTCGGCCTCGGCGAACGGCCGGCATGGCAGGCGGGCGGCGAAAAAGGCAGCTGGTTTGGTTCGGCGTCGATGGCGCGGACCCGGACGGACGGACGGGCCAGCCAGCGCCAGGGGCCGTGTGTCCGTGTGGCCTTGCGGCATTTTCCAACGGGAGGTCCATTGGCGTACCCTGGTCGCCACATGTGCCGCGGCCGAACGCGAGGTGGTGGGTTAGCTGGGAGTAGCAATGGAAATGTTGTGGTCGTTCCAGGGAGCGTCAGTAGTCTGTTCGCTTGAACTTATCAGCCGGCTGCTTCGGTCGGCTTACGTATGAGCCGAACTCCGTACGTACTAGGTACTAGAGACCAGAGAGAGAGCCGTTAGGTTACTGTAGGAGATCAATCTCGTTCGCCGGTTCGTCCGATCTAATCACACGCTCGGCCGAGGGAGTACACCCTACCGTTGTGCACCGTCGTAAAGACACTTGCCAATTCGTCGCGGTCCTCGCCGTCGTCCGTCGGGCACGAAACGGGCCAGACCGCCAGAGCGCACACTCGGGTCGGGCTTTGTTGTTTGGGATCGCGGAACCGTGCGTGACTCGGCCAATCAAATCAGACGTGGGTACGGACCGACGCGAGAAACCAAACCATGGCACGATGCGAGCTGTTGTGACCGCCGAGCCGGCACCGGTAGTGGTAACTGACGCCACGCGCACGCGGCGATGGAGCTTCATCACAGGAGCCACAGCGATCAACGTACGATATGTTGTGACATGTCATACACATACATAGGTGTTTAATTAGCGCAAGCTCATGTAAAGCAAAGCAAACGAAGGTGTCAGTACTCCAAAGTGAGCTCGGTCGGCAGCGAGGAGCGAGCTACTAGAGCTGATGGTGATGATGGCGGCTCAGAGAAAGTGTGCCGTGCCCTCCACAGGTCCGCACGCGAGCTAAAATAATGGTGGCGCCACGTGGGCGGAAGTGTTCTTTACACTAGACTAATCGCAAGTTCCCAATCAGAGTGTGAATCCACAGGCATTGAAAGGTGACGCCGTACCGCATGAAAGACCAGGGCACCTCCAAAATACTCTATACTACTCGTACAAGAAGATTTTTCTTTTTTCAATTGCATTGGCAGGATCAGCCGAGTGTGCGACAAACAGGCTGTTTGCTTTCTGGAATGATAAGTTTGTTTTAAAAAAAAGCTATCCCATAACTAATAACACCTGGCCGAAACCAACGCGGAAACTAAGAACGGCCGCTTTCCTCACCGTAGGGGATCTTTGAACCGCGCGAAAGCAAAATTTGACACAACACTGGTAAGGTCTTGTTTAGTTTTAAAATTTTTTCTCAAAAAGTGCTACAGTAGTCATCACATCGAATCTTGCGATACGTGCGTGAAGCATTAAATATAGACGAAAAAAAACTAATTGCATAATTTGGTTGGAAATTACGAGACGAACGTTTTGAGTCTAATTAGTCCATAATTAAACACTAATTGTCAAATAAATATGAAAGTACTATAGCAGTCCAATTTCCAAACTTTGACCAACTAAACAAGGCCTAAGCTGGTCTGCTCTGCTATGCTACTGATGGAGACCCTTTTTGACTGTCCGTGCCATGCCTCGGTATCTTTCCGCGCGGATGGATCGGTCGACGAACTCGGCCCGGCCGGATCTGGTTTGTCGATCACGACGTTGACGGCTACGCTAGCATTTTCCGCGCTGACGCGTGATTATGCTGAAATTCGATTTATGCTTATACTGAAATACTGTGAGAGAAAAACACTGTCTAGGGTCGAAAAGTAGTGCTGAATAAGAATTCGTCTTGTTCGCTTAAGCTTATTCAGTACTACTTTTCAGTCATAGAACAATATTTTTCTCTCGTAACATTTTAGTATAAACATCAACATAAGTCAAATTTCAGCGTAAACGTGGTGACAGCGCTTCCGAATATAGTCTGTCCAAATCACCAACCGCGTGATGACTCGTGTTGTTCCTGCTGTTTACGGCCTGAAATTTTTTGACCTTGTGCTATCACTCTATAGTACTGGTACAGTACGTACTGCTGCTTATACCTCGGTGGTTACTGGTTGCTACTACTAGAATAACTGCCAGGATCGAGCAGAGTTTGCCTTGGTCGTTGTAAGTTCATCGGGAAAACGGGAAAGCGTTTTCAACGGTTATGATCCATCCAATCCAAGTCAAAAGGGCAGTGAATACTTCCCTCTGTTTTTGTTTATCTTTCGCTAATGATTTACTGCAACAACTTTGACCATACGTTTTTTTCCCCTACATGATGTAAGATCTACTATCTTGTCACCAGAAGCCACCGCATTAATCAAGAGGGTCTAAATATTCCACATTAATCCAATAAAAAGTTATTCCATTAGATTTTATAAAATGGCTTAAATTAAGTAAAAATGTTAATAACTAATACAATAAAAAAATAGTATAAAACGTAAAGCAACAAATTAAGGAAAAAATAGCAAGTTGATTCCATATGTGTTGGAAAGAAAAGTACCTAAATAAAGAGTCTATGTAAAACACGATTACTAAAGGGAAAATTCCTATGTCAATGAATTGTATGATGATTTAATATCTTAGATTAGAAATAAAGAGTACATAACTAACACAATTCATATATAGCAAAAGCAGAACAACAATTTAAGAAGAAATAGCAATTTGATATCTATATATACGGGTTATGGGAAGAAAAGTACCTAAGTAAAGAGTCCATATAAAAACAAGATTAGTAAAGCCAAAAATTGAACTATGAAAAGTTACAGTTTCTTCTCCAAACAAATCGGAAAAAAACACCTGAACAAATAATCTATATAAATTATAATTAGAAAATAAATCATATTTGAATTGAAAATTACAAAAACAAATAGTCATATGATTTCCATATGTTAAACAAAACACGCAAATGTAAAATTAATGGTATTACTATAGGTAAAGTTAAAAATGTAATTTCTTTGGTCTCATTGGATAAAACGTTGGTCATA
The DNA here is from genome assembly GCF_019320115.1 of Miscanthus floridulus. Classification (NCBI taxonomy): domain Eukaryota; kingdom Viridiplantae; phylum Streptophyta; class Magnoliopsida; order Poales; family Poaceae; genus Miscanthus; species Miscanthus floridulus. The sequence continues at coordinate 89,933,974 of NC_089590.1, forward strand.
TAGGTTCAGATTACAATGGTCTAGATCTAACAAAAAGATACAAAAAAAAAGACTCCAATACAAATGGAACAAGTATAAAAAATATAATATAGCGTCCATAATTGAAAAAACAATGTATCACAGATAACGTCTATGAGAGGAATCATACACATGCATAAAACTAAAGAGTTACCAAAGCCAGGCATCAATGTTTTTGACATACTATAAAAATCATCGAAGCATTTCCGATCCCATGCCTCTCTTTTCCATGTGGGGCTTTTCGCCTCGCCGTCTTATCCTGCCTACTCGTTTTAGCTGAGTCGCTCTTTCTCCATGTTTCTAGTGGCCGGCCGAACTGTTTTGGCATCACAGTCGACATTGACGGAGACACGATAAAAGCAAGAAACATCGATTGCACGATGATCAATGGATAAAATACGCCGACTTTCATGGAAATTGCTTAGGGGAACCGGTTGCAGTGGGTGATATTTTGATAAAATCACAGAAAAAAAAACAATTGACTTTGATATCTTGTTACATGTAACAGGTCAATCGACGTCCAATGCACATGCATGAGAGTTTCACATGCAATGCAATGGGCATCATTCATCTCTTTTTCTTTGTGAGAAACTATTCGCAAGTAGAAACAAACATGCAGCCTATTCGTTTGGACGTGGCTTGTCGTAAACGATCGTAAATTTTCAGCCGGAACAGTATTTTTCTCTCACACAAACCAGCCAACAGTACTTCTTCACGAACCAGCAACGATACGAACCAGCCAACCGAACAGGCTGATGATCACCCAACATGGGCCACAACAGTGTGGTCGAGTGGCATGGATAGTGTGGTCGAGTGGCATGGATAACATGCTTGATATTAGTAGCTCACTCCTATTATTGATGGTTCCACTTTTTATTTAGGAAGGCTTGAAGCGTCGATGGACGTTGGCGCATTGACGGTCCTAGGTGGTGATTGCTTGAAGCAGTGGTGGTTACTTGAGCAGAGCTATATGATGAATATAGTGATACTTTAGGGCTTAAAGGGCAACTGCAGATCCATGAGAGAAGGTGCACGGTAATAAAAAAATTTAAATTTACAAGGACGTGTAATTGAACAATTTGTGAAAGATTTAGACAATGATTTTGTTGAGGAACAGAGCTCACCAAGAGAAAATTGAAGGCTACTATGATTTGGCCTCGCCAGGGAATAGGAACGAGAGGAAACAAAGAGCAAATAGAGAAAATAGCTCGAAGCTAAAAACCAATCGGTAATATTTTTATTAATAATTTCGTGGCTAAAAACCAATCGGTAATATAGTCACAATATGTTTCTCAAGATAGTTACGTTCAAACAAATAAACAAATCTATTTAAAAATATTTTCATATACAAAAATATATATAAATTAAAAATTTAAAAACTAGGTACTCCCTCCGTCCCCACGCCCCCCTCCCTCTCACAAGAAAATGCAATCCTACAATTCAAATTTTGTCAAAAAAAAAATGCAATCCTACAGCCGGTGCCATCTCCTCCGCACATCCTTGTCTTCCAGAATATTCCCGCAAAGGTTAATTAATTATATACAAGAGTATTTTGGTAATTTGCCTAGCTGCCTTGGTATACGTGTTTGGTCCTACAATTGCGCTTTTTTTTTTTTGGGACAGAGTGAGTAACTGTGTTATCCTCTAGACATACTAAAAATTAAATTAAAGGTATCTAAAATTTTTATAGAAGACGACGCAGTAACCAAAAGTTGGCAAGTCGTTAAACAATAAAGCGCCCCTGCTGTTTCAGCAGCATGTTGGCTCTGGCAGAATGGCCAGATTGCAGAAATGATTGGAGTTGCCGGCACTGCACCAGATGATATGTGGTTTATGGTTTTCACAAAATTTACAACTCCCAACGATAGTGTACACAGTACTGTATAATAATAATAAACCGAAACTGCTGCCACACAGTGGTATCTTGTTGAGTGCTTTCAGTTTCAGACCTTCAATGCCTCGCAATGTTTGCGATCTGTTCATGGGCACGCTTTACAGGGAGGAACAGATACGCTGATAAAGCCGGCTTATTTTCCTCCGTCCTTCCTTTCTTTCTTTCAAGCTCACCGGAGGTTGTCGATGACGATGACGATGAGGAGATGAAAAAAAGGGCTGCCCCGTGCGATTCCTCTCCCTCGGGACGTTTTCTGTATCAGCTTCAGCTACTCCTTCCTATCTTCGTCGTCGTCTGGCTGGCTTGGAGATACTCCTCCTTCTCCGAGCCCACCCGATCGATCGTGATCGTGTGCATCTGCTTGGAAGGTAGCAGCAGCAAAGCATACGACCATACTCCTACACTATACAAAGTGTACAACAGGGAGGAGAGTACGAAACGATGGAAAAGGAGGTGCATTTTGGAGTATGGGTAATCCTGCACAAGTTGCAGAATGTTTTAGGCCATTATTTCATTTCATTTTATTATATATTAATCCATCCAGCCTACCACTGCGTGCATGCTCTCTTCACACCGAGACTCGCTCGAGGCAGAATGAAGGAAGATGGATGGCCAGCCTTGCTTTTGTACTAGCATTAGCATATGTATAGTACTATAGCTTTAAGGTAACCCCGTGCATGATTAGGGTTCGTGGGAGGCATGATCCTTCGCGGGGAATAGAGTACGCGCCGTATGTTTCATGGCTGGTCCCCTGCGATGTCGAGGATTAAGCTGGAATGAATGGATTGATTATAGGAGGCTGGGTCTCGATCGATCTGCAACCACGCCAGCGTACCTGGATTCCATGCAACATCCCAACCACTGCTACTCGCATATGCCTGGCGGGCAGAAAAGGTCAGGGAAAAGCCAACAAAGCTCTGAGCTGTGTGTGTATGAGCAGCGCCGAGCCGAGCGAGCTAGTTAAACTAATCGTAGCCCTAAGATAGACAGCATCATTGCGCTATCTGACCGTCTCCGTCAGCCATATGCATGTGGCCCGTTAAGCTTACCTTATATTCAGTTTGTTCGACTTCTTTTTTCAGCTAGAATAGTATTTTTTTTCGGCAACATTTCAACTAAAACAGTATTTTTCAGCCGCTCTCACCCAAGTTTCGGAGAGCCGAACGGGCCAGGATTGCAAAAAAAAGAAAGGGCCCAAGAGAAGAGTCTGGAGCAAGAGCCCCAGATCAAGGATAAGCCCTTGTTTAGTTGCCCAAAAGTTGGCACCGTCGAAATTACTGTGCGGCGTTGTAGCACGCTGTAGCATTTCGTTTGTATTTGATAATAGTTGTCCAATCGTTGAGTAATTAGGCTCAAAACGTTCGTCTCGCAAAGTATAACCAAACTGTGCAATTAATTTTTGATTTCGTCAACATTTAGTATTCCATGTACCGCAAGTTTGATGTAACGGGAAATCTTCTTTTTACGTTGTGACGAAGTTTGGATTTTTGGTAACTCAACACACCCTAAAAGTCCGGCGATTTAACAGCTTTTGCACGGTAACCAAAGTGTCACGGAGTCTCTGGCAGTGGACAGTGGTCGTACGTACTCCTCCTACAGGGCACTAGGGGCAGCAGCTGGTTGCCTGCCAGTCACTGTGGCCGAGACTGTTCAGAATTCAGATGAGGCAGATGCGTTGCCTGCGTCCAACCTGCTGGGCCTGGGGCGAGGGCTGCGGTGCCGGATGCTCGCTCGCCTGTTGTGTTCTGTTCCACTGTTCCTGTTCCGTGCTCGCGAGAGCCTGCCTGCCGCTGCACCGTGCCCGGCTGCTTCGCTGTGCTCTGCAAGCACGGCGCGGCGCGGACCCAGGCGGTGGTACGCCTTCCCTTATGTTCTCCCTCCGTGGACGTCAGGACGATAACGACGGGACGACGAAACAGCACGTCACTCCCTGCTCGCCGTCCTCGGATCCACCCACGATCGCCGATCAGATGGCGCCAGCCGCGCAGGAACCACCGAGCCCAGGAGGCCAGGAGCCACCACTCGGACGGAGCCGGGAGCGCCGCGCGCGCGACGAGCAGCCTTTTGCCTTTTGGGGTTCGCGGACTCTGCAGCTTGCGAGTGGCTGCCCCTGCCCGGCGATCGTTTGAACGTCCAGGAGAACGGGCACCAAAGTATGATCGCTTTATCCGTCCAGGAGAAGAAAAGCTGAAAACATAGACGTGTCGCGAGTACAACGTTTGAACGTGAACTCTGGTCTTGACAGCAATGCTAATGAGCCAGGTTTTCCCTGAAACTCAAAAACAAAAAAGAAGAAAGGGCAAACGTACTAGGTTATACTAGTAGCAATTGAGTGTGCTCACGCTGATCATGTCGATTATCGGCGTGAGCCATGATGCATCACCAGAAGGTGTCTGTACGAACGAAATGAAGCCAGGGCCCTGAGAGCGTTCCATCGAAGAGACGCATCATGCAGGGCCGCATGAATGCAGGAGCGAGTGGCAGCAGTGATTGGCCGAGCAGCCGTGGCGTTTGTACACACTGTGTCCTTGGGTCATATCGGACTGTTGTATTCTTACTCCGCTACTATACGCCAAAACATACTCCTACGTGTGTCACACTGGCGCCAAGTATTCAAGAGAGAAAAAAAAACAAGGGCGCGGAAGTGCCGTGGTAACATGTCCTTGTCAGTTGTCTCTGTACAAGACTATACAGGTCGACCGACTGCTCCTGATCGAAACGTTTTCATGGGTTTCAGAAAACTATCCACACCACACACCAGCAGTATAGCAAACCGAACCCCACGAATATTCGCGGGAAATAGCGACGAGATGCAGGCCCAGTACTACTCCGAGTCTACTACAATTTCCCAGTCCACAGTCCATCTCCAAGCGGGACCCAAGCCCTCAGGCTCGCAGGCCGGCCCACCAGCATAAAAGCAGGCCCATCATCGGCCCCCATCGACGCGACAAGACCACCCGCATAATAAATGACCAAATGCAGGAGGTGGGCCCACGAGTCGGTGACACGACGTCACTGGTGGTAATATACGGCGCTTCCAGGACCGTGGGATCCGCCGGGTCAGAGGCAGACCCACCCGCCAGCGGGAGCCGGGAGAGCGGCGTGTCGATCCGTGCGGGGCACTGGACGTGGGCCCACGTCGCCATTTCGAATTTTGGGGGTCCCGTCACCGCCGCACCACGCTACCCGTCCGCATCCCCATTCCCCCAACGTTCCTCGCTCCAGACCGATTCAAACGGCAAGGAAGTCACCAGAAGAGCCCGTGGTGGGGTTACTCAAGCCGCGGTGACCCGACGCGAGCAAGGCTCCAAAACCCGCACGCGAACGCCACGCCTAGCTCCGGCCGTTTCGCGTGGGAGTCGTTTCGAAAAGTTGTTCCGCAGCTCGCGAGCGGTGGGAAGAAGAGGAGGCCAGGCCATGGCGGCGGCGATGGCGAGCATCGGGATCATGGACGGCGCCTACTTCGTCGGGAGGGGCGAGATCCTGCACTGGATCAATGCCACCCTCCAGCTCTCCCTCGCCAAGGTCGAGGAGGTCAGGCCCCTGCTCTCATCCCCTTTGGTCACGCTTGTTCGGTTCGATTTGGTTGGGTTATTAAGGTTTAGGGTTTTGATCTGTTCGCGAGTGTCGTAATCTCTAGTTCGTGCGAGAGGATTGTATTGTATGGTCTGGAAGTGCGAGAGGATTGTGTGGCGTGACGCGGAATTTTGTGTTGATTCTGGGAGTTTGCTCTTGCTTTCCTGCAGGCGGCGTCTGGGGCCGTGCAGTGCCAGCTGATGGATATGGTTCACCCTGGAGTGGTGTCGATGCATAAGGTTGGTTCCGATTCATCCAAACCCCGACACTTGATTGATCTGTATTTGGGTGCAGACCCATGGTGTTAGGTTGTCCAGTTGATTGTAACGACTGTCTTCTGTGTGCGGGTCTGCAGGTCAATTTCGATGCGAAGACAGAGTATGATATGATCCAGAACTACAAGGTTCTTCAGGATGTGTTCAACAAGCTGCGCATAGGCAAGGTACTGGATGTCAACCTATTGCATTTCGATCCGCGGATATGTGTTTGATGTTGTGCTTGCCATTGCCGAAAAGAATGTGTGCGTCAACCTACTGCTTGTTTGATAGCTTTGGGTTCCAATTTGTAATGGTTGTAACCATTATAAGGAATTTGCTGCATGATGTTCCATTGTACCGATTACCAAAATTATGTTTATTGTGGTGCACAGTAAGATGAAGTTCAAAGTAAACTGAGATTTAACTTTTCTAAATGTAAATTGCAGTCCACAGAGCTGCTGGTTGATTTCGTGCTTGATGCATTTCAATCCATGGGAATTGTCTATGGTGTTCTTGTCTGTCATTGGTGAAAAACTAAAAACTGAAAAGGATGTGTAGATTGGCTTCACTGTTTCAGAGCTTCTATTGGTATTTTTAAGTTCAGTCCTTAGTGAGATAAGAATAGTGGTATAAGAATTTGATGCATGACCTTCCAATATACTGAGTATTGAAATTATTTTTGTGCTATACACAGACATAGCAAGTTGGGGTTCAAAGGAACTTGAAATTTAGCTCTTATGTGTATAAATAATAGAGTCCAAAAGACTGCAGTGCTGCTGTTTTGATACTGTGATTAGGTTTTGCTAGATAAAATAGTGGTTGTTGTTTTCCTGGGAAATCTTATATCTACAAGAATAAGGACAATATGCACAGTGAGATGGAGTACAAAGGAAACTGAGATTTAGCTCTTCTAAATGTAAATTGGAGTCTGCAGCGCTGCAATTTGATTCCGTGCATGATGCATTTCAATCCATGAAAATCATTTAAGGTTTTCTTGTGTCTTTCATTCGTGAAAACTGAAAAGAATGTTTATGCACAATAGTTTTCCTTCACTGCTTCACTGCTAACTTCTGGTGGTATGTTAATGAAACAAGAATACTGGTTTAAGAAATTTGATACATGACCTTCCAATGTACTGATTACTGAAATTATGCTTGTGCTGTGCACGGCGAGTTGGAGTTCAAAGTTAATTGAAATTTAGCTCTTATATGTGTAAATAAGTCTACAGAATGCAGCGCTGGTTGTGCAGCAGTGCTACAAAGTAGGAGAATCTGGTCGATTGGCATGCTGTTGGGACACTGGACACAAGTACCATCTTTTTGATACTGTGATTAGGTTGTGCAAGACAAAATAATGGTGATTGTTTCCATTGAAAATTTGATTGGGAAATCTTATATAATATAACAAGAGTAGGGACAATATGTTTTATTGCCACAAAAGACACAACAAATTTATGCCACTGGTATGCTAAATGATTTATGGCTCTTTTTCTGAAACAAGTGGAGCCAAGAGTGTTTCATCTGTATCCTTTTGCTATAATTTCTATCAGCAAAGTTCTTTCTTGCTCTTATTAATGATTGGTTTTGCCATGCAGAACATTGAGGTCAACAAGCTTGTTAAAGGACGGCCATTGGATAATTTGGAGTTTCTTCAGTGGTTGAAAAGATATTGCGATTCTGTGAATGGTGGAATTATGAATGAGTATGTGCCTTGAATATTGATTATGTTTGACTATAATAAAATGTTGTTCCTGACCAAGGCATTGAGAAAACTATGTTTTTGTTCCAGAAACTACAGTCCTGTGGAAAGGAGGTCTAAGGGATGCAAAGAACGTGGCTCAAAGGGTTTCAATAAGCAATCCAAATCACTCCAAGCCAATAGGCTTTCTGGTACTGATTCAGCAGATGGAGGTGGTGAGTCTATCTGATTTTTTATTAAGTGCTTGTCTAACTAAATAATGAGGTTAGCATCTTTTTTTTTCTTTTACATAATCATAGGTAGTCCTACTGTACAATGTAATTGATATTATTCTGAAACGATCTAATTGTTAGAGTGAACTAGTGTTCTCAGCCCCTTGTCTGCTTAGGGATGTTGCAAAGTTTACCAATTTTTGTGTTTCTGTTTGTTAGTAATATATCAATGCTAATCCAATTATGTAGGCCCTGGAGTTGGAAAAGTCTGTAACACTTTTTCTGAAGACCATTACATAGAACAGATTCAGAAGTTGTCTGAAAAGGTATGGAATATGTACTTCCGGTTGCTGATTCAATTTATGGACTCTCCACATTAAAACAAGAATGCAGACTTTTTGTACCAATGATAGATTTAGCGTTTAATCTACATTCAAACCATCCTGTATAGTAGTTGGTACTTGATGTCTACTTTATTTGTTGAATTGCAGATTGCAGACCTGAAAGTTTCTGTCGATAGTATTGAAAAAGAAAGAGACTTCTACTTCTCGAAGTTGCGTGATATTGAGATACTGTGTCAACGACCTGAGTTAGAGCATCTCCCGGTACAAGATAAATTCTATTAAATATCCATTTGTCTACACACGTTTACTGGTTTGATGTTATGACCTGTGTTCTATGGCAACAGTTTCTGAATTACTATTGTTTATAGAGATAGAGATTAATATTCTCATCTGGTTGACCTAGAATTTTATCTGGGACACCAACAAAACCCATACACAATCATGCTTCTTGAAAATTAGGATACCAACAAACCCTATTAACTAACCCCTTACAGCTTCAGTTAAGAAGTGTTAATTATGGTTCCCTTTTCGAATATTTCTCACAGCTTTAATTGATCCTGAAACAAGTAGCCAAGTACAAAGGGGAATTGATGTTATCCATATATGTAGTCTACCACAATCACTTGGGTCTTTGCAAAAAATTTGGCTTGGACCATGATGTGAGTGTGTGAGTAGCATCTCACATATGATTCAGGATCTGAATAATTTGGGGTGGCAAAATGATTTTGAGTTACTTTCCTCGTGTTTTAATTCTTTGTAGGTGATACCACTGACCTGAATTTTATTGTGATAGATGACTAAGGCGGTTCGGAAGATACTTTATGCAGCTGATGCAAAGGATTCACCGCTACCTGTGGCGAATGATATAATCACCAAGTCGCCAAGCTTGTTCTCAAGTGAAACTGAGTGAGATGTGCGGCTACATGAGCTAATTTTGGTGGTTTATTTTCTATCATCGATCGTCGTCGTAGTTCTGAGTCTGTAAATGAGTAAAATAACATTTGACATGAGTCATTATGCATGTCAAAAACAGTTTTCCTGTAAGAACTTGCTACTTGCGAGTGGTTAACTAGTTATGATGCATTCTTGCTCGACGTGACAGTCACGATATGGCTACTTGTTTACTCTGGAGAGAGAGATTCTGTTCTGTCATCAATATCTAACTGCTCGTTTCAATGAAATTCATTGAGGTCATGTTTAGTTTCACCAAAATCCAAACTTTGGCATTATGTAAAAAAAAGATTCTCCGTCACATCAAACTTACGGTACATGCATGGAGTACTAAATGTTGACGAAATCAAAAACTAATTACACAGTTTGGTTGTACGTTGCGAGACGAACGTTTTGAGCCTAATTAGTCAACGATTGGACAATTATCACCAAGTACAAACGAAATGCTACAGTGTGCTACAGTGTTACAGGATTCCGGCGGCGCCGATTCCGTAGACAACTAAACGCGGCCTGAGTGTGTTTGACAAGTTTTAAAGGGCGTACCGTAGAGAGCTCTCGCTCTGTGCGTGGTCTGGGGAAGTGTCAGTGACAAGCCTTACTCTCGCCTGTGCAATGCGAGGAGACCGTGACTTGAACCCGAGACCTTCCAGTCGCAGACGGTAAGTCTCTACCGCTTGCACCATGCCCAAGTTTTAACTTATGGTAATCGCAATCTTTTTGCACCAGAAAAAAAAAACTTCAAGTTCATGTATGTGCTCTGTTTTGAGTTGGGTTGGAGTGCATATGGATGAATGACCATTATAAGTTGCTGCTGAAATATTACTGTAGCCTACCGAGTTGCTTTAGAACTAGGCCCGGTTTGTATCCACCGTACTACAGTATTAGGAACGAAGAATTACAAACAGTGGATCCAAAGGATGTTTATACTAAATAAATGATGTGCTAATTTTTATACTTCAAGTTCAGTAAGAGCAAGTATAATAGCATACTGTAAGCCGACTAAATGCTGAGATGGAGGAGAGAGAGGAGGAGAGAACTGTAAGCTTACAGTCGGCTTAGGCATAAGGACCAAAAAAGTCTGTGAGAGAGACAGGTGGACCATATATTAACTGTAAAGAGCTGACTACTATATAAGTAGGCTGAGAGAAAGTTATAAAAAACTTTACAACCGACACGCCAGCTATATTATTAGCCTTGCTCTATCACTAAAAGCTAGCATGCTGATAACGAGCTGGGCGCATCGTTGGAGCTTGCGTCGCCGCCGCCGCCGCGAAGGGAAGAAGGAAGGTGCGGGCAGGGCGGCCAGAAACGTAGTCGGGGTGTGGAGGCCACCGGCGGGGAGGGCCAGCCGTGGGCAGCGGCAAGAACCGAGGAGGCCAGTGGCGAGGCAGGCCAACAGCGGTGCGAGAACAGGGAGGTCGAAGCTTGAGCCCAAAACTGACGGAGTCAAAGACAAGGGCAAAAAAGAAAAAAAGTTATCCTCTCACAGAAATTAATAAAATAATTACAATAAACATGCAGCACGGATTATCATATCCCCAAATCTATAGATGGTCATATACTCATATCATGTTACATGTAACTTTGCCTTTAAACCAAACACACCAGCTATGATTCTAATGTCATCGAATTTGGGGTCGTTTGAGCAGATTTGGATTTTATCTTTTGTAGGACGTTGTTTTCTCTACCCGAAGTTTTCAGGTTGAAACTTCAGAGGGAGAGGCCGGTGTAAGTTTTTTTATTTTTTTTATTTTTTTTAAGACGAGGACGGTGTAAGTTGAGGCGTATAAATAGCCAAGTTGGTGCCTTTGCTCTTACAGTTGGCCCGTGTTAACGTTACGACTTTATTTCAGGGATGTACATAGAAACAACCAAACAACGATTTTTGTTTTTAGAGTTCAACTTTCACACAATTGTATTTGACCATGTATATATAATCCAAAAAACACTTACATGTAACAAGGTATAATAAAGTTATTTCTCGCATTAACCATATAATTTACAATCTGCCTAAGTCCTTAAACATGCCTTGGAGATCTTCATGGCCACTTCATGCAAACTTTATCCCAAATAATCAAAGATACCGTACCAAGCTTTTAAAGTAGATATAGCTTCTTAAAGTAACTCTATAATTCACTTTTGATAAATGAAAGAAAAAATTGTATTTTATCTTTTTTAAAATTAAATAGTAGATATAGTCGTAAATATATGTGTGCAACCGCGATGGATATTTATCTAGTTGTTCCTCGGTTTCTCTCTCTCTCACATCCTGTTTTTCTTTCTTAAGATGATTTTTGGATATTAGAAAGCTAACTAATGAAAATTATTGGACAAAAGAAAAAAAAGTATTTCTTCTTGGCATAATCAACTGATTTATCAAGTAAGTTTTAAATACTCCATCTGTTTTAAATTGCAAGTCGTTCCAGCTTTTCTAGATACATACTCCCTCCATTCTAATTTATAAGCCGCTTTGACTTTTTTGGTTCATCAATTTTGCTATATATCTAGACATATTATTATCTAAATACATAACAAATTAGATGTACTAAAAAAATCAAAGCGACTTATAATTTGGAATGGATGAAGTAGTTTTTACTATGTATATAGACATAATGTATATTTAGGTGCATAGCAAAAGCTATATATCTAAAAATTAGAACAAAACTAATTGTCTCTAGCTTGCGTGTTCTATTTCATAATGGCTTTTTATTTTCATAATCACGTGTCAAGTCGGTTCGTTTATTTCGTAAACTCGGTCGGAGCATACAGTGTGCTACTTTTGTAACACGATGGTCTAACTCCTCTCTTTGGAGGATGAAATCGGATATTTCTTCTATTTTTTTTTAAAAAATAGGTAAAACCAAATGTGCTAAACCTCTTCATCGATCTCCTCTCTGTGGGTCCGGACTGTAAGTGACCCGTTTTGCTTCCTTATTCGCCATTGGTATTTTATGAGAAGAAAGGGGTAGACATTTCCAGGTTTAGCCACGCTGCAGACGCTCCACTGCTCCTACTGACGCGTGGGGTCACCAAACCAGGTCCCACGTGTTCTTGACGGAAACATGCAAGTGGGTATGTTGGTAGGTCTGTCGTCATTCCTTATTAACGTAATACCAGAACGACACTAAGAGTTTTGGAAGGGGCGCGTCAGATGGGGCTGGGCTCGGCGTGAGTTTTTTCATTATAATGACAATTCTGAAAATTTCCTTGATCGGAGTCACGGATCCCTCCTTCCTGTTTGCCTTGACTGACTTCCATATTTGTCTTGATTGACTTTCATTGGTTTCTATTTTACCGTAGACTACGGAATATGCTGGAAATTGCCTTGATCGGAGTCACGTATCCCTCCTTCCTATTTGCCTTGACTGACTTCCATATTTGTCTTGATTGACCTCCATTGATTTCCATTTTACCGTAGACTGCGGAATGTGTGAGGCATGCGTTGAAGCCTGGGTGGGGGAGATCTAAATAACGTTGGCCATCGGATCCAGTTGAAGCCTGTGAGAAAGGATTAGGAGCCCTAGATTTTAATGATACGGTAATCCTGTGTACAATTTCGTTGGTGCACAATGATTATAGTCTCTCAGCAGGGGATTTTTTAGACCTATCATAGTTTTGATTCGTCCCTTGTAGAGATTTGCATTTGCTTAATGTCATCTCAAGTACTAGCGTCTGGCGGTCTAGCCGAGGCATTTCTCACCTTAATCGTGTGACCACTGGCTAAAACCAACAAACGAATAGGCTGTGTGAGTGAATCAGGTCGGGCATTAGCGAAATCTCAAATGAGAGGAGCGAGAGAGGGAGGGGTTGGCTATGGGGCCAGCGATGCGATTGTTATTGGTCTCGTTCGGCTGGTAGAATTTTGGCTGAAACTAGCTGAAAAATATTGTTCTGACTGATTTATTGTGAGAGAAAAATATTATTCTAACTGCAAAAAAAAAATCCAAACAAGCTGAATATGAGATAAGCCGGGGGCCATTGCAACGACAAAATGATGCACGTGGTACACACACCACCCACACTCACGAAAGCACGCGCACACACGAAAGCAATGGCATTTGCCCGTGGACACTGAGCATAAAGTAGACCATAGATGGAGGCCCACGTCTAATAAAAAATCAGCACCATCTCTCTCTCTGAGAGCAGCTGAACGTATTTTTGTCTTAGCAAGGTGTAAATATTTGATAGATCTACAGGTGTTTTGTTAACAAAAAAAAGTTTCCGACATGTGAACTTCTTGCACATATTAGGTGAGGCCCATATAGATCATAACAAACAGAAACGTTGTGTGGGTGGATAGGCATCCTGCTCCGTCCCGGTGCAGTGCAGGGAACCTTTACTCTCTATTTTCTACTCCCGTTCGTTTGGGCTGGTTTGATTTATAAGTCATAGTTGAAAATACTGTTAGTTATTTTAGTGTGAGAGAAAAATATTGTTCATTGGCTGATAAGCCATGGCTTATAAGCCAAATACGACCAAGCGAACATGCTAGCCTGGCGCACCCTTTCCCGACACATCTCCTTCCTCCCCTGTGCTCTCCAAGACTCCAACCCGACTCAGCCTCGCTCCGGTGCCCCTCTACTTGTGGCATGTTCGGCTGGTATTAAAGTCGACTAATAAGCCGGCTGAAGCTATTTTATTATGAGAGAAAAATACTGAAGATTTTAACTGATAAGTCAGCTAATAAGTTCAAACGAACGGACCTTTAGCCTCCACCATGGTCAACCTCCCTCTAAGTTTGGACCCAAAAAAAAACTCCCTGCAGGCAAGACCTGTACATTTTTTAAGCCGGATTCGGACGGGCCACTAGTATATTTTTCAAAAAAATTTAAAACACATATTTTCAACCGAGTCTGAGTTCAGGCTTAGAAAAAAAATCATGGGCAGAAAAAAACCTGTCTAACCCTATCCACTAAGCTTCCCGAATCCAACGAGCTGGAGGCCGACCAGATTTGCTCCCATCTCCTGTCGTGGTGTGCCCCTCTCCTGTGTGACAAAAAAAAATGCAGAACTGTTGGTGCCCAGACGTCCGATTGGATACCCATACGTCGGACGGTACGTGGCTCGTGGTGATTTGTTTTCCACGCGCGCTTGCACTCGCGCCCGTGCTAGCACACCCCTGCCCGCAGCAGCGTTTCACGCGCCCACACAGGGCCTGCGTCACGCGCTCGCCCCCCTCTTGCTTCCCATGCGCACAGTGGCGGATCCACGGGAGGCTAGGGGGCAGCAGCCCCGTGAGAGTGATTTTCTATCGTATTTATCGTAGAAAAAAACATGATTTCACCGTTAATCTTCGATATTTATTCTAAATCTCTATTGATTAGCCCCCGAGGTGCTCATCTTGGCTCCGCTAATGCATGTGCATCCCATGTTCAACACCCCGACAGTGACGGAGCCAGAATTTGAAACTTAGGTAAACCTGAATCCATAGGCTTAAAATATAATTTACAGTAGTACGTTACCGATGATTAAAGTCGCAAAATACTCAAATACAAAATTATTCAGCTAGCCAACTCTTAAGACTTTGGGCTAAATTGAGTGAAAATGCTGCAAAATGATGTGTTATATGTATATACATATGAGTAGATACATATATACATAAAGGTGTTCCAAATAGTTGGGTATTCCCGGAAATACAAGGAAATACCCTTGAATCTGTCCATGATCCTAATCTACTTTTGAAACCTTAAGATACAATACTTGCAACAAACGTCTAATGTTTAGGCCTTGTTTAGTTCCAAAAACTTTTTCTAAAAAGTGCTACAGTAGCCATCACATCGAATTTTGCGATACGTGCATGTGGCATTAAATATAGACGAAAAAAACTAATTGCACAGTTTGGTTGAAAATCGCGAGACGAACGTTTTGAGCCTAATTAGTCCATAATTAAATACTAATTGCCAAATAAAAACGAAAGTGCTACCGTAACCAAAATCCCAAACTTCTATCAACTAAACAAGCCCTTAGTGTTGCCTTTGTTGGAAGACGGAGCTCTTATGCCATTTGTCATTTGAGACATAAACAATAATACTCACTCCATTCTAAAAATAAATTTATCATGGTATAGCGTTTTTCTCTCACAACAAAACAGTATCGGCCGTAAAAACCATCAATCGAACAGCAGTGTCGCTGTGGGTACGCTATGCTGGTTATTTTTTAAGTTTAACTAGATTGATAGAAAATATTAGTTATATTTATGTCTTCAAATAAATTTATTATAAAATATATTCAATAATTCATTAATAATACTAACTATATATTATAAATATTAATATCCTTTATATATATTTGATTAAAGTTGTAAATGTTTAATCTCAGAAGAAGTGAGAATAACATTTTTATGGGACTGACGGAGAACTGGCATATGCACCTCACGTGGCATTTCTCCTTTCAATCGTGTGTGTCAGTTTGTGTGACCACTGCCCAGAGGCGACAGCCGATAGACATGGCGGCAAGCGACGCGCTCCCCGTGGTTGACCTGGCGCCTTTCTTCACCGAGGACGTCAAGGGCGGCACCGCCGGCGCCACCGAGGCCGTGCGCCAGGCATGCCAGACGCACGGGTTCTTCCGCGCCGTCAACCACGGCGTGCCGGTCGACCTCATGGCACGCGCGCTGGAGCTGTCAGCCGCGTTCTTCGCGCTGCCGGACGAGGAGAAGACCAAGGTCCGGGCGGCCCAGGGGTCCAAGGTCGTCCCAGCCGGTTACGGACGGCAGCCGGCGCACGTGGCCGACAAGAACGAGTACCTGGTGGTCTTTGATCCCAAGCTCGGGCTCAGCGCGTACCCCGCTGAGCCTGATGGATTCAGGTCAGTTCGAGCGAAGAATTCCGTTCTTGTTGACCTTTTTGAGTTCTTGATCGAATTGAAGAACATCGGAGCCAGGAGGGACTTCGAAATTTCTTATCGAGGGCAAGATCTAGATACAAGGGCTCCAATAGTGGTTGTGATCTTCTTTTTGCATACAAAGTGCTAGTTGTGCATACTTTACCTTTTACATTTAATAAATTTTCAGTAGGGGTTTCACCCCTCCTGTTCTATAGAAAAATGCTAATTGTGGTTGTGGAGTTAACGACGCAGGCCCCTATGGCTAGTAAAAAATAGATTACTAAAATTTAATAAGCACCTTTTGTTGCCCGCCCATTACCCATACGAAGATTAGAAAAAAAGAGAGAGGAGGAATAATAGAAAAAAAGGAGGGGAGGGGAGCACGCTAGCAGATAGCTCCATCCGTTCCAAATTATGCTACGTCCAATCAATTCTCTGTTTGTGATGAAGAATTTCAAAAGGTTCGACTGTTTGAGGGCCAAATATTTCGTCAGACAACTAAGAAACACCTGATATGATCTTCTTTTTCGATAAGGAGATTTTATAGTGCATCGAGTTAATACATGGTCTTAGAACAACCTCCGAGTCTCTGCCTAACTGATACACATGGTCTTAGACCAATCTCCCAGTCTCTGCCTTAGAAACACAAATTAAGATTAAAAATATGATTAAAAATAATTTAAACATACTTTGATGACATTTAATCATAAAACTAGATTGCCAGCCATATTCCCAGATAAACACTGTGATACGATCTACTCCTTTCGTTCCAAATTATAAGTCGATTTGACTTTTTGTATAGATTTTGCTATGTATCTGAACATAGATTATATTTAGAGATATATTGCAAAATTGATATAACAGGAAAGTCCAAGCAACGTATAATTTGAAATCGTTGGAGTAGTAAGAAACAACTGATGCACCACATCTTTCATCTTCAGAGAGACAGTGGAGGAGTGCTACAGCAAGTTCACCGAGCTGGGGTTGCTCATCCAAAAGATCCTGAACGAGTGTATGGGGCTCCCGCCGGGCTTCCTCAAGGACCACAACGACGACCTCATGATAGTAAGGCGCTACTTGCCGGCGACGGAGGAGGAGAGCACCGGCTTCAGCGCGCACGAGGACGCCAGCTGCATCACCTTGATCTGCCAGGATGATGTCGGGGGCCTCGAGGTCCTCAAGGACGGCCACTGGGTACTGGCGGAGCCCGGCGGCGGCGGCAGCATCATCGTCAACATCGGCGATGTCATAAAGGTGAAGCCGGAGCGCAGGATAAGCAATTCCTTCCACGCAAATACGCAGTGGACCCGTAACAAAAATCTCCGCCCATATTTTTTCCCCAAATGTAGGTGCTGAGCAACAGCAAGCTGAAGAGCGCGACACACCGGGTGGTGAGCAAAGCTGCACACAGGCACTCGTTGTCGTTCTTCTCCAACCCGCACGGCGATAGGTGGGTGGAACCGCTGCCGGAGTTCACGGCCAAGATCGGCGAGGCGCCGCGGTACAGGGGGTTCCTGTACAAGGAGTACCAGCGGCTGCTCGTGAGGAACAAGACCCATCCGCCGGCCAGGCACGAGGATGTCGTTAACATCACCCGCTATGCGATCTAGTTCAGTAACATATTGGATTTCGATCGCAGAAATGCAGAAGCAAGGCTCGTGTATATATGAAAAAATTGGTGGTGTCTCTCCTCTATATACTACTCACTACTTGTAATGGGCCTGTTCGCTGGCTGGTGCTGGTGCTGGTGCTGGTGCTGGTTTGGACTGGCTGGTGCTGGTTTTTTTGTGAGAGAAAAATACTATCAGCTGGCTGAATTCAACGAGCGAACAGGCCTGGTTTATTTAATATCGTAAATATATGGCAACCACCGAAACGGCTACCGTTGTTCTTCGGGTGCTATTGCACGGTGGGCAAGTTATTCAGTATGGATATGTTTGAAACATCTCAAACACGTAAATCCATTGTCGTCTAGTCCGGTTAGGATACCTGGCTTTCACCCAGGCGACCCGGGTTCAAATCCCGGCAATGGAAAGTTTTTGATCTTCTTTTGCTCCTCTTCCTTTTTGTGTTTTTTTTCTTTCAGTTAGGCCTGGTTTAGTTCCCAAAAATTTTCACCCCAAACTATCACATCGAATCTTGCGACACATGTATGAAGTATTAAATATAGACGAAAAAAAACTAATCGCACAGTTTGGTTGGAAATCACAAGACCAATGTTTTAAGACTAATTAGTCCATGATTAGCCATAAGTGCTACAGTAACTAACATGCGCTAATGATGGATTAATTAGGCTTAATAAATTCGTCTCGTAGTTTCCAGGCGAGCTATGTAATTAGTTTTTTTATTAGTATCCGAAAACCTCTTCCGATATTTCCAAAACATCCAATGTGACATCAAAAAATTTTATTTCGCGAACTAAACGCAGCCTTAGTGTTTTTTTTCCTTTCAGTTCAGTCTCATCCGCCGTGACCGTGACGTGATTGTAATGTTCCTTTTTGTGTTTTTTCTTTCAGTTCAGTCTCATCTGCCGTGACCGTGACGTGATTGTAATGTGACATTGGGCTACCGTGTGTTTACCCTGAGAAAATTGCTACTACGAGTGGGTGCCGGTTAAAATGGTTCACATTGCTATTAACACTTATGGTTCTAAATTAATTAATTTATATAAAAATATATTTCTTAATTAATTTAATGGTATTTATTTAATATCGTAAATTTTGATATGTTTTCCTATGATTGGTGAAACTTATGATACTAAAATACGTCACGGTGCTAGAATTGTAATTTTTTTTTTGGATGGGGAGGGTATATAAAAAAATACATTACTTCTAATTGAAAAGAACAAGGGAAACTAAAAAAACAAACGACGTTGCAATTTATAAGGACCTATCAATATCAATTCGCCACTTCTCAAGTAAGAAAACTATTATACGGTACCGCCACGTTGAGCACTCAACACATGGCGTTTGAGCCTATTCAGATTTCAGAGCCAAAAAGAAATAAGGCGTTGGAGTGTTGGACAAATATCCAATGCAACTTTCGCGGCTAGCCTGTACTCTGTAGCTTAATAGTATGTTTATATACTTTATAGACCTGGAAAATTAAGATACCGTGAAAGCAATTTTGTTGTACCATTTTTCACGTACCAATCTGATCGTTTTGATAGCTGAAATACAAAACATATAATAACGCACAAACCAAGGTCACTTCTTTTTTTCTCACGGCTGGTGTATAATGAAAGGAGAACAAAGTATACTAAGAATAGGTGTATAATAAAAGCAGAATATAATTACTAAGAATTGTCCTACAGCACATGTCCACGGTCCACCTCTCCTTGTACATGCTTATTGCTTGGGGCCACAAGATCGACAACCGCTCAGTAAAATTCTCAGACAAAAAGGCCCATTAACTTTACAGTGTAATCTCATCTTTAGTGCCACCATTGTCATCCTCGATGCAAAATTCAAACATTTCCATCCACCAAAACTACTGCCAACTACATTACAATCTCTCTCAGCTGTGTAATGGGCCAAAGGAAAAGATGAATACGGTAGAATATGCCACTAGATTTTCATGTGCAAGGAAGACCGACACATGCGAAAGAAAAATGTTGCACAGAAAAATGGGGGAAAAGAACCAATAGATGTAGGCCCCCGAGGCCTTTGAAGACTTGAAGCTATCTCATTGATGTTGTTATGGTTCACGTAGAATAATTAGCCCCATTTGACAATAGCTGAACCCCAGGTAAGTCCAGCGCCGAAACCTGATGCCGCAATAATATCACCAGTCTTCACCTTGCCACTGCGAACAGCCTCATCCAATGCTAATGGGATGGATGCCGCGCTAGTATTGCCGTAGTTAGCAAGATTTGAAATAACCTTGTCAGATGGGATATCTAATCGACTGGCAGCAGCATCAATAATCCGCTGATTAGCCTGTACACAGAAGATCATTTAGAACAGCAATGATTCAGGTCAAGTGTATTTTTAGTTAGGACACTCACTTGATGTAACAGCAACCAGTCGATACTGGAGGCAGGCAAACCAGCTTCTTGGAGTGCCTTCTCGATGGACTGTGGCACGCACCGGACAGCAAAGCGAAAAACTTCCTTTCCGTTCATTTGAATGCATGAGTAGGTTGCCTTCTTTGGCGGAAATCCAGGAACACCATTGGTATTAGACAAGATAGACTCGTCATTTGCCGTTATGGCATTTAGGTGCCTACATGTAAATAAAGAGAAACTATGTAAGCCAACATATATTTAGAATGAATTTTCAGTACCTCACAACATTCTCGAAAGGAAGTCGCACTTTTGTCCATTGCCATCACTTTGAACACAAAAACCAAGCAAGCCATCTTCATCAACACTGCATGCCTGCAAAATTCTAAATTAAGAAGTTGGACAAGAGAATTTGGATAAAGATCTCATAATTAACAGTATCACATCACCAAGCATGGCTTCTCATGTTTCTTACTGAACAAAGTTCCAACCATATTTCATTCAGATTTAGCCATGGAACATTAACTAACTTACTGGGATGGGGAGAAATATACATATTTACACAGAAAATAAGCTATACCTGTACCAACACAGCACCAGCAGCATCACCAAAAAGGATGCATGTACCTCTGTCTGTCCAATCCACGTATTTTGAAAGAGCATCGGCACCAACTACTAGGACATTCTGAAGATCTCCACCTACAACAGTATGCATATATTATTCAAGTGGCATATTAATTTTGAGGGAGCAATCCCACATCAACCATATAAACTTTTAATAATTGAATTACCTTTGATAAAACGAGTAGCTGTGATTAAGCCAACTATAAACCCACTGCAAGCAGCTGTAATATCAAATCCAAAAGCATTTGTGCACCCCACTTCCGCCAGCACCTGTCAGTTAAGGATGAATTGGAACTTTTAATAAAACACCAAAACAGCATGCTCATAGTAATCAACAGAAAACAAGACTAAAGAACAGTTATATCAATATCAATTTCCTTAAAGGTACAACAAGAAAACCGTACCCTTTGAAACTAGGCCCAGCTTATGGTACATACAGTGAAAGTGTAAAGTAGACAATGAATCTCAGGCAAAAAATGGTGCCCGCTGAAAGTATAAATGGGCAGTACCTTTCAAAATGCTAGCAAGAAATATATAAAAGTAGTGCAGGACCATTGTCCATGTTTAATAATGTGCATAGGTTGACATTAGCACTTTACATTTCAGAATACCAACTCTAGATTTCAAAGATTAAGCAAAGTTGTTAGTTTTTTTTTTTCAGAGCCAGGTTTCAATGCACTAAGAAAGAGCCATATGAGGCTTCTCATGTATTGAAACAAAATTCTAACTTTCGAAGGCTAATATATTAATGAAAAATGGCATAATAATGCTTAAATATATTTTATTAGATACCTGAGCGGCACCTCCAAACAAATCATCTGGAGTAGATGTACAAAGGAGAACAAGGTCAACGTCTTCAGCTTTTACTTCGGCCATCTCAAGTGCCCTTTGAGCTGCTTGTATTGAGAGGCCCCGTAATGTTTCATCTCCTGTCACATTTGGAAAGTAGAAGGGGGAAATGAGGAAAAGAAGCAAACCTAAGAACCTATTGCAACTGAAACTGTTATGACAATAAAATATGCTTTCCAACTGACACGCAGACACCAGTTTTAAATGTTATTACCCACATATATAGTAAATTAAACAAGCTTCCAGCAACAATCAACAGTTTTCTGTTCAGATCTATACAACAGAGGTAGGCAGAAATCAAATTTTAGGTTAATATTTTCCATAGTCCTTGGGAAAGTACCGAGAGGTACTATAGTTTGGTACCTAAGTACCTCATGTTATGATCAGTGCCTTAGTGGTACCACTCCAAGGATGGTAAGAGAATTTTTCTAGCTGCTGTCCTAAACTACGCAAATCAGTAGTCAAACTACAAAAAAAAAAGATACAATGTTTATTTGTAAGATTTTACGATAATAAGGCAGCATAATAAGACATCTCTTAATATCATTGTACTTTTACTTTGTAATCTCATTGTTTTATTTATAAGTCTTAACATTATTTTATCATATATTAGAATTTTCATATGATATTTTTTGACAGAAAATTCAATATTATTCATGTCAATAAACTACTAAAAATAAAAACTGATGTGCCAAACGGTTTGTGCACATCCCCTAGGGTTACCACACAACAACAAACAAAAGCAGTATAAATTTAATCTAGGGGACACAAGTGTCCCTAATCTGGTTATTTAATTGAAGGAATAAAAAAACATAATTACCTGAAAGAACTCGCCTGTTACGAATCCCAGTTCGAGCCGCAATCCATTCATCTGACGTTTCAACTATTTTCGAAAGGTCGTCATTTGAAACACTAAGTGTTGGGATGGCTGATCCACATCCGACAAGCTTTGAACCCATACCAACCACCCTGTAATATCATCCAGCAGAGGTCATTACACTGGTGGATATTGTAGGCTCCATGATTAAAAAAAGGCACAGATAAATGAATTTATCCTAGCAATACAGTTGGGCCAGCACAAGTATTGTATACAATGTCGGCTACAAAAATGCAAACATTCACCATCACATTTAATAGCAAGTGGAGCACAGGCAGATCCCAGACAATTAATCAGAGAAACCACGACCCACCGTCGACTTTACTCTATACATCAGGGTGGCCTATTCCAGTGAGTAGAGAGACACAGTAACACTATTAACTTGAGGCGTCTACACTACAGCACACAAAGGATGGAGCATGCGGAACAGTTATGACATCCTGACTACATGGAACTACTGGATTTCGAGCATAAGATGCCCACGGTACAGAAAAGCAAGTCACGGAGCTACCTTATGCGGCTGAAGCCAACCTTATAGCAGGCAAAACCAAAATAGGTGTGTCGTGAATATCACGCCATTTCCCACAAAAACAGCAAAAGCAAATCCCTCTTTTCGCGCAATAACGGTTGTATTGCAACGCACCCAGTATATACGAATAGCACGAACATCACACCATTTTGTACGAGAGCAGACTAGAGGCATCCAATCCCACCTTCCACAGAAACAATCACATCTCGCCCGCCCAATCATTGTGCGAATGAGGTTCACAGGTGGACAGAGACACCGGCGTTACCTGGGGAGGCGGGGCTTGGAGGCCGCTGCGGACACCACGCCATCGTCGACGGTGGACGAGCAGCACCGGAGCTGGCGCGGTGGCAGCGCCACGGGCGGCGCGAATCGGAGGAAGGCGGGGCGGAGGCCACCCCGCGTGCGCGCCGGGCAGGGTGCGGCCACCCGCGGCAGCGCGAGGCCGGAGGCGGTGACCATGGCGCGGGCAGCCGGAGATCTCGCGGCGGAGATTCGGGCGCCGGAGGGAGGGAGTCACAGTCACCTGGGGGCGGGAGGAGGTGGGGGAAGGGGAAGTGGCGGCGGCGAGCGGGGCATGCGAGGGAGGAGCGGGGGAGAAATAGAGGCCGCGGCGGTGGGAACGGTGGGCGGCGGTGATGGTTGCGAGGGTGGGAGGGAGTGGGCGAGCTTCGAAAGCTCCGCCCCCAGGCGAGAGGTATTTTTAAGGAGAGGGCGATGTGGCTGATGGCTTTCCCTTCCCCCGGCGCACACCAATCTATGGGTGGAGCAACCCAAGCTGCTCGCCTTCTACGGACGTGCGTGCCTGTTCGCTTGCGTCTGATGACTGTGTTTCACTGGATTTATTATAATATATCATGGCTGGTTTAGACTAGGGTTAGGAATCGGTATTTGGTACGGTAGCATTTTCGTTTGTATTTGATAATTATTGTCTAATCATGGTCTAACTAGACTTAAAAGATTCGTCTCGTAATTTATAATCAAATTATGTAATTAGTTATTTTTTTATCTACATTTAATACTCCATGCATGTGTCCAAAGATTTAATGTGATGGAGAGAGTGAAAAAACTTACAATCTAAACAAGGCCTCAATTATTAATAAATACTTCATCCATTTCAAAATTAGTGTCATTTTGGGTTTTGTGCTGGTCAAATATATTTTTAATTTTAACTAGATTTATTAAAAAATAGCAATATCTGTATCTCCAAATAAATTTATTATGAGAATATATTAACAATTAATCTAATGATATTTATTATGTAGCATAAACCTAATGATTTCTTATATATGTTTGGTCAAAGTTAAAAATATTTAACTTTCCGAAAGGTGAGAATGATACTTATTTTGAAACAAATAAAGTAGTAACAGTAACAACAACAACAACAATATAATACAAGGTAAGTATGTTCTGTCGATGCGTGCTGAGGGTAAACAAAAAATGCTAAACAAATACATATAATTGACACGGTGCTAGCAATGATGATGGTCGACATAAAAAGAATTCCACTTGTAATATACTATCACTTGTGCGATATAAGGTAGTTAGCAAACACTCATTTTGTACGTAGTATATTGATATAGCACAAAGTTGTTTTAACAGAAAATATATGTAATATAAATCAACTTGGTATTTTTATACGAGCATGAGTAAATGGAATACTACAAATATTTCATATAGATAGACATTTCGTATTTGATGGTTTGGGTAAATAGGTGTGCATATATACGTAACTATAATACACTCAGTCTAGTATGTATTATTATACGGGTATAGCACAAAATCATTTTAACAAGAAACGTATGTAATGTCAATCAACTCCATAATTTGGTACGAAAAGAAGCAATAGCACATACAATATATGTGATAAATAAAAAAATCATTGAGACATGCATTTCGTATTTGATGGTTTAGGTAGGTAGCTGCATGTGCACCCCTAATTGTCCATGTGGTGTTCGGTTGACTGAATGTGAGGATCAGAAGTCATGATAGTTGATAGTGACCCATAAAACTGTAGCTAATCTCTATCTCTTATCTCCTACAACTAAAAAGAACAAAGCGTAGACATCTTTTTATGTGACATTTATTTTGGTTCATCCGTCTGCCCACCCCATACGATACCTCGCGCGATAGAAAAAGAAACTGCCATATCTGTGATCCCCACCTGCTTTGAAGAAAACAAATCGATCACCTGAGCCCACATGCATGGAAGGAAACAATAATCATGCATGGAAGGAAACAATCATGCACGGAAGAAAATAATAATCATGCATGGAAGAAAACAATCATGCATGGAAGGAAACAATAATCATGCATGGAAGGAAACAATAATCATTTACTCTTTTTAAATAGCGGTCTTCATTTCGGAGCCCTTCATGCAGTTTAATAATGGCTGGGGAGCTAGGCTTGTGAGAACTTACTCTTAATTGGGTTGCGAGCTAGGGATGTAGCACTTCAATGTGTGTCTTGGTTGAGTTCTACAATTGCCAAAAATTGATGGTGCTGATAAGATTGACAATCCTGTAACTCTGCAGTACCTTTCTTTTTAAAAAAAAGAGAGGACAAATGCTACTTATGGTCGAATTCATGTTCTTTTTGTTGTTTTGATTTGATGCCCACAGCCCACATGTTAACTTTCAGATGTGTTTGTAAAGAATCAAAAGGAGTTGGCCTAATGTCAATCTTTCTTGTCGTCTTTTTCATTCTTTATATTTATACTAGGTAGTGTGTCTATGTGTTGCTACTGGATAACTAACAATTTATACTAAAAACACACGGATCGCATGATAAGATAACAATACTGTAAAAATTAAATACCAACATTAAAGTGACATTTGATCAAAAAAGCAAAGTTTATGAATTTAACATAGTCATGGAGTGCGCGGTGTCGCAGGCTCACAAACTCTAATTTATAGACCTTTCCGTGATACGGCTAAGATAATATTTTATATTGGCAGGAAGAAATCTCCGATATCCATTTCTTTCATTGTAATCTATTTATTTGGACAATGTTTGAGGTGAGAGCGCGGTTATAGTTTTTAGTAGCTTTGCGATATTGTCCGAAGCTATGAGATGATTGATGTCTTGCAATGATCCTTTCATTAATTTAGTTTTCTATCTATGTTTAATTGTTTATTCAGTATATTTTATAGGCACACCGGTAGATAATGGATGATAAAATTCAAGCATCCATAATTTATCTCTTTGACTTTGAGCATGAGTTTTGTTTTTTTATTTTTTAATTGATATATTATCCTTTTGTTTTTACCGTAGCGTTAGCACGGGCATGCATGAAAAACGAAGATGTCTTTACACTGTAGAAATCTTTCAAGAAGATCATGCATAGATTATTCTTATATTGAATATTATATATACAATCACCTAAATATTCTAATTAAACTACAAAATTTTGAATTAGGATACGAGGTAAGACATGCAAACAGATATTTCAGAACTACCTATAGAGTCTAAAGAACTTAATAAATAAATCCTTCTAGAGGCAATGCAAATTCTCTCTAATATTTTATTTGGTGTAGTTAGTGTTATCATAGTACCCGCATGTATTCATAGGAAATAAATCGTGGACAAAACATGGACATTTTTTGGTGCAATATTTCAACATGGGTCCATCGTTCTGCTAATATTCTTGTGGCAGATCACATAAAGAATGAGAGTTTCTCTATGAGATTGCTCACAAGAGACTCAAACTTATATCTGATCATGGTAATGTTGAATTGCTTTGCATCAAAAGCATCGGCAATGATAAATGGGGACATAGGTTTTAGTATGCATAGTAGAGGAAAACTCAACATTTGCCTTCTCAACAGCTTTTCTGAGCCTTTGCAGTGCTAACTTGTCCTTACTCAGATAGTCAAGAGGTGTACCATAAAATTATGCACCACTAAAAAAGTGTCACCATTGGTTGCCTTGACCTGAAAAATGTGTCGAAATTAAGAATTACAACACCTAATTCAACATCTTGAAACAGACACTCAAGTGGATACCTTATTCTACAATATATATCTTTGTGGAATAGTCCTAAAGCCACACATATTTATACGGTGAGTATAACATACTTTGTTTTAAAATTTTATGAGAGATTTTTTAAGACACGCAGTATTATCCAAGTGACAGACACTAATATTTA
Source organism: Miscanthus floridulus (assembly GCF_019320115.1). Lineage (NCBI taxonomy): Eukaryota > Viridiplantae > Streptophyta > Magnoliopsida > Poales > Poaceae > Miscanthus > Miscanthus floridulus. The sequence continues at coordinate 89,960,775 of NC_089590.1, forward strand.
CATATATACTCGAATATGTGTGTACAGGATTATATGGAGTTACAGCGGAATTTATTCATGGATTTATTGACGCATGAAAGAAATGGATATCGGAGAATTCTTTCTGCCGATATAAAATATTATCTTAGCCATATCACAAAAAAGTCTATACAGTAGAGTTTGTGAGCCTACGACGTTGCGCTCTCTGTGACTGTGTTAATTTCACGAACTTTGCTTTTTGAATTAAATGTCACTTTAACGTCGGTATTTAATTTAACAATATTGTTATCTTATCGTGCGATCCGTATGTTTTTAGTACAAAAAATTTAGTTATCCCATAACAACGCACGGGCACGCTACCAAGTCTCTTATACAACTAAAACATACGGATTATCAACATCTATCCGGCAGGACCAAAACACTCATACGATCCATATCCGGTAGGTAAATAATCACCGCATGAAGACACTGGAAGACAAGTAAATAAAATAGAATAAAACAAAAAGAGAATTACGGGAAGAGAAAGAAATTTATTAGAATATCACCACGCAATGATCATGATCGTGATCCAAATCTCATTTGTCGTCCTTCGCGTTGCGTGATGACAACAAATATTTTTTTTCTAAAAAATGAATTATTGCCATGCCTCATACGAGCTACAATATTGTAAGTCCGAGTATATATGTTTTAGCAAGGCAGAGCATGGATAAATTCAATTTGATGCCTAGCAATAAATTTTCAGCTTTTGAGACAACTGATGTTTGTCGTAACTTTCACACAACAAGCTCTAAGCCAAGCTTTTATTTCAGACTCATTACGATAATGAATGTGTTTCTAGACATTATTATGGTATAATACACGTGAAAAATTGAATTGATATATTCTTGATTTTGACTTGGCTAACAAACATCTCATTCAATTTGTGTTGCACCCGTTGCAACGCACGGGCACCCATCTAGTAACATATAAAAAATAGAAAAACACACTAATTACTTCATCATCACTTCATGTCCGATCACATCTGTCGGTGCGAAAAGTGACCAACAAATAAATATTTATAGTTTTGTCGTGCATTATGATCGGATGTGGCATAGCACTCAATGACACAGGATTTATATTGGTTTAGGCAACGTGTCCTACGTCCAATTTCAGTCGGTTGGTGACTTTATTCCTGAGTCTAGATGCTCAAAGTTTCCTGTGGGGTTACAAATGAGTAGGAATAAAAGAGAGTGTTAAAGGCTCGATCGAACTCTGAATCGAAGGGCCGAAAGTGATAGGGGCTCTAACGTGCGCTAAGTATTGGAGCGTATACTCTGTGTAGCTTTAGAGTTCTAGAGGTATTGAGCTATTCGAGTTCTTAGTTCCTCGAGTGTTCGAATCATCTAGCTTCGTTTTTTAGAGAGCCAGACAACTTTTTAGGAGAGAGAGCTCATCCCCTTTTATAGTCGAAGGGGGTGGCCTTAGAAGTTAGAGAAAGAGAGAGAGAATATATACGTGTGTTACCTAGTCTTGTTGCCCACGCTATTGGGTACGAGATGGTCGTCGGCACCCACAATACTATTTACATCCAGATGCATGTGGCAAGCTCTACCGTGTTTACCTGATATGGCAAACGTCGGCGCCTACAATACTATTTATATTCTGACATACCTGGAAGGTTGCATAGTGCCCATCTAGCATGGCCTAGTGGCACCGTCCTACAGGTGCGCAGGGTATGGTAGGGTACGGTCCTCGGTATTGCGGTTTGACTTAAGCATCTTACCTTATCTACTCCGCCTAATCCTCGGGCCCTCATCGAGCGGGCGTCCCCGGTCGGTCGTTTCCAGTCGGCCCCAACCGTGTCGGTTGGGGAAGAGCCACGAGCAGAGATCCGACGTATCCCCGATCGGAAAAGGAGGTTGGAGTCAGACTGTCTCCCCACCTTGGCTAGGCCTTCCGATCGGGGACCGGATCATTCTCTCGGCCTATCATTATGTATCAGGGCCGGCCTAGGAGGCGCGCATTGTCACTACACCATCTGTTGGGCTGAGTTTTTACAAGGAAGCGGGTCCATTGGGGACCCCGGGTTTATGAACCCAACAGGAGCCCCCGAGCCCATTTGGGACTTCTATGAAGTCGTGAAGGGGTTGTTTACACTCATTTCACGAGCGCACCCGATGGGTGTAAGATCATGGGTCGCCGTCGGGCGAGACGAAGCACCAACCCAAGTGTCGGGCGCCAACCCAAGCATCGAGCATGGCTGAGAGGTCAGGCGAGACGGAGCACCAACCCAAGTGTCGAGCGCCAACCCAAGCGTCGGGCGCGGCCGAGCGGTCGGGCAAGACAGAGTGCCAACCCAAGTGTTAGGCGCCAACCCAAACATCGAGCGCGGCCAAGGGGTCGGGCGAGATGGAGCGCCAACCCAAGTATCAGGCAGCAACCCAAGCATTGGGCGTGGCTGAGGGATCAGGTGAGACAGAGCGCCAACCTAAGTGTCAGACGCCAACCCAAGCATCAGGCGCGGTCGAGGGGTCGGGCGAGATGGAGCACCAACCCAAGTGTCAGGTGTCAACCCAAGCATTAGGCATGGCCAAGGGGTCGAGCGAGATGGAGCGCCAACCCAAGCGTCTAGCGTGGCCGAGGGGTCAGTCTAGTTTCGTGCATCACCCCGTCCATGATTTTCGCAACCGGAGGGGTTGAGCTAACGTCGCTTGCCACGGTGGCTAGAGTGACATGCTCGGTGAGCTTAATAATGGGTATGTCCAAGTGGAATCTAGGTCCGTCATTCATAACAGGGTCAGCATAGTCCTCATGTGACATTCCACTGCTCCTTAACCTGCCTCCCGGTGGATGCCCAAGCCATTTCAGAGACCAACTTAGGTGGGCCGCTGGCCTCCCCTTGATAGAGAATCTATGAGCATGGCTCAAGGTTAGGATCAAATGAGAAGGTCAAGATGACCATGTCCACTTCTGAACGGATTGGACGAGGGCCACTAGGGCTCATCTGTGTTTTCTCCCCTGGCTCTGTTTGACGCGAGGCAGCCTCAAGCCCTTTGCGGGTCGGCCTTCGAACCTTAGTCGGTCGTCGCTTATATCGAATGAGGCAACTACCGCTTCATGACGCAACACGAAGCTTTGTGATGCAACAACTGCATATGCAATGCTTGGATGTATGGGATGGATGTATGGATGAATGTATGAATGCATGCATGAGAATGGATGAATGAATCGTTATGCCCTAGAAAACAAAAAAGGGGTTTGGTAAGGTTACCTCGATGGCTCGAGTGATGGGTCTAGGGAGCTCCTATCGGATATGTCCAAATGGGATCCATGTCTGTCATTCATGACGGGGTCGACATAACCCGCATGAGGTATCCTGCTATTCCATACCTGTCTCTCAACAGCCACCTGAGCCGTTCGATCGACTCGGGTAACCTGTTGGCCTCTCCTTGATGTAGATTCCATTGGTGGGCCCTTCCAAACCCTGCCTAGGAAGGTGGAAGATCGTTTGCATGTGGTTGTGCCTTATTTCCCGCGCCTGGGTTGTGGTAGTGGTGGGCCCTGCCCAGACCATGTCCCGCTAACCGGGTGATGTTTCATCGGACAGGGCGCGTCCCATCAGCCAGGGCTACATCCCATCGCACGCCTTTTCCACATTAAATAGGGGGGAGGGAGAGGATTTCCTCCTGTTCTTTTGCCTTCCTTCAACTGTTGTCGTTCCTCCTTCCTCCTTTTCGCCATGTTTATTCATGTGTCATGGCGGTTTCTAGGAGAGAGGAGGGTAGAGCGAGGGAGAGGAGAACTCATAGATTCATTCGTAAATCCGAGGCGCGATGTCGAACTAGAGGCCTTCCAATGTGGATGAGGAGGTGTTGGCCGCCTTCACTGAGAAGGGGCTGCTTTCATAGAAGGAGGTGGTGCATTGGAGGGCTCCTGCATCGAGGGAAGTTGTTCCACAACCCCGAGCCGATGAGGTCATCTCCTTCCTCGCCTTCCACAAACACGAACTCAGGTATCCCACGCACTAGTTCCTGTGCGGGCTCCTCAATGAGTGGGGCCTAGAGCTGCAGCACCTCAACCTAACTGGGGTACTGCACATCGTCGGCTTCATCACCGTCTGCAAGGCCTTCCTCTAGATAGAGTCGCATGTGGACCTCTTTCGATGGATCTTCAGTGGGCGAGCCCTGTCCGAGGGGAAGCTGCCCAAAATCATGTTGGTTTGGGGATTTGCCTTGTAGAAGAAGCCAAAGCCATCGGTCCCCTACCCTTTGTACTCCCCCTATGACTCCAACCAGGGGTGGCATGATGAGTGGTTCTACATTAGGAACCTGACGGAAGCGCCATTCCCGACATTCATCGAAAAAAGGCCGGTGAGGAGGGAAAGCTAGTTGTGGGGTCCCATCGGTCGGTAGAACTGGTTGGAGGTTATCGAGATAGAGCTTTTAGAGGCTTGTGCAGTATGGCCTCGACGGGTTGTGGGTCTTCCATACCTTCTTCCACCATTGAGTCACCCCGTTGGAGGAAAGAACGCAACCAATGTGGGAATACTCCAGCCCAATGGAGCCCTATCGCGCATCACTGGAGGAGTTGCCAAAGGATGAAGTCTAGAGTTGTCTCGATTGGGTGCTATAGTTGAGGGATAAAGACTCCCTCGAAGGGACGCCCGGTCCCCTTCATGCCATGAAGCTATCCAATTTGGTATGCCCCCCTTTTATGTGACATTTTCCTTCTTGTTTTGATGTGATTCTGAGTTGCCTATTTTGAAGGGACTCACAAGCTATAAATCACGGCCGCATCTTCCGAGAGGGCTGGAAGGCATGGCTCGTCAAGCTACCCAAAGTGAGGTGGCACTTGGTAAGAAGAAGAAGAAAGCCAAAAAGGCCCGGAGGAGGTTCGATAAGGAGAAGGAGATCAACCGATGGGTCTAGGGGGGTGAGAGCCGAAGTGACATGGAGGCAGAGCTCAAGTCTGAGGAGCCCACAGATGTGGGTGATGACACAAGTGCCTCGGAGGACGAAGGAGTTAGGGGCACTACTGTGACCTCGGTGGAGCACTGTGAGCCTGTGGCTACGTCCGTTGGTGGCGGGCGTGATGTGGAGATGCACGGTGATGTTCCTAAGTCGAGGAAGCATGCTACGAGCGAAGACACCACCCTCGAATGAGAGGCAAAGCGGGCATGGTCGCCGCTCCCTTTGGAGGTGTCGTTAGCTTCGTGTCCCCCTGCTCCAAGTGTGGCGGAGCACACTGGTCAGTCGAGGGGACATGATCATTCCCCTACATCTTTGGGGTCAGCGCGTGTGTGTGAGCCCTAATGAGGGCATGCCTCGCCAGTTACTCTGGTGGTTTTGCCACGAGCTGGCGGTCATGGCCGTTCATAGGCTGATCAGGGACCGGCTGTGTTGGCACCTCCCTCGACCGATGCAAGGGGGTGTGGGGCATGACCCACGAGTGATCCTTGTTTGGTTGGCTTGTTGTCAGCTGGTCAGGGCTTCAGGGCTTTGCCATTTTTGTCTAGGTATGCATTCATGCTCCTTTTTGTTCTCAAAGTTGAGTTTTTGAATTTGACTAACTTGCGCTTATTTGACAACGGCTAGGGGCTGGCAGGACTAGGAATCTCCCCACCTCCCATGCGAGAAGAGTGGAGACCTAGCCTGTAGTGGGTCACGACGAGCGGTAGGGGAAGTAGGTTGGCGATGGTGTGACCTTCCCTACTGGGGGTTGCGTCTTCTTGGCCAATCACAAGAACGGCGATAGCAGCGATGGCTGTGATGGCGGCGATCCTCATGGTGACGGCGAGGTTAGGTTGAAGGTGGACTCTTGCGGTCCCTCCCCCAACTAGTTATGGAGGAGGAGATGAGGGAAACATGGCTCCCTGCCTCGCCCGACGGACGAGCGCATGGTTCGCCTACCTAGGTCAAGAGCCAGAGGGGTCGGAAGGAAACCATGACTAGACTAGAGGTAGTGCATCCGCCGGTGAGCCATGGAGTCCTAGCGGTGGACATCCCCTTCTCTAGTGAGGAAGACACTAGGGTGGAGCCACCGACCATCCCACCGTCCTAAGGAGCTAGGTGATGATACGGTCGTCGCATGATACTACTAATTGCTGGATCTTCCAGTGGGTCAGGGGGTGACCCATGAGCTAGTGTGGCCTTGCCCCAAGTGAGCTAGGAAAGGCCCGTTTATCCTTCATGACGAGGAGGAGGTGAAGCCCTGGCACCTGCTCAAGGGAGAGAGGACTATCGATGGGAGTCTGATCTTGCCCTTACCAAGGTGAGGCTCATGGAGGCCTTGGAGAGGGTTGAGCTCATCCATCAGGCCATGACAGTCAACCTGCCACACATTGTAGAGGTAAGTTCTCTGTGTTTTTTGTGTTGTCCTTAACTCCTTGGCCTTTCAATGGTTGTCTTAGCATGCCTGCTTCTTATCTCATAGGATCTAGAGATGATGTCGATCCGTAAGTCCTAATTTCTTTGGGAGGAGCATAGTTGGATGGAGCAGGAAGCAACGGCATCATGGTGGGTTGATGAGCTTAGGCACCAGCTGGAGTTCGCTAGCCGTGAGTCCCAAGATCAGGTGGCTAAGGCGACAGGAGCATGGGCAGCAGAGCTGCGTGTGGTCAAGCAAGCGACTATTGCTGAGCGGGAACTTGACATGGTGAAGGTCCACTTGGCGGAGACCGAGAAGGCACTTTAGAAGTCCTTAGAGGCTTTGGAGCCAGAGTGTAAGGCCCGATCGGACGTCAAACTAGAAGTGGTAGCGTTGTGCTCCAGGGGCAGAAGCTTGGGGTAGAGGAGTCAAATGCTCGACTGCTCAAGAGGGTGACTTGGCAAGAGGAAGGGCTCTCCATTCTCGAAAGCGCCCACCTTGGTACATATATGTTTCGCCCTCAGTTGATGCGTTGATTTTTCCATTCCTTTTGCTTCTGAATTTGTTGTCTTTTTCTAGAACTGGGTGGAAATATTGGCTCTCTAAAGCAAGAGCTAGAGATGGTCAAAGCGATGGTTGGTTGAGGCATGGTGGCACTAGCCTAGTCCCTTAAGGAGCAACACGCTCTCGAGGGGGAGCTTGACCAGATTCACAACATCGCGTAGGTGGTCATCTCCGAGGTGTTTGGGTCGGGACCGAGCACCAGTACGCCTATCGTCCAGCTGGCGGAGGTCCCGAATGAAGTTTGAGCACTCATCTCCGACGTCATGTTCTATGGAACGATGGGGGTGCTGACCTTAGTGGTGACCCATCACCCCAATCTGGACTTCATGGCCATCTCTAGAGGCTACACCGACAAGTGGAGCGTAGACGAAATCCATGCACTGGTAGAGAGTTTGGTGCCACATGCATAGATGGTTGTCGAGCAAGTCACCGCGTAGTGGGTGATAGAGGCTCGTCATTTGTCCATGGCTGAAGACGTGTGTGGGGAAGATGTCATCCAACCTATGGAGGGAGTGGAGATCGGGTCAGAGGCTAGCATCGTCCTGACCGAAAGTGAGCTGCCTTTGTCCTTATTGACCATACCGTCAGCCGATGCCGCCGAGAGGTCATAACAGAGTTTCAAGTAGAAATAGTCAGTTTATGTAAGAGATGAGTTCGTGGGGGAGCCCCTATGTGTACAGCTTTATATTCGTCAATATTCTAAGTTTGTTTTGTGATGAAATCACTTATGAGGGGAAGCTTGTCCCATCCGCCCTTGTTTTTATCCTAGCATAGCTTTGTTTTTTGTCCTTTCTTTTTTGCACCAGCCCGTTGACCCATAGGCTACAACCTTAAGAACCCAGGTGTGTCCTACGAGGCTTAGCTACTCATAACCATAGGTTGTGGTGGGGTGTGATCAGTCAGGAGGTTAAAACACAAGTTACGTAGGGTAATCAAAGGAACGGAATGCCCTTTCGTTTGGGCGACGCCCTTTCATTTAGGCAAAGAGAATTACTATATGATAGCAAAAGAGGAGGGTGGTATCGCACCCCCGTGGAGCCCCCGAGCAACCTAGGCTGAGAGTGCTCAAGCTAGGGTGCTATAGGAGCAAACGATGAATGGAAAGGGAACGGTAAGTCCGAGTTTTAAGGGAAGAAACGACGTAACTGTTCAATATTCCATGTGTTGGTGAGAACGTTGTCATTGTTGTCCTTCAGCCAGTAGGTGCCCAGTCGAATCACCTCGATCACCATGTAGGGCCCTTCCCATGGTGGAGAGAATTTATGTTTCTCTTTGGTTGACTGAGTCCTTCGGAGTACAAGGTCACTGACCTCAAGGATTGTCCCCCTGATTTTTCTTTCATGGTACCTACGAAGAGTTTGCTGGTAACGAGCGAAGCGGATGATGGTTGTCTCATGAGCCTCCTTGAGCAGGTCGACCGCATCCTACTGAGCCTTCGCGGCTTGATCTTGGTCGAAGGCCTTTACTCTCGACGCGCCATGATCGAGGTTGGAGGGCAAGACTGCTTTGGATTCATATGCGAGGAAGAATGGGGTGAACCCTGTGGACCAGTTTGGTGTTGTTCTTAGGCTCTAGAGGATCGCTAGAACCTCTGCAACCCATCGCCTGGCATACTTCTTAAGTCGGTTGAAGATGCAAGGCTTAAGTCCTTAGAGGACCATGTCATTGGCTCTCTTGACCTGACCGTTGGTACATGAGTGCCCAACCGAGGTCCAATCGATCCTAATACCATATCCATCGCAGAAGTCTAGGAACTTCTTCCTGGTGAAGTTTGTTCCATGGTCGGTGATGATACAGTTTAGAACACCAAAACGATAGATGATGTCGAGGAAGAACTTGACCACCTCTTCTGAGCGGATATTGGCGATGGGCTTCACCTCTATCCACTTGGTTAATTTGTCCACCACTATGAGCAGGTGAGTGAAGCCGCTCGAGGCCTTTTTGAGGAGTCTGACCATATTGAGGCCCTAGACCATGAATGGCCAGGTAATAGGGATGGTCTGAAGCTCCTGTGCCGGTAGATGAGTTTGTCGAGCATAGAACTAACATCCTTCACACCTATAGACAACCTCCTCTGCATCTCGCAGCGTAGTGGGCCAGTAAAAACCTTAGCGAAAGGCTTTCTCGACCAGCGACCTTGGGGCCACATGATGTCCGTAGATTCTGACATGGACATCGAGGAGGAGCTGTTTCCCCTGGTCGGTTGGGATGCACTTCATGAGTACACCCAATAGACTTCACTTGTAAAGTTTGTCACCAATGGCGATGAACATCTTGACGTGTCAAGTGATTCGTTGCGCTTCAGTCCTTTTCGGTGGGAGAACCTCCTTGAGGAGGTAGGCGAGTAGTGGTGCTCTCCAGTCAGCCTGATCGAGTGCCACCATGGCAACATCGACGGATGGTGTTGTCATGGAGGCACCAAGGTCAGAGCCCCTAAGCATTTGGTTAGGGTCAAGGCATGTTGAGAGGTCAGCTCATTGCAGTTTGGGACTGCTAGAGTCGATGAATTCCTGAGTTCTGGGAGCTCGGCGGAGTTGATGACGGCCATGGCGAGCTTGTAATGCTCGTGGTCGCACTTGTAGGCGTGTGAAAAGGTGCTACCCATACTAATGATGCCATTTGGTCTAGGCATCTTTAACTTGAGGTGGGTGTAGTTGGGGATCACCATGAACTTGGCGTAGCATGGCCGCCCCAAGATGGCATGGTAGGACCCTAGAAAGTCCACCACCTCAAAGGTGAGGACCTCCGAGCAAAAGTTGGCTCGATCACCAAACATGATGGACAGGTCGACCTACCCAAGTGGGTATGCCTATGTCCCTAGGATCACATTGTGGAAGGGAGAGCTCACTAGGCAGAGCTCCGACCGAGGGATGCATATGGCATCGAGGGTGTCAATGTAGAGAATGTTGAGGCCGCTGCCTCCATCCATTAGCACCTTAGTGAGGTGCTTCTTATGGATGATGGGGTCAACAACGAGTGGGTAGCGACCTAGTCGGGCGGCGTGGGAAGGATGGTCTCTGATCAAATGTGATCGCGGAGTCTGACCATCTAAGGAAAGAGGGGGCGGCCGACTCTGCGGCATATGCCTCTATGTAGCATACCTTGTGCTGGTGCTTGGAGTGGATGGCATCGGATCCCCAAAGATTATGATGCATTCCATGGGGTTAGGGAAGCCGTCCTCATCCTTACCCATCATGCCTCCTTTCTTGGCCGCCTCCTCCTTGCCCTTCCCTTCCTTTGGCTTATCGGCCTATCATAGAAAGCACTTAAGGAGCATGCAGTCCTTGTAGAGGTGCTTGATGGGGTAGGCATGGTTGATGCATGGACTCTCTATGAGCTTGTTAGAGTAGTCAGGCTAGCCTTGCTAGGGTTGCTTGCCCACACGATCGGCTATGGTGACTAAAGCTGGGTTGGCCGGTCGGTGTCGATCCTTCTTGTTCTTCTTGCCCTTTTACATGGAGGAGCCCTTGCCTTGGTCCTTATGCTTGGCCTTGCCCCTATTCCAACCACCGCTGAAGACCGCCTCGATCGCCTCCTCATCAGAGGTGTGGTTCATGGCGATGTCGAGCAGGTCACGTGTGGTATAGAGCTTTAGATAGCTGAGCTTGTGGATCAAGGACTCACAGGTTGTCCTAGAGAGGAACGTGCTGATGACATCCATGTCAACAATATTAGGAAGGGAGTTGCACCGCTTTGAGAACAGGTGGATGTAATACCGTAGGGACTCATTAGGCTCCTGCTGGCAGCTCTTGAGCTCCTAGGAATTCCCAGGACAGACATAAGTCCCCTAGCATTTTGTGATGAAGACCATCTTGAGATCCGCCCAGTCATGGATGCTTTCGGGCGGGAGGAATTCGAGCCATGGTCGAACATGTTCCCCCACACAGATGGGGAGATACTGAATGATGAAGTGGTCATCATCCACTCCTCTGGCTCGATAGGCGAGCCAGAAGTCTTTAAGCCATATACCGGGGTTCGTTTCCCCGATGTATCTAGCGATGTTGCTGGGTGGTCGAAAGCGCTGTGGGAACGACACTCTCTGGATGCAACGACCAAAGGCCCATGGCCCCGAGCCATCCGGACTAGGGCTCCAGTCATTTGGTCGGCCACCATGCCTAGGATGCATGTCCCCGCACTCCTCAATGGTTAGGCCAGGGCCCATGCCACCTGCTCTCGCCACCACTTGATGGACGTCATCATCATGTCGGGCATGGCATCGATTGTTGATGACACTGTGAGCATCATGGTTTGGCCCAAACCATTCGCGCATAGGTGGTCGGTGTGGAGCGGGCGCCGGGTCAGGCTGTGGTGCAGTCGCGGCCTCTTGCCCCACGCCCAGCAACTGTAGTGGTGAGTTGTAACTCCCTCGGTGTTACACTAGTAAATCTTATGCTAAAACACTACATGAGCATCATATTTATGTGCTAATGTATGTAATATAGTGTGTGAATCAATTTACGTAACTTAAAACGACCAACGGAAAATGCTTAACGAAAGGCCATTCGTGACGTATAAAATTATCAAGTACGGATGTTCGTGAATTTTTATTGAACTAAAAACACTATAGAACATATATACGAAACTTTAGTAAAGTTGGAAGTATGAACTTTGTAGATGACGATGAAATACCTCTGGTCGAAAAATGAATTCACTAGCTAGCATACGTAATAGCTTGGAAATCGAATTTGACGCGAATCCGATCGAGACTTAGTCAAATTTCTTAAGTCAGAAAATAGGTTTGACAAGGCTAAGTTTGGCAATTTTTGTAGGGTAATCAGGGTTAAGGAGTGATGGGGTATTAGGGCTTGTTTTAGTAGCTTAATATGCCCTCTTAGGAATTGCATAGGTGCTTTGGTGATTAGATCAACGTTTTGGGGTTTTCGAATGCTTTAAAGATCGTGCGCACAACATTCCTGGCCAGTTTTATCGCATGGACGTGGTCACCATGCCTTGACACTCGATGTCGTAGTGTCGGCCACCCGATGCATGCGCGTAAGCACATATGCACATCACCACGCTCGGTGGGACGCTGGGGTCGGTTGGCCTGGCCGCTCTACCCCATAGTGTCCTTGTCGTTGCCATTGTGGGCCCGTTGCTCTATCTAGTCCATGACTGCTTGGGCGCCTACCTTGCGCTATCACCACTGTGCCACAGCATGTTGCCGTCCCATCACCGTGCTGCCTCATGCTGTCACTATCATGCCACAGCATGTGCATGTTCCTCTATGATGTGTCGTCACATGGGGCACACTACGCGTAGGTTCATGGCACCCCCACATGCCTCAGCTCTGCCTAGCGTCCATGTCCCACCGAGGCAGCATAGTGCCCGCTGCTGCGCCGTGCTACTACCTCTGCTGCCCTTGCTCTGCCCGTGCATGCAGCCATTCCCCATGGCGCCTTTGTCCTCTTCTATTTAGTGGCAAGCACCACGCCGCGCTCCCCAACCACCACCGCCTTAATTAGCGTCGCGTCGGAGTCACTGAGCCGCGCAAAGGCCAGCTCGCAGTGCCGGTCCAATCCAAGTAATTGCACAAGCTAGAAGCTCAATTGGGAACCTAGCTATGCGCCAAGCTCGCCCATTGCTACAGCCGTGCCGTGCCGAGCCTCAATTTGAAGATTCCTGTCGTCAGCCACCTTAAGACCAAACGGCGACACCCATCCAATTCACCTTGCACCGTCCATCTCCATTCAATTCCGTGGCACTATGTCTTTGCCATGTTCCCCTCCATCCCATGCGTATCGCATTTTCACAGCCACTGCCTTCCTGGCACCACTGACACGGTCGCTCCACCGTCGCCCATCGCGGAGCTTGCCGTGCGCGCATGGCCGGACTCACCTGGCCCGTCCCTAGTCAATCCTCCACAATAGGTAGCTTTGGGGTGAGTTGCTAATGCCCATCCTTTGGGTCATTCACTTCATTTGTGCCTTGGTTCATAGGAACATGGCTGCCATCACCGCAGGTTGTCCACCGCCGTGGAGGGAGCTTAGGACCACGTCTCCGTTCATCGCTTCACCGCCCACCACTTTGCGTTTGCATCTAGGTGAGCATCAGCTCGCTATCGGGGGTGGGGTAGGGCTAGGATGGCCGGCGTCACTGCCCAGTGCCATCGCCACCATGCCTATGCGCGCGCGAGTGCTCGGGGACCTAGCTGTTGTAAAGAAGCAAAGGGGGAGGAGCGTATTTGTAATAGAGCAGTCTATGGGAATAGTACTACAAACCTCAGGGTGAATCGCTGGTAGCTCGAGGACGTTTTCGCAATTGTTTCGGCACGTGCGGGCCTCCCCGTAGATGGCCATTGTCGCGCGGTTGGGCCAAGCCCACATGGGCCGTGCCGGTGGGTCATGTGTGCGCGTGCGCTGCACAGGTGTGGGCCACGCCACGAGTTAGTGGTCCGTGGGTTGAATTCAGTTTTCTTTTTCCAGGGAATTAGTAGATGCTTTTCTGATTTAAATTGTGAGCTGATCTTTGAAAAATTATAGTAAATGTTGTAGGTGTCCAAAAATAGTGAAACCAAATTTGTTAGGTTCACAAAAATGGGATCTATTTGTTGGTGTATTTAGTTTATAGTTATCTATGATAATGATAGATTCATTAATTCATTTAGGAAAGCTTAGCATTATTTAGCTTAATATTTGTAGAAATTATTGTGGCAAATTGGTAACAGATTTAGCCATGAAATTTTTATAGTAGGTTCATTGTATTATTATAGTGCTCACTGTAATTTTTGTAGCCTTAGAATAGGTTGATAAATAGGGTAGCTAATACTTCCTTGTTTTATCATATATATAATAAATCGATATTAAGAGTAAGAATGCCTTTAGTTGCTAAGTTAATACATGAAATTTTTCATACCTAGTTTAATGGAAATGATAGGCAACTTAGCGTCTTAGTCAGTAGAGCTAGCTTAGTAGCTTGATAGATGTATTCTTATTTTAAGAGTTGTTGTTGCCATATTACTAAGTGTTGCATCATCATTTCATGCATATAGATAACGAGTTGGTAGAGTTTGTGCCTATGGGTAAGCAGGAGTATGAGGAGATCATCAAGGAGTATGAGGAGGAGATTCTCATATAAGAGGGAGCCCTGAAGCCTTCAGTTGCTGACTTTGTTGACACCCCGCCTGCCCAAGGACAAGCCTCGGTGCATAACCCTTATTTTGAATTATATCTAATATATATATATGATGTGCATTTACGTTATAGGCATTTTGTGGAAACTACATGCATAGATATATCTACCCATGAGTCCTACTAGCATAGGTTGAGTAGTTGCTATGCTCCAGATTTTGAGTAGCGTGAGTAACTTGCTGTTACTCACAATAGGTGATTATTATTATCACTCGGGATAAAAATGGTGAAAGGAAAAATGGAGACCGGGTAGGGATATGGTTTGGGTATTGGTGGGTGTAAGAGGTTGTGTCCTGCGGCCAACAGGGCATAGCTTGGTTACAATGTTTCCCTATCTATGTCGGTTAAGGACCAATCATTGCATTGGATTCTAGGCAAGTCATAGACTTATTATCTTGAGCACATACTTGGGTATGGGCGTAGGAAAGACTTGTTGCTCTCTTGTCGTGGGTTCTGGCTCTTTCTGGACCGACTGATTGGAGCCGGGGATGGTGGAGGTCTAAGCATCGCACTGAGTCCGAGACTTAGAAGTGGAGGCTTAGAGTCCAAGTTTGGACGAGGACCTGGACCCCGTGACAGGAGAGTGGTGGGTTGGTCTTGCTTGTGCCTACGGTACAAGCGAAGCGTGTGTTTTAGGGATTCGTGAATCGTCGGCGATCCGATACGGCTTGTCTACAATCTAGCACCGTAGTAAGAACTAAAAGAGGAAAGGTGGTGAAATGGAACTATTTGCTCAACTCTTGCTTGAAAGTAGAACAGGTGCTTACATAGAATGGCAAGATAATGAAATAATTATGACTGCTGATAACAAACACGCATAAGGATGCACTATTAGTATTGCTTTTCGCTAAAAGGAAACCCAACAAATCATAAAGCTTATCATATCCCTTGGAGTCAGGAAATTATTTCCACTAGTCGGATAAGTCTTACGAGTATATTATGTACTCAGGGTTTATTTACCCCTATTGGAGGTACTGCTTGAGGAGTAGCCATTGTGTGAAGAATTCTTCTGGTGGGCACAGACGAATCCTTATATATTATCGATAGATGTTTCTTTTCATTCCGCTGTTAAATTTTCGCACTCTAAATTTGGTACTATAATAATATATATTTCTAAGAACTCTAGATGTATGAAATTGACTAAGTAATGTAAACTCGTTCTCATCATTAGATCCTGAGGAAAAAATGTGAATTATTCAAGCTCTCCCTTAGGGTGTGCTTGACGGAATCCGCCCGATGTAGCTCGCTCTCGGGGTGCTTAGTGTCTAGTGGAAGACATGCGCCTCCGTAAGTGCATTATTTCTGTGGTTCTGCCCCATGAGTGGATGGAGCGATTGAAAGCTCTAGTTTGGTTTTGGTTAATTGATGAAAACCCTAAGTGCTAACCTAGTTTATCAAAATAATTATGAGATAGGTAGCACTACTCCAAGTGATGAAGGAATGGTGAAGATCATGACGATGGTGATGGCATGGTGATGATCAAATGCTTGAACTTGGAAAAGAAGAAAGAGAAAAACAAAAGGCTCAAGGCAAAGGTATAAATAGTAGGAGCCATTTTGTTTCTGTGATCAAGACACTTAGTGAGTGTGATCACATTTAGGTAGCGTGTTGGCAGGCACGTGAACCTCAGGAGAAAATTGGTTGTCTCTTGCCCTTTGGTATTCTCCCGATGATTGATAAAATATTTATCTTGTGATTGGTTCACTCCTCTACGTGGCGGTATAATCACCTTACTTACTCATTTATATTTCTGCAAACTAGCTATAACAAGCTCTTTAGTGTAGCTAGAATTGAGAGCATGCTTTGTGGATTAAGTTCATCTAGTGGAGCTCTTTAGTGTAGCAATTGTGAGAGCTCTTAGTGAGTAGTGACCTTGTAAATTGTGTGCCTAGTGATCATAACAACTAGAATTGTTGGATAGATGGCTTCCAACCCTTGTAGAGCTAGAGCAAGTTTGCATTTTGCTATTTGTTATACTAATCAAATTGCTCTAGTCGGTTTGTAGATTTTTAAATAAGCTATTCACCCCCCTCTAGCCATATTAGGACCTTTCAAGTGGTATTGGAGCCATGGTCACCATTTGATTGAAGGCTTAACAACCTTAGTGTCAAATTA
Organism: Miscanthus floridulus; assembly: GCF_019320115.1. NCBI lineage: Eukaryota > Viridiplantae > Streptophyta > Magnoliopsida > Poales > Poaceae > Miscanthus > Miscanthus floridulus. The sequence continues at coordinate 89,976,905 of NC_089590.1, forward strand.
TGGCTCAAGTTGTGTTCAACCATATGGGGGCAAACCATCGTTCTTTGATGACACATGCTATGATTATTGGAAGAGAAAGATGAGGATGTATCTTGGTTCAATCAATGATCAAGTATGGGAGGTGACCAAGAATGACTATGCTATCATTGATCCCGATGACCCCACCATCCAAGACAAGACCAACAAGCAATCCAATACAATGGCTCTCAACACCATATACAATGCTATTGATTCTAAGGTGTTTGAGCAAATCAAGGATTGTGAAAGAGCAAATGAGGTATGGAGGAGATTGGAGGAAATATATGAGGGCACACCGGTGGTGAAGAGTGCTAAGTTGTACATTCTCAAGGATAAGTTGACAAGCTTCAAGATAAAGGAAGATGAGAGCATTTCAGAAATGTTTCATCGGTTGCAAGTGATTGTAAATGACTTGAAGGCCTTGGGAGAGAAGATCAAGGATGATGATGTCTCTCATCGGTTCTTGATGTGCTTACCTCCAAGATTTAAGATGTTGAGATTGCTTATTATAAGAGGAGGATTAAAGGAGATTACCCCTAACCAAGTACTAGGTGATGTCATGACCCAAGAGACATACCATGTGGAAAGGGAGGGGGATGACAAGGATGACAAGAAGGAAGAAGAAGAAAAGAAAAAGAAGAGTATAGCATTCAAGGCTAGCTCATCATCATCCAACAACAAGGGCAAGTGCAAGAAAGAATCAAGTGATGATGATGATCTTAGTGATATTGATGATGAAGCTATGGCCCTCTTTGTACGCAAGATGGGAAAATTCATGAAAAAGAAGGGCTATGGTGCAAGAAAGAGAAGAGATCACACAAAAAAAATATGTGAGAAGATGCTACAATTGCAAGAGTTCTGATCACGTTGTAGCAAATTATCCCTACAATAGTGACAATGATGAGGATGAGTGAAACAACCCCGATTTCCACGATGGGAAATCCACAGAGTCAAAGTGTAATAAGACCGTGGTAGATCATATTACCCAAATTCTAGTCGATGATCACATCCATACATCGATAATATCAGAGTATAAATAGTGTAGAATTACATAAATTATTACATCGCCGCATTGGCGGAATCAAAAGTAGCATTCATTCAGAACAGCTTGAAGATAAGATCGCCAAACTCGAGCGTAGGAACGAATCCCTCAACCGTCAAACTCCTCGAAGCTATACTCCTCAGCAGAACCTGTATGCCAAAATTTATCAGTACGATTTGTACTGGCCACTCCCAACCCTATGAGCATTGCTTTGTGGTAATTGGATGCAAGTCGGATATATTCAAAAGGAACCTATAAGGCTGGGGTTTCCTATGTATTAGCATATCAAGTATATAATAGTTTAGTCAGGTTTTAACACCGTTACCACACCCATTCCACCCCATTCCCATTCCAAAGCCAGGTTTCGACCCTGGGACCGATATACCACCATCTCCACACCTTCACCATACCACACCCATACCATCGCTCAGTCGACAGGCCAACTCCCTCTCGGCACTGTCTCAAGGCCCGTAGCCCCTGGCTACGACCGAACACTCACTCCCTGGGGGAAGAAGAGAAGGACTCATCTCATATCTAGTTTAAGCGAAACCCAGGAAAGGTCCATAGCCGACAAGTCGGCACATGTATCGATCGATCAACCATACTCTGTAGAGGTTTTACATAACCACAAGATCCGCCTTCCTCGCTGACCGTCGTCAACTGGGCTGATTCCGGCCGCTTGCTAGCCTAGGATAATGCCACTCTACCATTCAGCCCTGGTTCACCCCAAGTCCGGTCTGGGGTGGCTGAAACTGTGAGTCATGAGCCGGGTCCACAAGGTCTCCATGAAGTCTCGGAAGGGTGTGGGGGAGATCCTCCATACCCCGTACCTCCTTACACTGTCCGCTAACAACCTAGCAGTAGTGGCAATATCCTACCAAGTAGTCCGGCCGTCCCGCACCATATAGGGCGAGTGGTACGTAAGGCTTCCCGGTGAATCTGAGTACTAGTAAGTCCTTAGGGATGACCAAGCCAGAATGTCTCCATCAGGGTTTCCATTTACCGTGCCACCACAGCACCTCCACCCTGGGCTCCACCCACCATAGGTTCACACCCAAGGCCACCTCGTATACCATTTACCCACTACAGGTATCCATTTACCCACCACAGGTATCCATTCCAGGGGTGCCCAGGTAGCACCCTATGGCAAGACTTGCCCTAGGCTTGTCGTATACTCCAACTTGGTCGACACAACCCTCACCCTCCACTCACCCAAGTCACACACGCAGCACTCTCCCCGTAGTCCAGTTAACACCGGTTTCCACCACGCATCAAAGTATTATAAGCGTAGTAGAAGTAATAAGCAATAAAACATAGTGGCGAGCATGTGTCTAGCCTAACAGCAGGGTGAGCAAGGGTAAGGTTGCGTCAAGGTAAAGGCCATCAAGAAGGTATACTACCATGCAAGTCCTATCATAGTATGATTATGACAGTAAAGTAAAGCAATAGCAGTTCTACATTAGCCATGCGTAATAGGTGCTACGAGATTGGGTGGGATGTGGCACCTTCAGTGTAGTCGTCTCCATACTCCTCTCGGTACTCACGATCCTTGTCCGTCTGGTTTTCCTCTAAGTCTGCAAACGATCGCATTATAGTCGCGTTAGCGACGTCTATAGAATAGCACAAAGAAGCAATGAAAATTCAAAAGAGCCAAATGCACTCAAACATGGGTTCATTGCGTAGAGCTTGATTTTAGATGAATTTTGGTCCTGGTTTCATATTTTTCCGAGGTCGTATGAATTAGTTATGAATTTCCGAAGTTTAAATCTATTTCCGAAAATGGAAAAAGGCTAAATTAATCCTGGGCTGACACGTGTCACACTATGACTGGTCCACGGTGGTCTCGGCAAGCGAGACGGAGTCTCGGTGGTCTCGTCATGTGGTCTCGGTGAGCGAGACGGAGTCTCAGTGGCCTCGGCATGTGGTCTCGGCGAGCGAGACGGAGTCTCAGTGGCCTCGGCATGTGGTCTCGGCGAGCGAGGCGGAGTCACACTGGTCTCGGCATGTGGTCTCTGCATGTGGCCTCTACATGTGGCCTCTGCATGTGGTCTCTGCATGTGGCCTCTGCATGTGGTCTCTGCATGTGGCCTCTGCATGTGGTCTCTGCACGTGGCCTCTGCATGTGGCCTCTGCATGTGGCCTCTGCATGTGGCCTCTGCATGTGGTCTCTGCATGTGGTCTCTGCATGTGGCCTCTGTATGTGGTCTCTGCATGTGGCCTCTGCATGTGGCCTCTGCACATGGCCTCTGCAAGTGGCCTCTGCATGTGGCCTCTGCATGTGGTCTCTGCATGTGGCCTCTGCATGTGGTCTCTGCATGTGGCCTCTGCATGTGGTCTCTGCACGTGGCCTCTGCACGTGGCCTCTGCATGTGGCCTCTGCATGTGGTCTCTGCACGTGGCCTCTGCATGTGGTCTCTGCACGTGGCCTCTGCATGTGGCCTCTGCACGTGGCCTCTACATGTGGCCTCTGCATGTGGCCTCTGCATGTGGTCTCTGCATGTGGCCTCTGCATGTGGCCTCTACATGTGGCCTCTGCATGTGGCCTCTACATGTGGCCTCTGCATGTGGTCTCTGCATGTGGTCTCGGCGAGTCTCAGTGGTCTCGTGATCATGGCCAAGGGGGCTGCAGCTGACTATCATCGACTTGGTCTACGCGGCTATCTTCCGGTCATCACGGTGATGCTCTATGGCTACGTTCTAGTCTAGCGAGGTGGTCGGGTGAGCCAGTGGTGGCTGCGCCATGGCGGTGGCGTCGTGAGCGCGGTGTGAGTGTGCTCAGCTACAGCGTCCATGGGGCTAGGAGGGGTCTACGGTGTGGTCGTGGATGCTGTGCTTGTGTATCCAGAGGCTAGAGATGGCCTTGGCCTACGCGCTCACGGTGTGGAGCACCATGGCCGGAATAGCAGAGTCCGGCGGCGAGCAGGGGAAAATCGGGCGCTCACCGTAGGTGTCGTGGGAGATAGGATGGTGGTGCAGTGGAGAGTCGTGGCCGTGTAGACAGAAGCAGTGCAGTGCCGACCCGCAACGGTGATGAAGATGTTGGCGTCGTCTCCTGCTCTGGTGGCTTCGAAGGTGCTCCGACGGAGACTCCTTCTTCCTCCTCCCTCTCCCTTCCTTCTTTCTCTCCTTTCTCTAGCTCGGTGAAGTGGTTGGCCACCAAGTGGCGGCGGGGTGATGGGGCGAACGCTAGGGCAACCGAGGGCCGTGGCTTTTATAGCCAGAGCTCTAAGCTCCCATGGCGGATGACGGAACGGCTGGTGATGTGCCGAGCACATCGGACGGCTCTCGTGCGCGGGGGCGGTTGCGTGGGCACGACGCTAAGGTGGGGAACAGGGTCATGCGATGTGCATGAACCTGGGCCCGCGTCTGCTGCTTTGGTCGGGGCTCGGTCGAGAGATGAGGCTGGCGTGGGGAAGAAGATGATCCTGTAGCTGGGCGGCTGACAGAGGGGGCCCATCCGTCAGCTTGTCCTGATGCGGCGGCGTGCGGTGCGTGACGGCTGACGGGAGGGTCCGGCTCGTCAGTGGTGTGCACGTACGGGCGGTGATGCTAGGCTGGCTGGCTGGGCCGGTCGAGGCAGGCTGGGCCGGTCGAGGCAGGCTGGGCCGGTCGAGGCAGGCTAGGCTGAGCTGCTGCCCCCCTCTTCTTACCTTTAGTATTATGTTACACTTCTCTCCTGTATATAAATCAAAGTGGCCTACTTCTCCTCTGATAAAATGTTCCATGGTGATAAACATTGGTCAAAGTATTTATTGGGATATTAATTCCATATTAGTTCATTTATTTATAAACACATATTTGTTAGCTTTTATTTAATCAACACATAAATCAAATAAAATCCAAATCACCATGTTGAATATAATGCAACTTGATGTATGCTATGTGGTAAAATAAATTCTAGGTGATGAGGTGAGATACTCGTGCCAGTCATATAGGTTTAGTTAGTGCAAGGTTATGAGTTTTCCTAAATGCCACATCATCACTCAAGGGTTTTGAAGAAAGAAAAATTTTGTAGTTGGAATTTTTGGTGTGTGGATTTTTGGGTTGTTACAGTCCTACCCCCTTAACAGAATCTCGTCCTCGAGATTAAAGTGTAACATACTCTTTAAAGAGGTAAGGATATCGTAGCCGGAGGTCAGACTCTTTCTCCCATGTTGCTTCTCTCATAGTGTGGTTACTCCATTGGATCTTGCACATAGGAATAGTCTTGCTTCGGGTTTCTTTGGTATCTCTGCCCAAAATTCTGATAGGGTGTTCTCTATACTCAAGTGTATCTTGAATGTCAAGTGTATCAATTGGGATCACTTCATCGGGCACTCTTAAACATTTGCGTAGCTGGGACACATGAAATACGGGATGTACACCCATCAATTCCTCAGGTAACTCAAGTTTGTAGGCGAGCTTTCCAATTCTCTTGCATATCTTGTATGGGCCAACAAATCTAGGGGCAAGCTTGCCTTTCACATGGAATCTGACCGTCCCATGTAGCGGAGATACTTTGAGATAGACAAAGTCTCCCACATTAAACTCAAGTCTTCTTCTCCTTTTGTCAGCATAGCTCTTGTATCGACTTTGAGCAATCCTCAAATTCTCTCTTACTTGGGCAACTCCTTCTTCGGCATCTTGAATCTTAGCGGAGTCAAAGAATGACCTTTCTCCCGGTTGGGACCACATCAAAGGTGTCTTACACGGTCTGCCATATAGAGCTTCAAAAGGTGACATCTTGATGCTGGCTTGGTAGCTGTTGTTGTAAGAGAACTCTGCATAGGGTAAGCATTTCTCCCAATCAGAGCCATAATTCAGTACACTAGCGCGAAGCATGTCTTCTAAGATCTGATTTACTCATTCAGTCTGTCCATCTATCTGTGGATGATAAGCGGTACTGAAGTCAAGTTTGGTTCCAATGGACTTGTGTAGGGCTTCCCAAAATCGAGACACAAACTGAGGACCACAATCAGATACAATACTAGAGGGAGCTCCATGCAGTCTGAGAATATGTTCAATGTATAGATCTGCTAGTTTTTCAGCATTGGTCTTGGTCTTAACTGGTACAAAGTGAGCAACTTTGGTCAAGCGATCAACAATCACCCAGATGGAATCATTGCCTTTCTGTGAACGGGGCAATCCAACTATGAAATCCATGGATATGCTCTCCCATTTCCACTCGGGAACGTCAAGAGGCTTTAGCAACCCTGCAGGCCTTTGATGTTCAGCTTTGACCCTATTACAAGTGTCACATCGTGCCACATGTCCTGCAATGTCCGTCTTCATGCCTTTCCACCAAAAGTGTTTCTTCAAGTCTTGATACATCTTTGAATTTCCAGGGTGAATACAGTACTTAGAATCATGGGCTTCTGACAGAATTTCCTCTCGTAGAGCTGGATTAGAAGGTACACAGATTCTGTCCTTGAACCAAATGGTTCCTTGTTCATCTTCATGGTGGTTGGTCTTGTAGCCTAGTTTTATCAGACCACGGAGATATTCGATCTCTTCACAATTTTTCTGAGCTTGACGGATGCGATCTGTGAGATCATACTGTACGCGGAGCTCATTCAACAAGCCATGCGGTAGTATCTCAAGTTGGAAATCATCAATCTCTTCCTTGAGCTCGGGTGGTACGGATTTAGTGATCAAAGTGTGACAGTAGCTCTTGCAACTGAGAGCATCTGCGACTACATTAGCTTTCCCTGGATGATAGTGAATTTCCAGGTCATAGTCCTTGATCAACTCCAGCCAACGGCGTTGCCTCATGTTCAAATCTTCTTGAGTGAAAAAGTACTTCAAGCTCTTGTGATCGGTGTAGATGTCACACTTGTTGCCTATCAAGTAGTGCCTCCAAATCTTCAAAGCATGCACAACTGCTGCTAACTCAAGATCATGAGTAGGGTAACGGTTCTCATGTTCTTTCAACTGTCGAGAAGCATAAGCTATCACATTTCCATCTTGCATCAATACACAGCCAAGTCCTTGACGGGATGCATCACAATAGACCACAAAATCTTTGCTGATATCAGGCAATGCTAACACAGGAGTTGTGGTAAGCTTCTGTTTCAATTCCTGGAAGCCTTGTTCGCACTCGAGCGTCCATTCAAACTCCTTGGTCTTCTTCAGAAGGTTGGTCATTGGACGGGCTATCTTGGAGAAGTTTTCGATGAATCGGCGGTAATATCCAGCCAATCCCAAGAAACTTCTGACTTCTGTCACATTACGGGGTTGTTCCCATTCTTTCACAGCCTCAATCTTAGCTGGGTCAACTGCGACACCTTCAGCTGATAGTACATGGCCTAAGAAGGCAACTTCCCGTAGCCAAAACTCACATTTACTGAACTTTGCATAGAGTTGATGTTGGGCCAATTTCTCAAATACTGTTCTCAGATGATGTTCATGTTCTTCAGCGGTGGATGAATAGACAAGGATATCATCAATGAACACCACCACGAACTTATCCAGTTCATCCATGAAAACCTTATTCATCATGTTCATGAAGTATGCGGGAGCATTCGTGAGTCCAAAGGATACCACAGTGAACTCAAACTGTCCATACCTAGTCACAAAAGCTGTCTTCGGGATGTCACTCTCTCGAATCTTCATCTGATGGTAGCCGGATCTGAGGTCTATCTTGGAGAAATACTTAGCACCTCGAAGCTGATCAAGCAGATCATCAATTCTTGGTAGGGGATACTTGTTCTTGATGGTGACTGGGTTCAAGTTCCGGTAATCAATGCACATTCTCATTGAGCCATCTTTCTTCCTAACAAACAGAACAGGGGATCCCCAGGGTGAAGCACTAGGTCTGATATATCCCTTCGAGATGAGCTCATTAAGTTGTTTCTTGAGCTCGGCCAGTTCATCAACTGACATGCGATAGGGTCTCTTGGCAATGGGTCCCGTTCCCGGTAACATATCAATGATGAACTCAACATCACGGTCTGGTGGCATACCCGGTAATTCTTCAGGGAATACATCGGGATAGTCTTTGACTACTGGCACATCATGAACTGTCTTCTCCTCTTTTTGTGATTCTAAACTTGCTTTCAGGGCACATAGGATAGAGGTGGATTTTCCAGACTGGGGTTCACATCTAACAACTTGGCCTGATGGATGGGTCACTTGGACATATCTAGGCGAACATGATATGATACCTAGGTGGATGGTTAACCAATCCATGCCTAAGATGACATCTAGGTTAGTGGAAGGTAATAGGGTTAGGTCGGCTTCAAAGGTAAGACCCTCTATAGTAAGACTCACTCCCTTACATATGTGGGTGCACTTTAGATCTCCTAAGGGTGAGCTGGTGATGATAGGCTTTTCACGTGGGGTTATAGGCAGGTCATGCTCTCGTGCAAACTTGGATGATATGTATGAACAAGTTGCTCCAGAATCAAATAGAACTGATGTAGTATTGCCATTAACTAAAAACATACCGTACACCACGTCAGGGGCAGCTTGTGCTTCCTCGGCGTCCAGATGGTTGAGACGTCCACGAGTAGCAGATCCCTTGAACTGAGACTTCTGTGTAGCTGAGTTCTGAGGGCACTCAGCGGCTTTGTGACCTGGTTGTCCACATGCAAAGCAGGTGAAAGGCGCACCGCCTGTAGGGGTTGGCGCGGGTGCCTTCCAGTTTCCAGTGCCTGATGCGGAGCGGTTCTGTGCTGGGCGTTCATTCGCTGTGCGGGGACGGTTGAAATGATCCTGAGTGTTGCGGTCCTGAGCATGACAGTCCCTAGTGTAATGATCCTGAGCAGGGCGGGAGTATTTGGTGGTGTAGCCTCCACTTCCCTTACTCGATCCAGGGTTGTCATCCCTGTTGTGGCGTGAGCGTTCCCTGGATGGTGCATCTCTGCGGAACCTCTTGCGATCACGGCCACGGAAGGACTCCTTAGGCTTACGCTTTCTCTCCCTGTACTCTTCTCCAGCTTCAGCACGGTCTTTCTCAATCTGGATGCAGCGATCCACCAGAGCACGCAATGTGTTGCTCTCAATACCGCCAAACTTCAGCTTGATGTGCGGGTTAAGTCCCTTGCGGTAATAGTACAGCTTCTCCTTCTCAGAGTTCACAACATAAGAAGGTGCATAGCGCAGAAGGTTGGTGAAACGGGTAGTGTACTCAGTCACCCTGTCCTTTCCCATCTTGATGTTGCGGAACTCCTCGGCTTTGGCCTCCATGATACCCTTGGGAATGTGATACTCAGTGAATGCTTCAGCGAACTCATCCCACGAGATGTGGGCAGGGTCCTCATGGGAGTCACTGAAACTGTCCCACCAGGCGCGTGCTGCACCCGTGAGCTGGTGTGTGGCAGCTCCAACACACTCATCATCGGTGAAAGTAGTGAGGTCAAGCTTCTTCTCCATTTCCTTGAGCCAGTCATCGGCTACAAGCGGGTCAGGGTCAGTGCCATCATAGGTAGGTGGCCTTAGCTTCAGAAATCCCTCTAGCTTCCTTTGGAAGTCGTTCTGCTGACCTCCCTGGCGACGGTTTGCTCCTTCAACAAGAGCTGCAAGAAGCTGGGTCTGTTGTGCCATCACTTCTGCCAGGTTCGGTGGTGGTGGTGGAGGAATGTTCTCCTCAGGCGGTGGGGTATTCTCTAGGTGGAAGGGTATCCCTCCACGTCCACGGCCTTGGCCCCGACCACAGTTGTTGCCACCACGTCCCCCATTGGGTTCAACTGGTTCAGGGGTGGGCGCACGTCCTCGCTGCCTTAAGCGAATAGAACGGCGGTTCGGAATCTGCAACACGGATCATAGAGAGTTTAGTGCTTGTGCCATATGTGCTTATATTTTGATATGATTACATGATTTCAACGATTTAAAAAAAATATTTATGCTATCCAACACTCATTACAAAAGAAGCAATAAGATTCATAAAGATGCAATAAGATCCGAAACATTCATTACATGGTTTTTATTACATAGCATCATCTCCCGTAGCTACACTTGAAGATGTACGAGAATCGTTCTACGCATAGTGTCTCATAATACATCTCATAAGGGGTACAACTCATGGAAGCTACTGACATGACTCATGACCACGCAGGGTCATCTACTCTAACTCGTACACCGCAGCTGGGATACGACTGTTCTCGATCTCGATCTCCTCGTCAGACTTGTGAAGTCGGGATACATACTTCAGGGCCTCGGCAAGCTCCTCAGTAGGCTTAACTCCAGGTAGGGTAGGGCAGGCATCTAGGTTGAGGCGAGTCGGGGCTAACTCAAACTCCTCCATCTTAGGCCTCGTCTTGCTGCGAATCTCCTTGGGTAGCTGATCCCACATACCCTTCATCTCCCTGAGGCGCTTCTTGTCAGACTTTTGCCAAGCCTGCCATGTCCTCTCACACTTGTCCTGTAGGTACTCGGTCTGCCTGAGTGCCTCGATCAGGTGACCCTGGTTGCGAATGGCCTTCTTCCTGGACTCCTCTAGCTCCTGAGTCAGGGTCTTGTTCCGAGATTGGATCTTCAGCATGTCAATCCCCTTGGATCTCTCTCTGTCCCCTCTACGGTTGAACTCAGCCTTCTTGTCGTCCAACTCTCTCTGCAACTCCAAGACCTTGCTGTCGAGGTAGTAGTTCCTATTGCCTAGGTCGGCGGCTTTGTCCTGTAGGTCAACGACCTTGGCTCTGTGGACTTCATCATGATGGTTGAGCTCATCCTGTAGCTTGGCCACTATCTCAAGTAGACTAGCCCGCTCCTATGCTCCCTGCGAGTATCGCTCCTGGTGCTCCCACAGAAGGGCCTGGTACTGTCGTCTCTTCTGCTCAAGCTGGGTCACGTACCTGTCCTGCTCCAGTAGGTGAATAGCTGAGACTCGAAGGCATCTGTCCTCCTCTGTAAGGATAACTCTACCTGCTGCGAAACTCTGCTCACTGGGGGTAAGGCTGAGGTCGAGGGCCTGGGGAAGTAGACGAAACTCTGTCGTCATCAGGTGCTCGTAGTGGTCCCTCATCACTCTGCGAAGTGCCTTATGTGAGATAGCCTGTAGTCCCTCCTCGACTGTGTCCTCTATAGTCAACTCGGTGAAAGCTAGGACAGAAGGTAAGGTAGTGCTAGCTGGAAACTCCACTGAGGTGACAATCGGTCCTTCGATTCCTCCTTCCTTAGCTGGCTTCCCGGTGCAGGTGACCTTGATAAGCTCCTCGGGAACACCTAATGTGACGAGAACTCGGCAGAGGGTCTGTGCAAAACCCCCGAGCTCACGTAGGTCAAAGGTAAGCTTGGCGTGGTCCAGAGGTAGCGGTCCTAGAGGCGGCCAGTCGACGTTCGTTGCCATCTGCATGTTTCAAGGGGACATGTGTTAGCAGGTCAATAATAGATAAGCCTTGCATAAAAGTAAATGCAGGGTCGGTATATAACCGAAAGAGGGGCTGTTCACATCCTATTCTATCGTCCATTTCTAAGGGTTTCGTCCTAAGGTCAAGTATGGCTCTGATACCAACTGAAACAACCCCGATTTCCACGATGGGAAATCCACAGAGTCAAAGTGTAATAAGACCGTGGTAGATCATATTACCCAAATTCCAGTCGATGATCACATCCATACATCGATAATATCAGAGTACAAATAGTGCGGAATTACATAAATTATTACATCGCCGCATTGGCGGAATCAAAAGTAGCATTCATTCAGAACAGCTTGAAGATAAGATCGCCAAACTCGAGCGTAGGAACGAATCCCTCAACCATCAAACTCCTCGGAGCTATACTCCTCAGCAGAACCTGTATGCCAAAATTTATCAGTACGATTTGTACTGGCCACTCCCAACCCTATGAGCATTGCTTTGTGGTAATTGGATGCAAGTCGGATATATTCAAAAGGAACCTATAAGGCTGGGGTTTCCTATGTATTAGCATATCAAGTATATAATAGTTTAGTCAGGTTTTAACACCGTTACCACACCCATTCCACCCCATTCCCATTCCAAAGCCAGGTTTCGACCCTGGGACCGATATACCACCATCTCCACACCTTCACCATACCACACCCATACCATCGCTCAGTCGACAGGCCAACTCCCTCTCGGCACTGTCTCAAGGCCCGTAGCCCCTGGCTACGACCGAACACTCACTCCCTGGGGGAAGAAGAGAAGGACTCATCTCATATCTAGTTTAAGCGAAACCCAGGAAAGGTCCATAGCCGACAAGTCGGCACATGTATCGATCGATCAACCATACTCTGCAGAGGTTTTACATAACCACAAGATCCGCCTTCCTCGCTGACCATCGTCAACTGGGCTGATTCCGGCCGCTTGCTAGCCTAGGATAATGCCACTCTACCATTCAGCCCTGGTTCACCCCAAGTCCGGTCTAGGGTGGCTAAAACTGTGAGTCATGAGCCGGATCCACAAGGTCTCCATGAAGTCTCGGAAGGGTGTGGGGGAGATCCTCCGTACCCCATACCTCCTTACACTGTCCGCTAACAACCTAGCAGTAGTGGCAATATCCTACCAAGTAGTCCGGCCGTCCCGCACCATATAGGGCGAGTGGTACGTAAGGCTTCCCGGTGAATCTGAGTACTAGTAAGTCCTTAGGGATGACCAAGCCAGAATGACTCCATCAGGGTTTCCATTTACCGTGCCACCACAGCACCTCCACCCTGGGCTCCACCCACCATAGGTTCACACCCAAGGCCACCTCGTATACCATTTACCCACTACAGGTATCCATTTACCCACCACAGGTATCCATTCTAGGGGTGCCCAGGTAGCACCCTACGGCAAGACTTGCCCTAGGCTCGTCGTATACTCCAACTTGGTCGACACAACCCTCACCCTCCACTCACCCAAGTCACACACGCAGCACTCTCCCCGTAGTCCAGTTAACACCGGTTTCCACCACGCATCAAAGTATTATAAGCGTAGTAGAAGTAATAAGCAATAAAACATAGTGGCAAGCATATGTCTAGCCTAACAGCAGGGTGAGCAAGGGTAAGGTTGCGTCAAGGTAAAGGCCATCAAGAAGGTATACTACCATGCAAGTCCTATCATAGTATGATTATGACAGTAAAGTAAAGCAATAGCAGTTCTACATTAGCCATGCGTAATAGGTGATACGAGATTGGGTGGGATGTGGCACCTTCAGTGTAGTCGTCTCCGTACTCCTCTCGGTACTCATGATCCTCGTCCGTCCGGTTTTCCTCTGAGTCTGCAAACGATCGCATTATAGTCGCGTTAGCGACGTCTATAGAATAGCACAAAGAAGCAATGAAAATTCAAAAGAGCCAAATGCACTCAAACATGGGTTCATTGCGTAGAGCTTGATTTTAGATGAATTTTGGTCCTGGTTTCGTATTTTTCCGAGGTCGTATGAATTAGTTATGAATTTCCGAAGTTTAAATCTATTTCCGAAAATGGAAAAAGGCTAAATTAATCCTGGGCTGACACGTGTCACACTGTGACTGGTCCACGGTGGTCTCGGCAAGCGAGACGGAGTCTCGGTGGTCTCGTCATGTGGTCTCGGCGAGCGAGACGGAGTCTCAGTGGCCTCGGCATGTGGTCTCGGCGAGCGAGACGGAGTCTCAGTGGCCTCGACATGTGGTCTCGGCGAGCGAGGCGGAGTCACACTGGTCTCGGCATGTGGTCTCTGCATGTGGCCTCTACATGTGGCCTCTGCATGTGGTCTCTGCATGTGGCCTCTGCATGTGGTCTCTGCATGTGGCCTCTGCATGTGGTCTCTGCACGTGGCCTCTGCATGTGGTCTCTGCATGTGGCCTCTGTATGTGGTCTCTGCATGTGGCCTCTACATGTGGCCTCTGCACGTGGCCTCTGCAAGTGGCCTCTACATGTGGCCTCTGCATGTGGTCTCTGCATGTGGCCTCTGCATGTGGTCTCTGCATGTGGCCTCTGCATGTGGTCTCTGCACGTGGCCTCTGCACGTGGCCTCTGCATGTGGCCTCTACATGTGGTCTCTGCACGTGGCCTCTGCATGTGGCCTCTGCACGTGGCCTCTGCATGTGGCCTCTGCATGTGGTCTCTGCATGTGGCCTCTGCATGTGGTCTCTGCATGTGGCCTCTGCATGTGGCCTCTACATGTGGCCTCTGCATGTGGCCTCTACATGTGGCCTCTGCATGTGGTCTCTACATGTGGTCTCGGCGAGTCTCAGTGGTCTCGTGATCGTGGCCAAGGGGGCTACAGCTGACTATCATCGACTTGGTCTATGCGGCTATCTTCCGGTCATCACGGTGATGCTCTACGGCTACGTTCTAGTCTAGCGAGGTGGTCGGGTGAGCCAGTGGTGGCTGCGCCATGGCGGCGGCGTCGTGAGCGCGGTGTGAGTGTGCTCGGCTACAGCGTCCATGGGGCTAGGAGGGGTCTACGGTGTGGTCGTGGATGCTGTGCTTGTGTATCCAGAGGCTGGAGATGGCCTTGGCCTATGCGCTCACGGTGTGGAGCGCCATGGCCGGAATAGCAGAGTCCGGTGGCGAGCAGGGGAAAATCGGGCGCTCACCGTAGGTGTCGTGGGAGATAGGATGGTGGTGCAGTGGAGAGTCGTGGCCGTGTAGACAGAAGCAGTGCAGTGCCGACCCGCAACGGTGATGAAGATGTCGGCGTCGTCTCCTGCTCTGGTGGCTTCAAAGGTGCTCCGACGGAGACTCCTTCTTCCTCCTCCCTCTCCCTTCCTTCTTTCTCTCCTTTCTCTAGCTCGGTGAAGTGGTTGGCCACCAAGTGGCGGCGGGGTGATGGGGCGAACGCTAGGGCAACCGAGGGCCGTGGCTTTTATAGCCGAAGCTCTAAGCTCCCATGGCGGATGACGGAACAGCTGGTGATGTGCCGAGCACATCGGACGGCTCTCGTGCGTGGGGGCGGTTGCGTGGGCACGGCGCTAAGGTGGGGAACAGGGTCATGCGATGTGCATGAACCTGGGCCCGCGTCTGCTGCTTTGGTTGGGGCTCGGTCGAGAGATGAGGCTGGCGTGGGGAAGAAGATGATCCTGTAGCTGGGCGGCAGACAGAGGGGGCCCATCCGTCAGCTTGTCCTGATGCGGCGGCGTGCGGTGCGTGACGGCTGACGGGAGGGTCCGGCTCGTCAGTGGCGTGCACGTACGGGCAGTGATGCTGGGCTGGCTGGCTGGGCCGGTCGAGGTAGGCTAGGCCGGTCGAGGCAGGCTGGGCCGGTCAAGGCAGGCTAGGCTGAGCTGCTGCCCCCCTCTTCTTACCTTTAGTATTATGTTACACTTCTCTCCTGTATATAAATCAAAGTGGCCTACTTCTCCTCTGATAAAATGTTCCATGGTGATAAACATTGGTCAAAGTATTTATTGGGATATTAATTCCATATTAGTTCATTTATTTATAAACACATATTTGTTAGCTTTTATTTAATCAACACATAAATCAAATAAAATCCAAATCACCATGTTGAATATAATGCAACTTGATGTATGCTATGTGGTAAAATAAATTCTAGGTGATGAGGTGAGATACTCGTGCCAGTCATATAGGTTTAGTTAGTGCAAGGTTATGAGTTTTCCTAAATGCCACATCATCACTCAAGGGTTTTGAAGAAAGAAAAATTTTGTAGTTGGAATTTTTGGTGTGTGGATTTTTGGGTTGTTACAATGAGAAGAAGAAGCACAAGAAGGATAAGAAACAAAAAGAAGGAAAAGAAGGAGAAGAGAATGACCTTCCAAAAGAAGAAGGGTGGAGGCTATGTGGCCACTTAGGATAGTGATGGCTCTTCGGATAGTGATGACTCTAGTGATGATGGCAAGAAATCTATCAAGAAAGCACTAGTAAGCATTGCCATCAACAACAAGCCCTCCATCTTCGATACTCCTTCGACATGCCTCATGGCAAAACCTACCAAGGTAAAATATGATGTGAGTGATGATAATGAATATGAAAGTGATGCTTGTAGGAGTAATGATGATGATGAGGAGTACTCCAAGGAGGAGCTCATGGACATGTGTGAGCAAGTGCATATTTGCTTTGAGATGAAGAGAAAGGAGTGCAAAGAATTAAACAAGAAGGTCAAATTTCTTGAGCAATCCCTTGATGAGCTCAATGCCACTCATGAGAGGCTAATGGAAGCCCATGAGAAGCTTGGCAAAGCTCACTCTAAGCTTGAGAAAGCTCACTCCTCTCTCATCGAGCAAGTCAAAGAGGAAGCCAAGAAGGAGCAAGTGATTATATCATGTGATGTGGGACTAACATGTGATCTTATTGATAAATCTTTTTATAAGCCCATTATAGTTGCTCCCA
Organism: Miscanthus floridulus; assembly: GCF_019320115.1. Lineage (NCBI taxonomy): Eukaryota > Viridiplantae > Streptophyta > Magnoliopsida > Poales > Poaceae > Miscanthus > Miscanthus floridulus. The sequence continues at coordinate 89,993,156 of NC_089590.1, forward strand.
CTAACACTTCTTGTAGCACTACTACTTCTACTTCACCTTTGAGTGATGGTCTCACTCTTGATGCCTCATTAATGGTGGAAAATAAGACCCTCAAGAAGGAGGTGAATGAGCTCACTCGTGCCTTAGGTAATACCTATGGTGGAGATGCCTGCTTGCTAAAGTGCTTGGGTAGCCAAAGGTTTTCTCTCAACATGGAGGGATTAGGCTATACCCCCAAGAAAGTTAAGGTGGCCTTTGTCACTCCCAAAGTTAACTTTGTGAAGGGCAATGATCGGTTTTGCAATAGATGCAAGCAAGTTGGGCATGTAGAGCAATATTGCAAGATTAATAAGAACAAGCTACATATTGTATCCTCAATTAAATTTGATTCTTGTTACATGCTTATTAAGGGTGACAATGGTGTAAAGGCTAAGTTCATTGGTACACCAATTGTGGGCCCAAAGAAGAAGGCCATTTGGGTACCAAAGACCTTGGTAACTAACCTTCAAGGACCCAAGCAAGTTTGGGTACCTAAAAAGAATTGATCTTCTTTTGTTGGTCAATTATAAAGCCGAAGGAAGACATTGGGTGCTTGATAGTGGGTGCACACAACATATGACCGGTGATCTAAGAATGTTCAATTCAATCAATGAAAACAAGAGCAATGGGATTGATAGTATCACATTTGGTGACAATGGCAAATGCAAGGTCAAATGGATTGGTAAGATTGCAATATCAAATGACTTGAGCATTTCCAATGTGCTGCTAGTAGAGAGCTTGAACTTCAACCTTTTGTCGGTAGCTCAATTATGTGATCTTGGTTTCAAGTGCATATTTGGTGTAGATGATGTAGAGATTATAAGTGTAGATGGCTCTAACTTGATATTCAAAGGATTTAGATATGAAAATCTATACTTGATTGATTTCAATGCTAGAGAAGCTCAATTGACAACATGTTTGATCACTAAGTCTAGCATGGGTTGGTTATGGCATAGAAGGCTTGGTCATGTTGGAATGAAATAATTGAACAAGTTGATTAAGCATGACTTAGTTAGAGGCTTGAAAGATGTCACATTTGAGAAGAATAAGCTATATAGTGCATGTCAAGCCAGAAAACAAGTTGGTAACACACATCCTAAGAAGAGCATGATGAGCACATCTAAGGCATTTGAGTTGATGCACATGGACTTGTTTGGACCAACCACATACACAAGCATTGGTGGAAACAAATATGAATTTGTGATTGTGGATGATTTCACTAGATATACATGGGTATTCTTTCTTGTTGACAAGAGTGATGTATTTGCAATATTCAAATCATTTATCAAGGGCATTCACAATGAGTTCGAAACAACCATCAAGAAAGTTAGAAGTGACAATGGTAGTGAATTCAAGAACACTAGAATTGATGAGTTGTGTGATTAATTTGAAATTAGACATCAATTCTCGGCCAAGTACACTCCTCAATCAAATGACTTAGTTGAAAGGAAGAATAGAACTTTGATTGACATGGCAAGATCAATGTTGAGTGAGTACAATGTGAGTCATTCATTTTGGGCTGAAGCAATCAACACGGCTTGCTATTATAGCAACCGACTCTATTGTCACCCCATGATGGAGAAGACACCTTATGAGCTTTTGAATGGAAGAAAGCCCAACATAGCATACTTTCAGGTTTTTGGTTATAAATGCTACATATTGAAGAAAGTCACTAGATTGAGCAAGTTTGAAAACAAATGTGATGAAGGTTTCTTGCTTTGTTACTCCACTACTAGCAAGGCTTATAGAGTTTGGAATTTGGTTAGTGGTACTCTTGAGGAGGTTCATGATGTGGAGTTTGATGAAACAAATGGTTCCCAAGAGGAAGATGAGAATCTAGATGATGTAAGAGGCACTCAATTGGTCAATGCAATGAAGAACATGGACATTGGTGATATAAGACCTAGAGAGATGATTGATGTTGAAGATGACAAGAATCAAGTGCTCTCTAACTCAAATATGCAAGCTAGTGGTTCTCTTGATCAAGTTCAAGCAAGAACTAGTGATGACTAAGTGCAAAATCAACAACAAGTGGCTAGTTCATCATCTCAACCAAGTGATCTATCAAATGCAAGCAATCAAGTGCAAGTGCTTCAACCAACCAATGTTGCAAGAGATCATCCCTTGGACACTATCATTGGTGATATTTCAAGAAGTGTGCAAACTAGATCAATATTGGTTTCATTTTGTGAGCATTTCTCATTTGTGTCATCCATTGAACCTAAGAAGATAGATAAAGCTTTGAAGGATGTTGATTGGGTCAATGCTATGCATGAAGAGCTAAACAACTTTACAAGAAACCAAGTATAGGAGTTAGTTGAGAGGCCTAAGGATCATAATGTGATTGGAACCAAGTGGGTCTTTCAGAACAAGCAAGATCAAGATGGGATAGTAATAAGGAACAAAGCAAGATTAGTGGCTCAAGGTTACACTCAAGTTAAAGGTCTTAACTTTGGAGAAACATATGCCCCGGTTGCAAGATTGGAAGCAATTAGGATCTTGTTAGTCTATGCTTGTGCCCACAACATCAAGTTGTACCAAATGGATGGGAAGAGTGCATTTCTCAATGGGTACATCAATGAGCTTGTGTATGTTGAGCAACCTCCTGGTTTTGAAGATGAGAAGAATCCCAACCATGTTTACAAGTTGAGAAAGGCTTTGTATGGATTAAAACAAGCACCTAGAGCATGGTATGAGAGATTGAGAGATTTCCTACTCTCTAAGGGATTCAAGATGGGAAAGGTTGACACCGCTCTCTTCACCAAAAAGCTTGAAAATGACTTGTTTGTAATACAAATCTATGTTGATGATATTATTTTTGGTCAACAAATCAAGATTTTTGTGAGGAGTTTGGCAAGATAATGGCAAGTGAGTTTGAGATGTCCATGATTGGAGAGCTTAGCTACTTCCTTGGTCTTCAAATCAAGCAAATGAAGAATGGCACATTTGTGAGTCAAGGCAAGTATATCAAGGACATGCTCAAGAAGTTTGGAATAGATGATAGTAAAGCTATCAGTACACCAATGGGGATAAGTGGAAGCTTGGATAGTGATGCTAGTGGCAACATAGTGGATCAAAAGATATATCGGTCTATGATTGGAAGCCTACTCTATGTGACCGCATCAAGGCCGGATGTGATGTTTAGTGTATGCATGTGTGCTAGATTCCAAGCCTCACCAAGAGAAAGTCATTCGAAAGCAACAAAGAGAATATTGAGGTACTTGAAGCATACACAAAATGTTGGATTATGGTATCCCAAAGGAGCTAGATTTGAGTTGATTGGATATTCAGACTCTGATTATGCGGGATGCAAAGTTAAGAGAAAGAGCACATCGGGCACATGTCAACTATCAAGAAGATCACTTGCGTCTTGGTCATCAAAGAAGCAAAATAGTGTAGCACTTTCAACGGCCGAAGCGGAGTACATTTCGGCCGGTAGTTGTTGTGATCAATTACTTTGGATGAAGGCTACTTTGAGTGACTTTGGAATTAAATTCAAGCAAGTGCCATTGCTATGTGACAATGAGAGTGCCGTAAAGCTCACCAACAACCCGGTTCAACATTCAAGAACAGAGCATATTGATGTCTGCCATTATTTCATAAGAGATCACCAACAAAAAGGGGACATTTGCATTGAGAGTGTGGGCACCGAAGATCAACTTGTCGATATCTTCACCAAGCCACTTGATGAAAAGAGGTTTTGCAAGCTAAGAAATGAGTTGAACATACTTGACTTCTCCAATATGTGTTGATGCACCCCCCACTTATATGACATGCCTCTCCTTCGAGCAATCCAAGGTAAAAGTTGATTGTCATGGCATACATCCTTGCTAAGGACATGTTTAGTGCATCTAGACATTTTTCACATTTGAATAGGCTCATTCAAGAAAATCAAATGAATTTGATGCTTGTATGGTACCACTATTGCTTGTATGCTTGAAATGATCTAGTGGTAGCATATAACATGTTTGTGGACTTGTAAACCTAGTGTTTGATCTAGAAAATAAGCTATAAGTATTTAACTCAACATGGTACAAGATAACCATTATTTGAAGGTGTGAAGAAGCTTGTCCTTGGAACAAACCGAGTTAAATATCTTTTGCAAGTAATCTAGATTGAACAAAATTGGGAAAATGTTCCTCATTTGACATGGTTTCACCCCAACCTATCTATAATTTGAGCTCACCTTTTGTGCTAATTATTGACAAAAGGGGAGAGAAATTCACAAAGATAGTAAGATAGGAGAAGCAAACAAATGAAATGACATTGTAAGGGGAAAAATAAAAAATACACACAAGTAGGGGAGCAAGCTCATAAACTTGTATGTTGCATTTTAATGTGCATTTCATATATTTGCTTGCGTAGCACAAGTTCTAAATTTTAATATCCATGCTTGTGTGGTGTATACTAGTTATATGCTTGAATGGTGAAATGAAAAACTAGCATGCATAGGCTAAAGTAACTAGACTTATGTTCATTTTATGGAAACTAGACCCTTGCTTGTAATGTTGATCTCATGGAGTATTCTAGTTTTTGTGTATATATAGTTACTAATGGTGCTAAGGATGGTATATTGGTACACTCCGATTGGTATCACACTTCAAAGGTCCATCTCTTATACCTTAGCATCATACGGTAGAAATTGTCTCCTATATTTCCTATCTAAGCATATGTGCAAGCTATAATCCAAACTCTTAGCACATATGTAGGGGAAGCAATTGCTACCATTTGAGATTCATGAAACTTGTCCATATCCTTTACACATGGTAAATATGCTTGGGAAAGCAACATGGATTCAATTAAATTTCAACTCATATCTTTGTGAAAGGGTTGTCATCAATTACCAAAAAGGAAGAGATTGAAAGCTCTAGTTTGGTTTTGGTTAATTGATGAAACCCTAAGTGCTAACTTTGTTTATCAAAGTAATTATGAGATAGGTAGCACTACTCCAAGTGATGAAGCAATGGTGAAGATCATGACGATGGTGATGGCATGGTGATGATCAAATGCTTGAACTTGGAAAAGAAGAAAGAGAAAAACAAAAGGCTCAAGGCAAAGGTATAAATAGTAGGAGCCATTTTGTTTCTGTGATCAAGACACTTAGCGAGTGTGATCACATTTAGGTTAGATATCCATTCTATTAAGAGGGGTGAAACTCGTATTGAAATGCGGTTATCAAAGTGCCACTAGATGCTCTAACTCATTGCATATGCATTTAGGATCTAGTGGAGTGCTAACACCCTTGAAAGTATTTGTGAAAATTTGCTAACACATGTGCACAAGGTGATACACTTGGTGGTTGGCACATTTGAGCAAGGGTTAGAAACTTCACCGGCAGAGTGTCCGCCCATAGAGTGCGGATAGTCCGATGGTGCCACCGACGCCCTATACAAAAAACATAGGGGTTCATAGAGTGACCAAACGCTGGTGGTGCAGTGACCAGATTCTGGGTTCAGAGTCCGATCAGTGACAGCAGTAAGCACACTGTCTCGGTCTTGTGACCGGACGCTGGCGTGTAAACTGACCGAATGCTCATGGTTTGAGTTCGGTCAGTGCTGACGTACGCTGACATGAGGCGCACAGAAGAAATGTTGAGTGACCGAACGCTGGGTGAGTCCGATTGAGCGTTCGGTCATGAAATTTCGCATTTGGAACCTTACTGGAATTGACCGGACTCTGGGGTCCTACGTCCGGTCACTTTCTAACTAATGTGTCTGGTCATCACTTGACTGTTGAGATCGGGCGATCGGTGTTTGAAGCCGATGACATGTGGCAAGCATCGGGTGATCGGATGCTGGGGTCCTGCGTCTGGTCGAACTGATCGGAGTGTCCGGTCACCCCATGTTGTGCCCAGTAAAGGGGTACAACGGCTCTATTTCATAGGGGCTTCTATTTAAGCCCCATGGCCAGCTCAAGCTCACTCTCTTAGCCATTTGCATTGACATAGCAACCTTGTGAGCTTAGCTAAAGCCCTCCCACTCATCTCCATCACTGTTTCATCATCATTGTGAGATTGGGAGAGACTCTAAGTGCATTGCTTGAGTGATTGCATCTAGTGGCACTTGGCATTCGTGTTTTGCTATAGGATTTACTTGTTACTCTTGGTGGTTGCCGCCACCTAGATGGCTTGGAGCAGCGAGGATCGTTGAGCGGAGGTTGGTGATTATCTCTAGCTCCGATCGTGGTGATTGTGAGGGGTCTTGTGCCTTCCCCAGCGGAGAGCCAAAAGGTAACTTTAGTGGATTGCTCATGTCATTGAGTTACCTCACTTGTGGGTAGGTTCTTGTGGTGTCCAATTGTGTGGACGAGGTTCGTGCAACACCTCTTAGCCGCCGAACCATCAAGTGTTGGTCGACACAATGGGGACTAGCGTGTCGGCAAGCACGTGAACCTCGAAAGAAAAATTGGTTGTCTCTTGCCCTTTGGTATTCTCCCGGTGATTGATTTAGTATTCATCTTGTGATTAGTTCACTCCTCTACACGGCGGTATAATCACCCTACTCACTCATTTATATTCTTGCAAACTAGTTGTGGCAAGCTCTTTAGTGTAATTAGAATTGAGAGCTTGCTTTGTTATTTTAAGTTCATCTAGTGGAGCTCTTTAGAGTAGCAAGATTGAGAGCTCTTGGTGAGTAGTAACATTGCAAGTTGTGTGCCTAGTAATCATTGCAACTAGAATTGTTGGATAGGTGGCTTGCAACCCTTGTAGAGCTAGAGTAAGTTTGCATTTTGCTATTTCTCATACTAATCAAATTGTTCTAGTTGATTTGTAGATTTTTAAATAGGCTATTCACCCCCCTCTAGCCATATTAGGACCTTTCAGCGATTTGACTGGTGCGTCCCCATTTCCCGGTGGGGCAAGAGGCCACGAGCTAGTGTCATGACATGGAGCTCTCCACCTATTGAACAACGGTGATTTCCACCAGCGCCCGAAGGTTTTGGTGGATTGCCTGTTCCTAGGGGTCGGCAAGCTCGAGAAGGCCGTGCAGAAGCATCGCCGTAGCAGCGATGTTCTGGCTAGCCCGAGCAATCTATGGGGGATCGTTCCCTCCATGCAGGATGTTACACTGGACCTGGTGGGCGTGAACCCAAGTGCCGCTCACTGGGTTATGCACATGTGGCGTAGCGTGCTGCGCCGAGCGCGCCAGCGTAGGTGGCGGCTGACTCTGCCGCCTTTGTCGTAACCCCTCATCGTGCTCCTACGCACGCGTGAGGGCCTTCACACAAGGGTCTAGAGGGGTGTGAGTCTACAGAGATTCCGCTATCACCGGTGGCTGTCCTAGGATGTCTGCCATAGCGCACTCCCAGGATAGAGGGTGGCCAGGTGCCATGACATCGCCAATGCTAGAGCTGTCGCTTTCGACCTCGTCATCTATGAGGTCATGAAAGGAGGTGGGACCATAGCCTGCAATCCCCACGAATTCAGATGTGAGAGGGGGCGGCATCAGCATCCTTTGGAACCCCCTCGTGTACATGTCCCTAGGGGACGTGAAGACATAGGGGAACCGGTCACACGGCGGTCGCAGCGGGACAACAGGGTCCCTCTAGAGAGTCGGTGGAAGGCGTTAAATAATGAGTAAAGAACAACATATACGTTACTCACCGTGGAGTTTGAGCCTAGCATGGGCTCGAGGTGAAGCGCGGGGGTTTTAACGTTGAGGTCGTCGGGTGGCCCGGGGTCGGTGGATGGCGCTCCTCCTCCAGTGGACGCCGGGACGAGCGCCTCCCCGCAGAGGCGAAGTATGCCGAGCCGGTCAGCGACGAAGTCTAGACTCCCAAAGAGGAAGGTCTAGAGTGGCACAAAGATGGGAGGAACCCACATCCCAACAGGTGGGAGCATGGGGAACTCTAGCGAGCCAAAGCAAATCGTATCGCTCAAGCCCGCCATGATGAAGATGGTGGAAAGGTGGGTCATCCGATGACCAAAAGCATGAACGCACGGTGTCCTCACTACGAACGGCGCCAACTGTTAGTGCAAAAAGTGATTGAAGGGGATCATGACGCCTAAGAGGGGGGTGAATTAGGCAACTTAAAATTCTAACTCTAAACTATGGCCTCTTTTTCTAACCTTAGCAAAACCTATGCAAAAGATAAACTATCTAAATATGCAACTATGGTTTTGCTAGTGTGTTGCTATCTCTATCGCAAAAGGAGTAAAGCAATCAATGTAAATGCGGAAGCTAAAAAGCAAGGTAGAGATATGCAAACTCCCATCGATGACTCTGGTATTTTTACCGAGGTATCGAGAAGCAAGCAAGCTTCCCCCTAGTCCTCATTGGAGCCCCTCATAAGGAATCCCTCGCAAGGGCCAAGCTTCTGGTCAGGTAACTCCATGGATAGCCTCGGGCCTTCCCCACACACAAGTGGGTCTCCGATGTGCCTTCCGGCAAGCCTCTCCCAGATGCTCCCCACCATCTTCATGTAACACCCTAAAAATTGCCTCTTTTAAAATAAAGCCAAAAATGATTTAAATTGGAATTTTTGTGCTCATGAAATATAGGAAAATAAAATTTTCATTAAATTAAAATACATCATAAGGTAGCAACATGTTTGAGCATACATGCCATTGCATTTGATTTCATTGGTTGAGTGGTTGAAAAGTCAAAATAGTTAAAATGCTCTTAAAATGAAATTAAAAGCGGCTTTGAAATAAAAGAAAAGAAAATTTGAAAATAAGAGGATTAAAAAATGGAAAAGTTTATTTTTGGAAACTTACCAAAATTGCTCATTTATATTTGAGATGAAAAGTATGTTCAAAACTCTATTCAAATTTGCAATTGGTTTACATTTGAATTGGCTTTGAAAACAAAATAGGAAAAAAAGATTTGGAAAAGAAATTCATTTCTTCCATTTTCAGCCCAATCCCAGGAATTGGCCCGGCCCTCTTCTTCTTTCCCCTTCCAGGCTTGGCCTGCCCGGCGGCCCAGCCGCATTCCCCCTCCCTTCTCCTTTTCCAGCACATCGGCCTGCTCCGCTCCTCTTCCCGGCCTCGGCCCAGCTCGTCGCCTGGCCCACTCCCGCGCCTCACTCTCCTCCTTTTCTCTCCTGCATGTGGTCCGTTTTGGCTGGCCCAGCCGCCTTCCCTTCCTCCTTTCTGTAGCCCACTGCTCCGCGCGCACTGCGTGGCCTAGCTCGGCCTTCAGCGCCCACGCCCGCAGCGAGCACCTACAAGCGTTCCTCTTCTCCCCGCTGCGACGCTGGCCCCGGGCATCATGCGCCCGCAAGCCCCTTCTCCCCTGCTGCAAGCCGAGACCCACCAGTCAGCGCCGCGCCCCGTTCCTTTCCTTCTTCCCCATGCCCCTTTCCTTTCCTCCGTCCCGGCAATGGCGCACGCCGAATGGAGGGCCACCGGCGCCCACGCAAGGAAAGCGACCAATCTTTCCCAGCGCCCTGCTCCCCCTTCCTTCTATGTCGCGCCGTCCGCCATCTATAAAGCTGAGCCGCACCCCTCCTTCTCCCCTCTCCTCTGCCCCTCTCCATTCACGCTCGAAGCTTGCCACTACCGCCGGTGAATCCTCCACTCCCGAGCGCAAACCTCGACGCCGACGTGACCTCGAGCTTCGCCTTGTTTCACCGCTCCCGTAGGTATCACCGATTTTGTGTTTTGGCCTTGTTTTGCCCAGATTACAACTCACCCGCACCTCCCTCTCTCTCTAGATGCCACCGCCGCCATCGACCCAAGCCGTCGGAGCCTTCTCGGACGTCACGGCCGTCGCTGTTGGCCTCGCAGTGAGTTTCTCCATCTTCCTGTGCCCTCTGTTCGTAGCTTTGCGCATTGCATCGTCGTATCCGCAAGCATCGGTCGCCACCGGCCATGGCGTCCTCGCTGACGGGACTGTGCAGCCGCCGGGATCACCTGCGCACACACCTGCATTGTCGGTTTCGCAATGAAGGACCACGATTAGATACCCCTTCGGGGTTAAGTAACCGGTCCACCGTGGACCTGTGGACACGGTCCACAGCGATGCGTCAGCACTGGCCCGCGCACGTGTGGTGAACCGCACCAATCACGTGCTGCCGCGTGTCACCCAGTCAGCAGCCATGAGTCAAACCGCAGTCAAGCCACGGACGTTTTATAGATTAGCCCCCGTACTTCCAAGAAATCAACCCACAGTCCGGTTTAGTTCAAAATAAATACAAATCAGCCCTGTTTTTATTCGTTCAAGTCCCTATAGTTTCCAGAAATAGTATGCCCAGTCCAAAGTGCATTTAAATTCAGAATTTTAATTGCTTTAATTCAAAAATGAGTTCAAATATTTATAGAAATGCCACTGAATCTTATTTCATGCGTAACTTTTGCGTTTTAAGTCCTATTTGACCCGTTCAAATTGCGTTAGGATCGTATTTATGTTTTCTACATGTTTATACAACTATTAGGCATGTTTTCAACACTTGAAATTCATGAGTAGGTTTAATCTATTATTTAACTATAGTAAAACTTGTTTAAATCATAACTTATTCATTTTAACTCCGAAAAAGTCCGTTCAAGTTGCGTTTGTTTTATAACGACGAGATCTACACATTAGTAATAGTGTTTACTATATAGTTATTTCTGAAATAATATGGTTTAAATCATATCTTGATTAATGATTATGCAACTAAGTTTTATACATAAAATATAATGTGTTTTACTTTTGTTTTATAATTTAAATCTAAAATTGACTTAATTCAATCCATATTATTTATAAAATATCTTTTGTATATGAATTCATATAGTTAACATAAACGAAGCCTATAGTTTTCTTTTTCATGTATTAGACAAATCTCTCGGTAGTTGTAACTTTTCAACTATAGCTCCGATTAGCGTGCCCCTCGCGACTGTGTGTTCGTAGTGATACGTAGAATCGTATATCAATCTCTTTTACTTATTTTTCTATGATTGGTGTACTGTTCTGATATAGATGCAATTGTATGCTATGCATGTATGTGTATGGATGTTTGTGTGGTATTCTACGATTGTCCAGTCGGTGAGATACACGTGGTGATCAAGAAGAAGAAGAAAGACATCGAAGAATAAAGCTTACCGAAGGATCGGTGTGTAAGGCAAGTATAGCATGGGATTATCCTTATTACCTATTCACATTTAATCACTAAATTCATATTGCATGTGTCTCCCTTGTTACCATTAAGGATATCCTAGACATTTGATATCTTGTACCTTGAAAACCTTTGGGATATTGCATGGGATAGTTTTTGCTAGTGCTTAATCAAAACCATGATCTTGTAACTTGACTAATGGTATATGCAATAAACATTAAAACATAACTTTTTAGTAACATGGAAACAGGGGGCTGGAGTGTTTATATGCTTCAGATTCATCTCCCTAAGGACTTATCTGTAAGCGATCATCCGGGACTTACAGTACAGCTGTGAGGGCCATATGGCTCTAGCTTTAGCTCAGTATGAGGATCTTTTCTAGCTTGTTAGTGGTTACCTTTAAGGCACAGGGTATGTTTCCTTTGCTGCTAGGAAGTGTGTACCGTGCTGCGATGCCCACGCATGCCACTCCTAGAGATGGGCCACATACGCCTAGCGGCCCTAACTTGTTAGATGAAACCTTTGAAAGGCTTCATAGTGAACCCTGCCGATCTTCCTTGGAAGTGGGTCAAGAGATTAGCTACCTCGGGTGAAAGGATAAATCACGACTCACAGTGAACGTGTACAACCTCTGTAGAGTGTAAAACTGTTATAACAGCCGTGCTCACAGACACGAGCGGCCTTGGACCCTTATGGAATAGAGATGATCACTAATGGATAATGATGATGCTAATAATTAATCGTTTATGCTATACATTATTCATGTATACTTGATCATGAGTTTATGGGCTTACGGATAAACTTGTTGCCAACCAATTGCTAAAATTATGATAAACAAAGGCTAATCGCAGTAAACCAGTGTCAGCCCTTTTGAGCCTCATGAACCCCATGATATAATTGTTAAGTACGACATGTACTTACACTTGCTTTATTTTTCTATATATTGGATAAAAATCTCAGATGGGTACCAGATTGCTGGTTTGGAGGAGTTAGGCTTGTGGTCAACCAGTCAGTCGTCCCTGTGGATTTGGAGTCTTTGCTAGAAGATCGGAGTCAACTTTCCACTGTCTATACTCTAAGGGTACTTTTCTTTTACTAATATGTTATGTAATAAGTATTGTCTCTTGATATTACCCTTATTTGTGGCTATATGTGAGATTTGACTTCCTGGGCTCACATATAGTGTGTATCTAGTTTTGTCTTTAAAACCGGGTGCTACACTTCACTATCAAGCTTTCGGCCAAAACGTCGCGGGCCTTGTTCCCTCCGGTACACGGTGGTGGCCACACCACAAATGCGGTTGGTGTGATCTCATAAGACTACAAGCCTCTCCGATGTACAACAATGGTACGTGCAAGCACCGATTGGTAAGAGGTATACAAACCTCACTAAACACTAGGCCTAAACCTAGAGCATGCGCATAAGCGGTGGTCTAATCAACCTAAGCACTTCGCAAACACCTACGCTAATCACCTGATGAAACATTAAGCACTATGCATGTGGAGATCACTAAAATGGTGTATCAACACCCTAGATATGTTTCCTCAGCTCCACACTGCTCAAATGACTGGTTGGGGGTCTATTTATAAGCCCCATTAAGAAAGTAGCCGTTGGGGATGAAATCTCGCTTTTCTGCTACTGATCGAATGCTGATCATGTCCTGGCTGGACGCGTCCGGTCGTCCCGACTATTAGAGCTACGATCAACTGATCGGACGTTGCTAGCGTTCGGTCACATGCCACCAGACGCGTCCGGTCGCATTTTTGCCACTATGGAACCTTTCTGTACTCGATTAGACGCTGCTGTCCTGCATCCGGTCGATTTGCCACCAGCGTCCAGTCCAGCGTCCGGTCGCTGCTGCTGATGCCTATTGCCGAGCCTCTTGATTAGAGCATCTAGTTGCTTTCCGCCAGCGTCTGGTCCAGCGTCCGGTCACCTCTGTGAGCTCGTTTCTTCACGATCTTGTGTACGGCTTGGTTCCTATCTTCGTGCTTGGACTTTGCTTGATATCTTGGGTCTTCCCTTGTGCTTCTAAGGTCTTGCTTAAGGTGTTGATCATCGGATCATCGCGTCGCCTTCGTTCAAGTCACGTTTTGCATCCTATTGAACTACAAAACAATCACTTGCAACTTCATTAGTCCAATTTGGTTGTGTTGATCATCAAACACCAAAATCCAAAGTAAATGGGCCAAGGGTCCATTTTCCTTACAATCTCCCCCTTTTGGTGATTGATGATAACACGACCAAAGCAAGCGAATAATAAAAATTTGCAATTTAAAATCTATCTACTTGCTATGATGCAATGCAAGGGGTAAGGTTACATGATGGTAAAAGATACTACTTGTAAGACTAAAAGATACTAAATAAAAACTTATCTTGCCCTTGCAAATGTCCCCATGTGGCATTATAGATTTAAGCCTTGTTTCCTACAAATTCTCCCCATTACATAGGCAATCCACAATCCACTATCCTACCTTTCTTGGATCATTACCACTTGTAGGCATCAAAATTCATGCTTGCTTTTGGTCCTCTAAATTATCGCCCTTTGGAATCAAACACCAAAAAGGAAGACATTAGTAGCACAAGGGAGGGTCGAACTTTGTGAACCTTTGTATGTAGAGTGGAATAGGTCACAAAATTTGACTCTCACATTATATAGACTAAGCTCCCCCTAAATATATGCATACATATGGTAGAAGGCAAAGCATATGCATAGTTAGCAAATTATTGCTTAAGAGAATTTAATCTATATAATGCATGGAGAAAGCATATAAATATCAAGATGAAATCAATATGATGATATCGGTTTAGAAATACCACATATGGAAACCAATTTGATTTCTACCACTTGCAATAAATGATGGATATTTGTAGTATGATGCTTAACTCCGGGGACTCCATTTTCCTTGCAATGAGACTACTACACACATGATAAGCTTGAAAAGATGTTAGTCTCAAAGCATCCAACTTGTAGAGTAACCTCTCTCTAAATTTGTGCACACAAGTATGGAATACTTGTAGGAAACATGCACATTGATTTAGAATTAAAAATACTACTTGAAAGATGACATCACATGAATATGAGAGTCATTTTCGAAGGCAATATTTGGGAGAAACTATCTACAAGTTGGACTATGGCACATATTAGATGAACAATCGAAAGATAAGTTATGTGCCATGCTCCTAAACAATTTTAAACCATGTAGGTTTGCTCCAAGGGTTAAAAATAAAACCAAGCAAGCCTACCATAAGATATACCTAGTGTATGCATGACAAAAGATATAAGCATGTAAATGCAAACATAGGCATGAAAAGTAACTAGATGCTTAAAGATACCAATTTATAAGAAATACCACTTGTAGGAAATGCAAATTGATACTACTTGAAGGAAATTGAATCTAGTTACCTAACATGGGAAGGGGAATTTGGGTCCATAGTATTCACTAACCCACTTGGCAATGATTTTGTCCATCATGATGCACCCCATGAAATGCACCCATAATTTGCCAAGTCTCCAAATTCCCCAAAGTCCAACAGACTTCTCACTTTCCTTTTGGGATCCAAACCTTCTTGGTGCTCTTCATGTTGGAGATGATTTCCTTTGGCACCCAAAAGCGTTTGACCCCATCGTTGGCTTGTTTGTTCACCTTGATGGCCACCACCTTGTCATTTTTCTTCTTCTTTAACAAGTATGGTGTGGAGGCCTTCTTGTCCACCTTGTTGGTGTAGGTGTTGGAGAGCTTGCTTGTTTGCTTCTTCTCTTTCTTCTTTGCTCCTCCTCCATTCTTCATCTTGCACTCATAAGACTTGTGACCTTCCTTGTGGCACACATAGCAAACCACGGTTTGTCCTTCATCAAGCTTTTTCACTCCCTTGATGGTGTTATCTTGATGAAGTTGGGTTTGCTTCGTCTTGCCTTTCACTTGAGTCAAGTTCTTGGTGAGGCGAGCTACTTCTTGCTTGAGTTGCTCATTCTCCTTTGCAACCTCTTGTGTGCATGTATCTACAACAACTTTCTCAATACAAACTTGGTTGCACAAAGATGAGTCTAAACAAAAATCATTACAAGAAGTAGAGGCGTCCTTTTTAGACATATAGATGCCTTGGTGGAGGTTGTACTAACTGCTTCAAGATTAGCAACTTTATTAGTTAGCTCAACACAATGTTTGCACATGGTTTCCATTTTAGCAAGCAAACTTTTATAAGCATCTTGTGAGCTAGCTAACTTTTCTTTTAATTTTTCATTTTTCTTTACAAGTTGCTCATCATTAATTGTGCATATATTTGTTGTTGCACTAGCCTTAAGTTGCTCAATTTTAGTAGATAGTTCAACATTGAGATTAGCAAAGTTCTCATATTGTTCAAGCAAAGTTTTGTATGCTTCTTGTGAACTAGCTAGCTTTTCTTTTAATTTCTCAAGCTTCTTTTATTGGCTAGTGCAAACTTTAGCATAATTAAGATTTTGTTGCACAATTTCATCATAAGAAGGTATTTCATCATCACTATCACTCTTACTAGAGGATGAGCTTTCGTTACCTCATGCCATAAGTCACATATGAGAAGAGCTTGATGATGAGTGCTTGCGGCCTCGCCTCTTGTGATGATGTTCTTCTTCACTTGAAGAATCGTCCCATGACCTTATTGATGTGAGGGCTTGATTCTTGCACGCCTTCTTCTTTGTCTTGGGTGTGGGCTTGTTTGGACAAACTTCTACAAAATGCCCCAACTCGCCGCATCCATAGCATCCTCTTTTTTTGCTCATTTCTTTGATTAGTGAAGATGATGTCTTGGATTTGGATGGGCACAGCCTTGACATTGAGCCTTTGGATCATCTTCTCCACCTTGTTGATAAGTTTGATTGATTCTTCATCAAGGTCGGAGGTGGAGGAGGAAGATTGATCATCATTACTTGAATCTTCATCATCCTCATCTTCTTCTTCATCTTCACTTGAGGAGCTTGAGTTTGAGCTTGTCTCAACTTGCTTGCCCTTCATCTTCTTTTTCTCGCTACATGCGAGAGCTTTGCCTCTGCTCGATGAAGAGGCTTCGTCTTGACCCATCTTACGGGACATTTCAAATGTCACTATCTTGCCAATGACTATGCCCGGGGTCATGGTGCTTAAGTTCTCCATGTTGTGAAGTATGGTGATGATGCTTGCATATTTCTTTTGTGGTAGCACGGAGATGATCTTTCTCACAATGTCCGCATCATCTAGCTTTGTTAATCCTATTGAATGAAGCTCATTGATAATTAGATTCAAATGATAAATCATTCATTTTAAAGGAATCATAATTTTGCTTAGCTAGACAATGTTTTTGGTCATGAACATTACTTGTGCCGTCATGGAGCTCATGGAGTTGTAACCAAATTTCATGTGCCGTATTTAAAGTGAACACTTGGTTAAACACATCCATACTAACTGATTCAAACAAACAATTCTTAGCTCTAGCATTAAAATATATTTCCTTTTCTTCACTCTTTGTACGTTTATCGGGATTCTTAATGGGTTTCATCCCGCCACGAGTGACTCTCCAAACTCCCAAATCAACCACCTCAAGGTAGCAAGCCATTCTAGCTTTACAATAAGGAAAGTTAGTTCCATCAAAGTGTGGAGGCCTAGAGGTATTCATCCCAACCACTCTAAATAGCGTCGGCTCAACAGCGGTTAAGCCAAAGGTCCAAATTGAGCCAATCTTCTCTGATACCAATTGAAGGGGATCGTGACGCCTAAGAGGGGGGGTGAATTATGCAACTTAAAATTCTAACTCTAAACTATGACCTCTTTTTCTAACCTTAGCAAAACCTATGCAAAAGATAAACTATCTAAATGTGCAACTATGGTTTTGCTAGTGTGTTGCTATCTCTACCGCAAAAGGAGTAAAGCAATCAATGTAAATGCGGAAGCTAAAGAGCAAGGTAGAGATATGCAAACTTCTGTCGATGACTCCGGTATTTTTACCAAGGTATCAAGAAGCAAGCAAGCTTCCTCCTAGTCCTCGTTGGAGCCTCTTGCAAGGAATCCCTCGCAAGGGCCAAGCTCCCGGTCGGGTAACTCCATGGATAGCCTTGGGCCTTCCCCACGCGCAAGTGGGTCTCTAACGTGCCTTCCGGTAAGCCTCTCCTGGATGCTCCCCACCATCTTCACTATCAAGCTTCCGGCCGAAACGCCGCGGGCCTTGTTCCCTCTGGTACACGGTGGCGGCCACACCACAAATGCAGTTGGTGTGATCTCACAAGACTACAAGCCCCTTCGATATACAACAATGGTGCGCGCAAGCACCGAGTGGTGAGAGGTATACAAACCTCACTAAACACTAGGCCTAAACCTAGAGCAAGCACATAAGCAGTGGTCTAATCAACCTAAGCATTTCGCAAAGCACCTACGCTAATCACCTGATGAAACATTAAGCACTATGCAAGTGGAGATCACTAAAATGGTGTATCAACACCCTAGATATGTTTCCTTAGCTCCACACTGCTCAAATAGCTGATTGGGGGTCTATTTATAAGCCCCACTGAGAAAGTAGCCGTTGGGGATGAAATCACTCTTTTCTACTGCTGACCGGACACTGATCACGTCCTAATCGGACGCGTCCGGTCATCCCGACCGTTAGAGTTGCGATCAACTGATCAGACGCTGCCAGTGTCCGGTCATATGCCACCGGATGCGTCTGGTCGCATTTTTGCTGCTCTGGAACCTTTCTATACTCGATCGGACGTTGTTGTCCTGCGTCCAGTCGATTTGCCACCAGCATCCGGTCACTGCTGCTGATGCCTGTTGCCGAGCCTCTTGATTGGAGCGTCCGGTTGCTTTCCGTTAGCGTTCGGTCACCCCTGTGAGCTCGTTTCTTTGCGATCTTGCGTACGGCTTGGTTCCTATCTTCGTGCTTGGACTTTGCTTGATATGTTGGGTCTTCCCTTGTGCTTCTAAGCTCTTGCTTAAGGTGTTGATCATCGGATCATCACGTCGCCTTCGTCCAAGTCACGTCTTGCATCCTATTGAACTATAAAATAATCACTTGCAACTTCATTAGTCCAATTTGGTTGTGTTGATCATCAAATACCAAAATCCAAAGTAAATGGGCCAAGGGTCCATTTTTCTTATAGTGATCAACAAGTAAATATTTGTAGTTTTACCATGCGTTGTGATC
The DNA here is from genome assembly GCF_019320115.1 of Miscanthus floridulus. Taxonomy (NCBI): domain Eukaryota; kingdom Viridiplantae; phylum Streptophyta; class Magnoliopsida; order Poales; family Poaceae; genus Miscanthus; species Miscanthus floridulus. Next base: position 90,011,363 of record NC_089590.1, read on the forward strand.
AGATATGGCCTCGCACTCAATGACACAGGATCTATACTGATTTAGGCAATGTGCCCTACATCTAGTTTGAGTTAGTCAGTGACTTTATTCCTGATCCCAGGTGCTCGAAGTTTGTTGTGGGGTTACAAGTGAGTAGGAATAAGAAGGGGATGTTAAGGGCCCGGTCAGACTGTGAACCGAAGGGCCGAGAGTGATGGGGGCTCTAACGTGCGCTAAGTATTAGAGCATATGCTCTGTGTAGCTTTAGAGTTCTAGAGCTATTGAGCTATTCGAGTTCTCAGTTCCTCGAGTGCTGGAATCATCTAGCTTCTCTTTTTTTAGGAGAGCCAGAGAGCTTTTTAGGAGAGAGCTCATCCCCTTTTATAGTCAAAAGGGATGGCCTTATAAGCCAGAGAAAGAGAGAGAATGTATACGTGTGATATCTAGTCTTGTTGCCCACGCTATTAGGTACGAGACGGTCGTCGGCGCCCATAATACTGTTTATGTCCAGATGCATGTGGCAGGCTCTACCGTTTTTGTCTGGTATGGCAAATGTCGGCACCGACAATACTGTTTGTGTTCTAACACGCCTAGAAAGTTGCATAGTGCCCATCTGGCATGGCCTGGTGGCACTGTCCTATAGGTGCGCAGGGTATGGTAGGGTATGGTCCTCGGTATTGCGGTTTGACTTGAGCACCTTACCTTATCTGCTCTGCTTGATCCCTAGGCCCTCACCGAGCTAGCGTCCCCAGTCGGTCGTTCCCATTCAGCCCCGACCATGTCGGTCGAGGAAGAGCCATTAGCAGAGGTCCGACGTATCCCCGGTCGGAAAAGGAGGTTGGAGTCGGACTGTGTCCCCACCTTGGCTGGGCCTTTCGGTCGGCGACCGGATCATTCTCCCGGCCTGTCATTATGTATGTGGGCCGGCCTAGGAGGCACGCGTTGTCGCTATGCCGTCTGTTGGGCCAAGTTTTTGCAGGGAAGCGGGTCCATTGGGGACCTCGAGTTTATAAACCTGACAACATCTAACTAGGAGGAGTCAGGGGCTACAATTGTTAATGTGATCTTTAGCAAACTCGTTAATAGTACTTCTAGATGAACTAATTCAATCGCCAAAAAATGAGTTTATTTAAATTTTAAGATGGATGGGATTTCCATGTGATTGTGAGTACTCTTAGCTAGACTAGAAGCAATTTGCTTTTATCATGGTATCTATATATGATTTCTTTGGAATTGTTACAACACGTCATAGTCAAATGTGTGATGGCTTTTGAAAAATCGTAAGACCTCTAGTCTCCGTTAGCCAGAAGAGTAAAATCTACATGTATTTGTTCCATGAACAATGAAGAAAACTCCCTCTAAATGCTCGAATTTGGGAAAAATATACAAAAATGGGATTATGGGAATAATGTATGTGCATGAAAACATCAATTTTTGTGTCTCACAAAGAGTGTCATTCTCACTTTAACTATTTTGAGATATAAATGTTGCTAATATTTTTTTACAAATTTAGTCAAACTTAAGAAAGTTTGAATAATATAAAACCCTATGCGACACTCTTTTTGGATGAAGGTAGTATGTTGAAATTTCAAAATAATGCTAACTGTGATGGGCCATTGTTACATGGAGTTCATATATTAGTCCAAAGAAAATCGTTCATTTTGGTAGAAAGATGTAACGAGGCTCAACGTGTATGGGTGTGAGACATACATGGATACTGATCCACCTACTTTTTTCTATTCTTCTATTTGAAACGCGCTACAAGCCCACTTTTTTCTATTCTTCTATTTGAAACGTGCTACAAGCCATTTTTATGCATGGGGCATAAGAACGAACACTCTTGCCCTATTTGAAGGAAGTAAATAATAACAACACTTCAGACATACTCCATCTGTTTCAAATTATAAGACGTTTTGGGTTTTTAGCTATATTATTTTTGTTATGCACTTAGATATACACTATGTCTAGATACATAGTAAAAGCAATGTATCTAGAAAGGCTTAATCGTCTTATAATTTGGAACAGATTGAGTATTAATTCTCTCTCCTTTATGGGTAGTAGTGAGGAGATCGATTAAAGTGGATAAGTTGTCAATGCTATGAAATAGCTTTCTCTTCCATTTATCCACCTTATCCCTTGAAATGGATATGGAAAATCAAATGTGCCCCATGACCCAATATTTTGTGTTACTGTTCTTAAAAGAAAGCTTCAAAAGTGGCTCCAATGTACTAGTAGCATTTATCCGATCCGAGGGGTGAGAGAAAAGTTATCACGGCCGACGTGTGTCTAGGAAAAGTGATTTGTCTTTAGGCTCGACCAACATGAGTTGGCCAGATGATCTCATCTCCAAGAGAGTGCAAGCAAACGTTCATGAAAGCAAGATGAGCTTCAAGAATCGTTACTCTCCTTTAGAGAGTGAATCCCAGACTATCCCTTAACTCATGATTCAAAATCCATTGTAATTTGTGGATTGATGCTTATTTTCTTTTATTCTTTTTTTAACTAGTCTGTATTTTTGTTTTAAACTTTGAATTTCTCTTAATAAATACTATAGGGGCCAAGGTCCCTCTAGATTCTTAGAGAAAAAAACATGAGTTGACCGGAGCATCATAGACGACGAGGCCGTGACCAAGATTTCTCTTCAGTATATATCAGTCCCACAAATCAATGTTCACACAAGATGTTGCACTATATTCGTGTTCATGTTTGCTGAGCACTAGAGTTGCCGTAGCACTAATCACACAATAAATACTTGACGAGGAATACTCATTTGGACTACTAGTAAGTAGGGATATAATGCGAATGAGTTGTAGGTTCGATATATGGTTGGGTTCGAACATTTTTCGAGATAGGTTTCCTTCATCTTCTTTGTAGCTTTAAGTCACAGCTCAAGCGTAGATGCTTCACAAATCACAATGGTTAAGGCATTATGCCAGTTACACTTAGCATGCGATGATCTTCAATACCTCTCAACCACATGTGTCTTTAGGTATAGGTGTATGCCTAACTTACGCACATGTATGCGTACGTGTGTTTGGTGAGTGGTGTGAGGTGTGAGTTTGTGTTTAAGTTTATATGCTATATCTTTTACTTGAAGCATTGATGCATAAATAAAAGCATGGATATAATTGTGTTCTATAGAATGTATGAATTAAGTGGAGTAACACAGTGATCAGTGATCCATTCTCTTCTTCAACTGTGCGTCTATGCTACCGATGTATGCTACGTATTGTTTTGTTGTTGACATACCATGTACAGTGACCTTGACATTTTCAGACAATTTGATCTTTCAAAAAACTACTCACAAACGATTCAGTAGATTGAGACTACTTGTATGATCCGACAGCGTCCCAACATTTTTAGTTCCACATGTCTCCAATCCACTTCTCTTGCTGTCCCACCTCAATCCTCCCAAATCCTCACCTTCCCCCTTTTTTTAGAAAAGGAGGTTTCCCCTGCTTTTATATTTCAAAAAGCAAACACAGCGTTTAAGTTCTGCGTATCCGTGCGCCCGCCTTACAAGACCAAGCCTAATGGCAATAGTTCAGATAATCCAAAGAGTTCCTAACAGCTAAAGGCTCCTGGCCAGGGATATCATTTCCTTCATGCATATTTGAAATTGCAGCCCTAGAAGTCGTAAGCTGAACATCCAGATGGTTCTGACCTTGATGACGAACTCTCCAGGTTGTGCCACATCAGTTGAGGCGAAGATGACGCTTTTAGCTCCAGCTGGACGACCATCCTCACTATACATTCCCCCATCTCTTGTTGCATCATTGGCACCCATCTTCTTAACATCTTGGCGATCTTGAGTAGCATATCCTTGACTCCCATCCATTTGCGACCCTGAAAACACAATTCATTCTGAAATTTCCAGATTGATCATAAGATAGCAGAAGAAACAACATTTGTAACCTTATGTCTCTTATTGGCTAACCAAAAACGAGCAACCGTTTCAAAGTCTTGACCCAAACTCAAGTTCAGCAACTCAGATATGCATTCCCAAATAATTTTAGCAATGCAACAGTCAAAGAACAAGTGATTGATTGATTCCTTCTCAGCACATAGGAGACAAGTGGGATCACTTACCCCTCTTCTCTTAGCTAGATTATCCCTTGTTAGCAACTTGTTTTTAGACAAAAGCCAAAGAAAAAATTGTACTATTGGTGGAATATTCGGTTTCCAAACTGAGCTAACAAAAACCAGGGTAATTCCCCTAAAGTTCACCACAGCATGCAAGGATTGAACTGTCTACTTTCCTGAAGAGTTATAAGTCCATATGATTGTATCTTCATCCTTAGACAAAACAATGCTATCCATCAAACCCACTAAGGGGGTGTTTGGTTTCTCCTCCTAAACTTTAGTCGCTGTCCCATCGGATGTTTGACACATGCATGGAGTATTAAATATAGACTAATTACAAAACTAATTGCACAGCTTGCGACTAATTTGAGAGACGAATCTTTTAAGCCTAATTAATCCATGATTTGACAATATAGTGCTACAGTAAACATTGTTAATGATGGATTAATTAGGCTTAATAAATTCGTCTCGTGGAGTACTGACGGATTCTATAATTTATTTTTTATTAGTATCCGAACACCTCATACGACACCCTCACGTAACACCTCCTAAATTTTAGTCACCGGATCGAAACACCCCCTAATTCCCACCACAAGTTCATAACCTGTTCCGAAACAGTCCTCCTGAAGGTATGCTTCAGATTCACACCATCCCACACCTCTTTAATAGTATTGCCTTGTTGTTCATTAATGATATACAAGGGCCAATACATGATAGCTAAACTAGTATTGCCCAACCATTGATCCTCCCAAAATCTATAGCCTATTCGTTTCGTCGTAAATGATTGTGGATTATTTACTGCTGCCTGGTTTGATGTGAGAGAAAAATACTGTTCCAGCTTATAATCCACGATAGTATACGAGCAAGCGAACAGGCTGCTAACCTTTTCACCATTTCCTATTTCCCAGTGAATACCCATCCTACCAGCCTGCATGGCTCAAAATAACTCCTTTCCAAAAAGGAGAACTCCCAACTGTAGAACAACAGAGGACATTAGGTTTTTCAGTTTTATACTTGTAATCAACAATATGGGTCCAAATTGCATTTTTATTAAGCTGATATCTAAAGATCCAAGCACTCAAGAGGGCAAGATTCAGACTTCTCAAATATGGGATTCCCAACCCTCCAAACTCTTTTTTCTGTGCCACTAAGGGCCAATTAGCAAGATGATACCGATGCTTTTTCTTCGGTGTTATCCCAAAGAAAATGCCCCATATGAGTATTTATCATATCAATTGCCCACCGAGAAAATTTAATAATGGATAGCAAGTATATAGGGATGCTTGCCAAGCAAGCACTAAGCAGGGTAAGCCTACCATCATAAGACAAAAGTCTCCCTCTCCACCCAGCTATCCTTTTTATTATTTTATGAATTACTGGTTGTAAATCAACCCTTCTAAGCTTGGAGCAGTGAAGTGGTACACCTAAGGGCGCGTTTAATCGGGAACTCACTTTTCTTGCAACAGAACAGCTTAGCAAAATCATTAGTGTCATCTTGACTCATCCCAATCGTAAGCAGATCACTCTTGTCATAATTATTTTTCATACCAGACATCTGTTCAAAACATACCAAAAGCCACTTTAAAGTGCTAGCTTTTTCTATATTATTATCTAGGAAGAGCAATGTGTCATCAGCGTATTGCAGACTAATAACCCCCCTTCAACCACCTTAGGGAGTAAGCCAGAGATCAAGCCCTGCCTAGCTGCCTTCGTTAACATCCTAGTGAAGATGTCAGCTACCAGATTAAACAACAAAGGGGATAGAGGATCCCCTCGCATTGAACCTTTACCAGGTTTGAAAAAGCAGCTATTTTTATCATTAATTCTAACACATATAGAACCTCCTTCTACAAGTTGTTTAATCCAAGGCTGTGTTTAGTTCGCGAAATTTGGGAATTTAGCTACTGTAGCACTTTCGTTTTTATTTGGCAATTAGTGTTCAATCAAGGACTAATTAGGCTCAAAACGTTCGTCTCGCGATTTCCAATCAAACTGTGCAATTATTTTTTTTTCCGTCTCCATTTAATGCTCCATGTACGTATCGCAAAATTTGATGTAATGGCTACTGTAGCACTTTTTAGAAAAGTTTTTGAGAACTAAACAAAGCCCAACTCACCGAGATAGTTGGGCTTGTTTGGTTCAAGCCCTGAAGTAAATTTGCCTGGTCCCAACCTTGCCTGTACCTTGCCTGTGATGCGTTTGGTTGATGTCCTGGGATGTTGCCTGTACCAGGCAAGTGCGCATCGCCCCAGACAAGGAAAATCGAGCGCCTGGCGATGTTGCCTGTACCAGGCAAGTGCGCATCGCCCCAGGCAAGGAAAATCGAGCGCCTGGCTTAAGCGCCCGGCCGCCTGTGCTGCCTGGCGTATACTTTTGATTAGTTTATTTATTCACCGTCGGAAAGAGCCATGCAAAACTCCATTTTTTTTATTTGTAGGTGTACGTCTTTTTCTCTTGATGGCTATAAAAGAATTTATTAATCACGGACAGAACTTAATTATTTTCTTGCAAATACTTTATCGTAACACGTGGGACAAAATGTAACGATCATAGATATATATAATCTTACATAATAGATATTAAAAACATTTTAAATTTATATATATATATATATCTCTATTAGCATTCTCAGGCACAATCAAACGGACTTTCTTCGGACTTACCTGGCCAAACAAAAATCATGCCTTCCATCCTCACCTTCCCCTTTCCCACTCCTCATCAGTCATCCCCAAAACCCGCGCATACCAGCGACGGCCGGATAACCTCCCGCCGGCCGCCGTCATGCCGCCGCCTCTCCAGGCCCACCGCCTCCTCATCTCCCACCGTCGCCTCCCCACTCCCGCTCGGCGCCGGTTCACCGCCGTGTCTTCCCTCCAATCCGCTCCCGCCACAACCTTGGCCCCGGGCCCCGCCACATCCTCCATCCTCTCCATCCGCGAGTCGCTCCTCTCCGGTGAGAGGACCGCGGCGGACATCACCTCCGAGTACCTCTCCCGCCTCCGCCGTACCGAGCCGAGCTTGCGCAGCTTCATCCACGTCGCGGACGCCGCCGCCGAGCGGGAGGCGGTGGAACTCGACCGGAGGATTGCCTCCGGGGAGAAGGATGCGGTGGGGCCGCTCTCTGGAGTGCTGGTGGGAGTGAAGGACAATCTATGCACCGCCAACATGCCCTCCACGGGCGGGTCGCGGATACTGGACGGGTACCGGCCGGCGTACGACGCCACGGCCGTGCGGCGGCTGCGGGAGGCCGGCGCTATTGTGGTGGGGAAGACGAACCTCGACGAATTCGGAATGGGGAGCACCACCGAGGGCTCCGCGTTTCAGGTTGGCGGACCAGATCCTCATATTTTTTAGACGGAGTTTGCTGAAGTTTGAGCATTGCCGATTGTGTTGACTCAGGTTGAAATATCACGTTAGTGTTAAACCTCACAAGCATGGTAAAGTTTTGTTTACACTTGCCGGTAGCTGTCAATGAAACAAAAATGTGGAGACATTGAATTGAAACGAAAATGTGGAGACATTTGTTTGTGAGGTTGCAGATTCTGTTCATGATCAGACCAGGTATGGTTTCAGGATCGTTAATGCTATCTTAATTCATGTAGGTGGCTAGTTGCATGTCACTATTGATGTTGAAATGTGGGGACTTCTTTTGGAGACGAACTGCAGTGCACCTGCAATCTTCGCTATCTCAACATATAGAGTATTCATGTGCTAAAAATGTAGACATGGGGTGATGTGATTATGACAGATATTGTTGGTGATATGCAGGTGACAACAAACCCGTGGGATGATTCACGTGTGCCTGGAGGATCCTCTGGTGGTTCCGCTTCTGCGGTATCTGCTAGGCAATGCGTAGTGTCACTAGGAAGCGACACAGGTGGAAGTGTGAGACAACCAGCGTCGTTTTGCGGTGTAGTGGGGTTGAAGCCAACTTATGGTCGGGTTTCTCGTTTTGGTCTCATGGCCTATGCTTCATCGCTGGATGTTGTGGGATGCTTTGGTTCATCAGCTTTTGACACTGCAACCATCTTATCTGTTGTTGCTGGCCATGACAAGATGGACTCAACCAGCAGTTCGCAGGTAAAGAAACCGAGGCTTCACCTTAAAAGTACATTTGTCTTTTGTCTCCCATTTCAACCAGTAGTATGTTTATTATCTGGTTGGGTTATAACCTTGGCTGGTACAGTTGCAAGTTGAACCGCATGTATAATTGCTAATTTGCTATTGTTGGCAAACATGTCTATGACCTCACACGTATTGTTTGTTTTGTTGGGCTTCACAGATTAGTTGTAGGCTTGGACTTCAGATTTCATTTCCATGTGATCATGTCATGTTTTGAGTTGGTTGTTAGTAATTGTATTAATATGGTTTCATAGGGATGACTTTTGCACTTTATTCTATCTAACTGTTTTTTTATTAGTAATAAAGGCAGCACATGGGTTGTCTTCTTATGGTTGGAAAACAAATCATAGTATAGCATTCAGAAATGACTAAAAACAGATGTCAGAAGGATTATACTAGTCTGTCCCATACTCCCATTCTCATATATAGCGTTGATTTAATCCATTTACATCATTAAAACTATGTGGCAGTCTTGTATATTTGTTAACAACCCTTAACTTGATTTTTGTCCTTCTTCCGTTCTACTCCTCTGCAACTGGATCATGATCCATTAGCGATGGGGCATGCAGGAAGGCAGAACATTCAAGTTTTGGTTCATTGCTATTTGATCTCTTCTGTCAACTTTTCAGGTTGTTCCAGACTATGCATCGGAGTTGGTCTCCGTAGATTTACTAGAATCAAAACCATTAACTGGTGTGAGAATTGGGATTATACAAGAAACTCTTGGAGAAGGTGTTGCCAATGGAGTCATATCATCAATCAAGGGTGCTGCTTCACACCTGGAGCAGTTGGGATCTGTGGTGGAAGAGGTTTGTTACTTTCCACTGTCCCAAATAAATAGTTAAAAAAACATGTCTTTTCAACGGGATTCATGAAAGAAATGTTAACTGAACTTTTGTCTTCTATTGTATTTCAGGTTTCACTGCCTTCATTTTCTCTTGGCTTACCAGCATATTACATACTAGCCTCATCTGAAGCTTCTTCTAATCTATCACGCTACGATGGTATCAGGTGATCTTGCATTCTTGCTGTAGCTAAACCTTATTCTTTCCGCTGTATTTTCAATGTATCGGAGGATTTACACCGTGGAGTACTGTTTTCAGGTATGGAAGACAGGTTTCAGCTGATGACTTGAATGATCTTTATGGAGAGTCCCGGGCTAATGGTTTGGGTCATGAGGTACAATATTCTCAGTTACCAATATATCATACCATACTCCACTAGGATACTCATCAGTTGTCTTTTCAATATTTACTCATGATGTCTTTAGATGTAGTCATGTAGCTTAGCAAAGTGATCAATCTGATTAGGAACTGTCACATTGTGTAGTACTATGCATGTGTCCCATGTCATCGCAGCTTAGGGGTTAGTCATGCTATCCATAGATTTTGACTGACTTCTTTTGCTTTTTTATATTTTTATGATATTGTATAGGCACTAAATCTTGAGTATTACAATGAAAAAACAACAATTATATGCTCCACTCCATTTGCAAAGAAGATAAATTGCTAATTTAGAAAACATATCTGGTTCCTCGTTAAACAAAGCTTTTGAAATTAAAGACAGGTTTGGCTGTTGTGAATTGAGGCCACGCTTGCAAACTTCCGTTGTGGGGATGACAATACTGCCCCATGTAGGTCTGCCAGTTGTTGGCATGTCTTGTTAGTTACATTGTGCTAATTGGAATGTGACCATATATTTATGTATTATAGTATATATACGCACATAGTATGGTATTTTGATCTGCAGTATTGGATAGCGTTTGGATCTTTTGTATTTGAAATGCTTGTTTTCATTTTGAGTAACATGGTGAAACAATTTCGATCATTCTTTCCAGGTCAAAATGAGAATTTTGATGGGAACCTATGCTCTTTCTGCTGGGTACTATGATGCATACTACAAACGAGCACAACAGGTAATTGCAGAGCAGTGGCACCCAATTCAATATTTGTATTTTATTATTTTATGACACAGTTCATTGCCACCAAAAGTAGTAAAATACATGCATTGTAGTATGTGAGGACACTGAAACCTTCAAAGATGCTTTGGAAGATATGGCATTCAGTGTTTGTATTTGCTTGTCTTACTACTACGCAATTTGACACCACTGAAAGTACGTACTGAAGTACATGCACTGTAGTAGGTCAGGACACTGGTTAAGGAAAGCTTCAAAGATGCTTTGGAAAGATATGACATTCTAATTTCACCAGCCGCGCCATCAGCAGCCTACAAGATAGGTATGTTACAATCTGCTCATAAGTATGACCCCCTTCCCTGATTTATTTAGGATTGATAGCTCAATTCTTTTTGGCAGGTGAAAAGATAAATGACCCATTAGCCATGTACGCAGGAGATATCATGACGGTATTTTAGATACTTTGTTGTCTTTTGTTGATTTCACTTTTCTCTTCTTTGGACTCTGTTCTGAAGTGCCTGCTGACATGAAATTCTCTTTGATATATGGTGCTCATTTTGTGACGTTTTACTCATGATAGAAATATGAAATGGTCGCAAATTTTATGACTTATGTAGGTCAATGTTAATTTGGCCGGGCTTCCTGCATTGGTTGTGCCTTGTGGATTTGTTGAAGGTGGACCTGCAGGGCTCCCAGTTGGACTTCAGATGATCGGATCTCAATTCTGTGAGGTAAAGTAGCGGTGTTGCTTACGTTTAGAACTGGAGACTGCTCCATGTTGTTTCAGGATCTACATAATTCTACTTTCGTTTCATGCATTGAATTCAGGCACAGCGAGTAGAGAATCCACGAGAATCCACTAGATAACTTCTGTCATTTTATCCAGGGGAATTTGCTGAGAGTAGGTCACATCTTTGAGCAGACTCTCCAGAATCTCAGCTTTGTTCCACCGTTGTTGGCTGAGAGCTAGTCAACATACCTTTGTTGGCAGAGAGCTAGTTTCAACACAGGGCCGCTCAACAAGCAATTACCTGAGGCCCTTCTGTTCATTGACTTCATTCCCATACGGAGGAAATTGGTACTACGCGTGTAGAAAATAGAATCTTTGCTCGTGGAGTTGCTGATAATTGTGAGAGCAACGACACCCATGTGGTGTACAAGCAAATTGCATACCGCACAGCATTTTACACACCGCCAGAATGATTGATGATTTTGTATCAACGTTTGTTTTTGTCAAGTGTCAAGTTTTGCATAGAAAATTTGTGTCCCTGACAGCGAGGCGAGTGTTGAAGCACCAATAGGAATGATCACCAATAAGCGGTTGTGGAATCCAATGAGAAACATAACAGAAAGCACAGTTCGTGTCAATTGGTATTCTGGGCATGGCGTCACATCCGGCAAGCTAGGAAGCGGAATCAAGCAAACATGAACGAATCGTATTTTCTGCTTCATCAACTCGTAACGCCGTAACGGCATGATACCAACGAATCGTATTTTCAGCTTCATCATCTCGTAACGGCTTGACACCAGATATACATCCCCATGGTCATACACGAAATATTCTAAACAACAATCTGTTATAAAATGCAGGTGCAAAAGCAAATACACCAGTCTGCAACTTCAGAATGCAGGTGCTGTGCGGCAAAACACCGCACACACCTATCTTGAATAAATATATAATATAATACGGTACTAAAAGGAACATGACAGGAAATACGGTCCAATTGATTTTTCTACACCAGCTGCACATAACACCACATAACGCTCCGTAAAAGTTCCATGGCAATGTTTGGTTTCCAGATACAGATTATTGAGGGTCTTGGATGGCTAGACTCCAGACTACTCACTGAAACAAAATCTCCATCACTCTATAAACAGATACAATTCTGGAGCTCCAGTATCAACTTATTGTTTCTGCCACTGCAAGGAAAAGGAATCAATTAAAACTTGGAAATGAAATAGACTAATTCCATGTCTGATGTGGAGCATTTGAAATGCAAACGAGGTCACTGCCTTAAGCAGGCAAATGGGGAGTGCCCATCTGCCAAAATCAAAGATATGGCTCCAGCAAGTCAAGTATACAAGATCTTACTAATAACCATGACAAAAACTCAGCCAGCAGGGAAGGTATATTGTTTGAAAGAAGAAACCAGAGTCTTCAAGTGACCGAGAAACAGCCCTGAACCCTGACAGTAGGACCCTATAGCGCCGCACCGTAACCTAGCCCGAACCCTAACAGTGCGGACCCTATAGCACCGCACTGTAACTTAGGCCAGTGGCCACAAGCTCACAACCGCCTGGTTCAGGCGCCCTGGCACAATCCCTAGGTAGGACCACCTCTCACACAGGCTGACTACCATAGGCCGGCACCCTGCCACCATTTTATGGGTTGCTGGCAAGGGAGTTTTTTTTTAACCATGCCTGAAATTCGCTCCCACGGGGAGTCAAACCTAGGCGCTGGAGGTGCTATTCAGGAGTCTAGCTATGAACCATTTCGCTTATTAACCATAACCACTTATATCCATTAGAAACTTCTGGATAAAGCAATGGAAACAAAAACTTGATTGCTATGACAAAAACTGATGTATACAGCTATGGCAAAAGTAATTGGTCTTATACTCAAATTCATTTCTTTTATGGAAAATGGTCTATATTATATCAAGAGTCAAATCAAAGTAAATTAAAATATTTTTATAACTAGATTTCAGATCAGACCAAGGTGCAGACTGAATGCCCACTGGATCTGTGATACCAAGAGTATAAGTGGATTCTTATAACGAAATAGACTCGTGCCCACTAAAATTTTGGTACAATCAAACTAAGACATACTCCAAAGATCAAAACTGAACTGCTACTGAAAGTTCAAGAAGCAAGTTGCAGTATTAACATAGTACACAGGTGCTCATAACCCATACTTAAACTATATATATCCTGAGTCACACATGTAATCAATTGGGATTTATTATGCGCATAAAATCTATAGGTGCAACACTGGTGCTAACTTCCTTCCCAGCACTCCCTCCCTATATGGCAATATAGTATGGCTCCTCAAACTTATTCTCTATATGTCACTTGCAGCAATTTGATAAACTTAAAAGTTCAGTGTAAACATAACATTATTCAACAAGAAACTAATGCATATATAGGTATTAATTTTTTTAACCTTTTGCAATGAACACTAGATGCTGGAACTGTGCTGCTGCACGATGCTCTAAGTACCGCTGCTAGCTTGCAGTTAAGATAAATCGCTAATCTGTTGGAAGTACCCTATCACTTACGTTAATTGCCAATGGCCAATCTTCAACATTTTAAGATAAAATGCTAATCTATTTATAGTTACTGATTTAATAATACATGTCATCCTCATTTCTAGCACAAAGATCCTGATCAATCTAGACGTGCACTTAATGATAGGAAGCTCAGCATATCTTAATTGCCAATGGGCAATCACCACTTACATCAGACACATTATTATCAGGTGAAGGTCTTGTTTGCTAACATCCTAAAGAGTTAGTCCACTCTCTCTACAAATGAAATGCATTAGCAATATCATAGGCATGACTAAATCAATCATGTGTTTGTGATTACCATGCCTTGTTTACATGAACACACAGATCTATAGAGTTCAAATAAATTAACTCAAGCAGGAATACTTGCAAGTGTACTGTGCTGTTTTCAACCTTTCTATAAACGTGATGTAAAATGAAACAAAAAGCATGAAAAAATATCAGCAATGTGATTGTGATTAGCATATCTTGTTGAAATCAATCAACAGCTACTTTCTAGTTAGATCGGTTATCACAAGCAAGAATACTTTTGGACCTTATGTGAAATTTAGGGAAGGTACCTTGGATCCATCTAAAAAAGTAAAAATTAATCGCAATGCCCAACTGATACTGGTACAATCAAAGGGACTACAGCAGCATTATTCACGGAACGAAAGAAACCACCGCACCAGACACATATCGTGCAAGTTTTCTGATCCCAGATGCAGAATAAGAGGACAATGTGTTGATGAATGATACTACGCACCGTTTGAATGATTGGATGACCATGGAAGGAGTGATCAGAAGATGATGTCGTCGTCCTTCTTCCCACCAGCAACCAGCAGATTTGCCGCAGCCCCCACGGAGATGCCCCTCTTGAGCGCGAGATCCTCGGCGAGCTGTTCCTCCGCGAACAGCTTGGCGGCGACCATCTGGCGCTCGATCTCCCTCTTCTTGTAGCCCTGGATCTTCTTGAGCCTGAAGAAGTCCTCGCGCTCGAGCTCGTCAAGCTCCCCCTTGATGTAGATGATGGTGTTCTCGATCCTGGGCTTGACGACGTTCTCGAGCGCGTTGACGCGGCGGTTGGTGGTCTTGATGGCCTCGTCGAGCGTGAGGAAGGAGGTCTGCAGCGAGGCGAGCTCGACGAGCACCTCGATGGCCTTGACGTGCGCGGCGCGGCAGGCGGCGACCTGCTGCCCGCCGCGGGCCAGGCCCGTGAGGCTCGGGGACGCGTTGGAGGGGCCCCCGGAGGCCGCGGCGGGGTCGACGAAGTGGGTGAACTTGGGGAGCTTGACCCCGGCCACGTTCTCCTGGTGGGACCGGACGCGGACGGACGCGGCGCGGACGGACTGGAGGACGACGTGGCGGACGCCGTCGCCGGCGACGTACTTGGCCTCGGCTAGGGAGAAGGAGGAGGCGCGCATCGTCTCGCCCATGGACTCCTTGGCGGCGACGATCTTCTTGAGGATGGCGCGGAACTGGACCGTCAGCGCGTCGGACTTCTTCTTCAGCAGGGCGTGGCCGCGGGTCGCGCCGACGAGCCGGGCCTTCATGGCGCCGAGCATCGTCACCGTCGGCACGACGTTGAGGCGCTGGTTCTGCCCAGCCATCACGCCGCCCCGGTCTGCCGCCGCCGATTAGATCCGCTCGCCGCCGGCGAATTTGGGGAGGGAGAGAGGGGATCGCGGGTGCTGTCTCGTGTTGGCTATTGGGACTCGCTGTTTATTGGATCTGGCTAGTTGGACATGAATTCGTGGATCGGAGGATCAGGACACGTCCCCGCCGCGACGAAACGGGAGGGATGTTTAGGTTTGGGCCGAGAGGAGAATATTATATATTGGGCCGAGAGAATTGAATCTCTCACGGTTTTAGTCTTTTGGAAAAGGATAAGGTTTTTTAAATTTCTCCAACTATTGAAACCGCCCGATGCGAGCGGTTTGAGATTGGTTTTGCTCACGTGGCCAGTCATCTTACATGTACCGAGCCACGAGGGACGTAAATCGGACTTTCACGATAGCTTAAGAAGGTCAATTAGACTTTATAAAAAAATATAAATGATTTTTTCAAAAAAATCCAAATATTTTCCTAGAATAAGTATGCATTTAAAAATACTAAAATCTGATTTCAATATAATAAAAATTATAGAAAATTTGTTTTAACTTGAAAAATATATGAAACATATTTCACAATTTTTATAAAATCATGCTCCTAAAAATTTGTATAAATAAGTTTTCAAAAAATTATTCAAACAATTTTATAGAACAAATTTGTATTTAAAAATATTAAAGTATGATTTAATATTAGAAAATTATTTCAACTTAGAAAAATATTAAACTAGTATCATATTTTTCTCTAAAATCATGCTCTATATTTTTTTTTAGTTAGGCAAGATTATCATGATTTTAGGAAGCACATGAAGTCCAACATCCTCGGCCTGTCCAAATTGCCTCCCGCTAAATATGTGATGTCAGATTTTGTATTTGGCCTAGTCTTAAATTTTAGGAGACCATATAAGATTTAAATAATTTTAAGAAAGGAACAAAAAAGGCAGAGTATGATTTTAGGAAAAAATATGAAGCTGGTTTCATATTTTTGAGTTAAAACAATTTTTATAATAATAAATCAGATTTTAGTATTTTTAAATGCATATTTATTTCAAAAAAACAATAAGATTTTTTTGAAAAAATATTTCTATAATTTTTTATGCAAAGTCTAATTGACCTTCCTAAACTATCACGAAAGTCTAATTTACCTTCCTCGTGGCTGACCTAGCGCCCTAAAAACCACTCTCAAACCATTCGTGGAACTAAATCAAACGGTTTCAATAGTTGAAGGAGTCTAAAAAACTAGTTTTCTAATTGAGGGAGGTAAATCAAACTTATGCAATACTTCGTAGTATGTTTATGCGAGATGACATTTTTGACACTTGTATAAAAGGTTAGTGTTTGTTATGCAAACGAATATAGTCTAATGAGGAAGGGGTAAGAGATACTTATCATGTATGTCAAAGGGGTGCAGCCTTTGAAGAACCAACATTAGTTCTAGAACGAGGGATTTAAGGCCCTGTTCGCTTGTTTTATAATCCGTACTTTTTAGCTTGTCTTTTTAGCCAGAACAGTATTTTTCTCTCACAACAAATCAGTCGGAACAGTGTTTAGCTTGTTTTTTTAGCAAAGCGAACGGGGACTAAGTCTTTGCAAGAAGCCTTTGGCAATCCAATCTACTCCTTGTGCATATTATATTTAGCATATGCTTCATAATGTCATAACCTTCGCCCCTCCACAATTATAAGACTATTATTTTACATGCAAGTTACTATCTTCGTGCAAGAACCAAACTAGCACAAGTGAGTATTTTCTCACCATATTATAATGCCTAATATTTTTGCTCTTGTGATTTATTTTGTCACATTCTTGATTTTACCTTCACCTCTCAAGGCAATTTTAAAAACCAAAACATTTTTCATTTTATTTCATAGAATCTATTTATTGTTATTAACATGTAGGTCACCGTCACTGTAAGTATCTTTTACCCTCCCAAGCTAACCCTCCCATAGAATATATTTGACTTATTGTATGCACGTTTTCACCTTCTCATATCAAAATCAGTCTCCATCAGTCAGCGGTTCCCATTAAGTGTTTAGCCTTTGTCACATATCTATTCAATAGCTCTTGAGTTTGCATCGGTCAGCATTCTCCATCAATCGACAATTCTCATGAAATATTCAACCTTCATCAGATACCTCAGTGGTCTTGATCAGTCAATGGTTTTCGTTAGTTAGTGGCCTTCACTAGTCAGTAGATCTCATCACTTAGTGGTCTTCATCTATCATTGGTTATCATCAGTCAGCAACCTTCGTTAGTCAGTGGCCTTCACCAGTCAGTACATCTTATCAGTCAATGATCTTCATCTATCATTGGTTATCATCAGTCAGTAGCCTTCTTTAGTCAGTGATCTTTGTTAGTCAATGGCCTTCACTGGCCAGTAGATCTTATCAGTCAGTGGTCTTCATCTATCATTGATTATCATCAGACAGGAGCCTTCGTTACGAATGGTCTTTATTAGTCAGTGGCCTTCACCAATCAGAAGATTTTATCATATAGTGGTTTAATCAATCAGCGACCTTCATTAATCAATGGTCTTCACCAGTTAGTGGACTTCATCAATCAATGGTCTTCATCAATCAGTGACCTTCGCTAGTTAGTGGCTCTCACTAGTCAGTGGATCTCATCAGTCGGTGGCCTTTATAGAATATTTGGCCTTCGCTAATACATCTCTCAAATGGCTTTTGGGCTTTCATCAGTTGTTTGTCTTCATTGGATAGATGATCTTCTCAGATAATGGTCGAATGACATTCGGATCTTAGAAATATTGGCCTTCGCATTGGGTTTTCATTAAGTGCCAAGTCATTGAACATTATCAGAATCTGCCAGCCATTGCTCTTTATTACAACGGACAACAGTGGCCCACAAAAACTGTCAGACTCCATCAACCATCAACCTTAAGCAACCACCAAACCTTTGAGCCCTCTAAAGCTGACATTTTTCCTCTTTTTTGTAGATTTTATTGTTTGATTTTCATTTTTAGGTTTTTATAATATGCACAACCAAATTTTATTTGAACTAACCTTCGCAGAAAACTAATCCTTTTACGTTCAATACTACAAGTCATATCTATACCCATGCAGGTTCTTGAATGACAGCCTTCGCTAGCCATCCAAAACTATAAGCCTATAACCCTCTCATTCGAGAGCATTACTCTTTATGCGTAGAGTTTAACCTTTGCTCAAGCACAACCATCATTTTAGTAGGGCGCATAATAAGTTTAACCCTCGTAATATTTTTAAGCAAATGCATTCATTTGCATCATCACATACATACATACATGCATTACATAAATACATGGCACCATGGTAACCTGATAAAGACCTGTCCACAATCAGGCATCGGGGCCGTCCCTCTCAAAAGCTTCGAACAGCTTCTTTGGACAAAGACCTGCCCATAATTAGCCATCGGGACCTTTGTTGTAAGAAACTTCACCCGACGAAGACCTATCCACAATCAGGCATCGGGGCTTATACCAAATGACTAACCATCTTTTGTAGGAAGTGGAAAGCCAATGTCTTTTTCAATATCAAAATGCTTGCTAACAAGTTAATATTCGACAAAGCTACAACGCTCAACCTAAGTCCCTGAAAAATGCACCTTATCAACTTAGGTGCATTTTCACGTGACTTCTCCCATCCTTTAGCAAAAAGGAACTTCACTAACACCTTTGGCGTCTACACCAACACCACCTCCATCGACACCTTCGCCACGAGGGTCTTTCCAACACCTTCGGCGTCTAAAACGACATCGCCTTTACCAACATCTTCGGCAACTATACCGGCATCGCCTCTGCCAAATTCCTTTATAGGAGGGCCTTCGCTGACACATCGACACGAGAGGACTTCACTGACATCTTCGTCGTCTACACCAAAATCATCTGTGTGAAACACCTTTGCAGGAGGGTCTTCGGTAGGAGGCCATGGAGGCAAAGACCTATGCGTCGGGTGAAGCCGATGAACCATGTCACAGAAGCAGCGAAAGAAGCTGAAGCCCAAAATGAAGACATCAGAAAAATTAACATCAAGGCACTTGAAGCTAGAAGCCTCAGAAGTTAGAACATGTATAGGCTAGAGTCGTGCGCGTGCTCTTTTCTCCGTGACCTTTTTCTCGCAGGTTTTTGGCAATGGAGTTTTTAGTGAGGCGCGCATGTGTAGGTTGCGAAGGGCGATCCTCGCAACCAAGGTTTGAGTTGTATTGTGTCTCTTTGAAAGTGCATCTAGCCCTTTAGTGGGTTTTAGATGATTGAATGACAACGTGATTAAAGGACTAACCCGTTTGCTAAGTGTGGATAGGAAATATGTTATCTCGCAGGTACTTAATGAAAGCCAAAATGATGTGTTGTTGTATAAACAATCTAGTTCAAGCACAAGACAACAATGCAAATGGAATTCATGCAAAAGCTTAATTATTGTGGGATTTCCATGTACTATGTGAAAGCAAGCTTGTAAGAATTAATTAATGAGACATAAGGGATTGCATATGGATTGGTCTCATATTTGAAGCTTGCTAAATTGAAATAAAAAGGATAACAATACATGAATGGATGATTCAACACAAGATGTGACTTGATGGCTTGAGATGGTGAAGATAGCAAGGAAAGGCTTTGAGGTACTAAGCAAGGGTGAAGGGCAAGCGACGGCTTGGCGGCCGAAGAACCTAGCTAGGGTGAAGAAGGAAGTACTTGTATTTAGTTGAGGTACTAATCAAGCTATGATATCCATGTTTATGTAGAGGATCAAATCACTATTGGAGTGTTTGATGGAAGTGACTTGATACATTTGGGATTATTCAAATTTGATGAATGGAATCAAGCCACGTGCTCAAGATGGGTATGCTCAAGTGAAAAGATCATTATCAACATGTCAGCACCCCTATTTGATGAAGATTGAAAGAGACGGCATCAATTCAAAATAGATCAACTCAAGTGGTATAAATTCATTTTTCCTTTTATCTTGAGTTTAATAGGTATGTCGTACTATTAAGAGGGATGCATCATGTTGATAGATAATATTTTATAAGTGCTCAAGCCAACCCATGTGAGTTTTGAGTATTTGAGCGACAAAAGAGCTAACTTTATTTTTGCTGGTCTGGCAATACCGGACGTGTCCGGTATTTACCCAGCAGTGGTAAAATTGTTGTTCTCGGGTTGGTTCATTGGGAGTCTCGACAATGGTCGGGAGTTCCGACGTCTCGTGCTTTAATTAACTTGGAGAGTTCACTGTGGTGGTCATACCAGACGTGTCTGGTATGGACGACCAAAAGCCAACGGCTAGTTTTCAAATGCCTTGAGGGTCGGGAGTTCCGACGTGAGTCGGGAGTTCCGACGGTCAGAAGTTCTAGCATGTGTCGGGAGTTCCGACACCTCACTAACTTCAACTCAGTTACTTAGTTTTCAAATATGCTAAGGGTCGGGAGTTCCGATGTGGGTCGGGAGTTCCGATGTTCCGACGGTCGGAAGTCCCAGCATTCATCGGGAGTTCCGACGCCTCACTACATCACTGTAACTTAGTTACCATTGGCGCAGTGTAAGTCATACCAGACATATCCGGTATGGCAACGGCTATAAAACGGCTAGTTTTTCTAAGGGGGCTATAAATACCCCCAAGCCTCCACCTTTGGAGGCTGCTGATTTTGCTGGTACACACACATTTTTGAGCCTTGCCAACTCTCCGAACCCTCTCTTAGTGAGTGATTGATCAAATTTGCCAAATCAAATTATGGGTTGAGTGAAATTCAAAAAGAGAGCAATCCAACCACTTGAGCACTTGTGCATATTGTCAATCTCATGATTCGCATTTGTTACTCTTTGACTCTTCGGTCCTAGACGGTTAGGCGTCGCTGGAGAGCACCCGAGAGATTGTGGTGTGCCTCGGAAAGTTTGTAACGGTCGATTCCGCCGCCTCGGAATCAACTAGTGGAAGGAGGAAAAGGAGTTGGAAAAGACTCCGGCTAGGGTGACCTTCATGGTACCCTCTAGGGCTGACCTTCGCTGGGTCGCCCGCAGCCCCCTCCACGGAGAGTAGGACTCGAACGAGTCCAAACTTCGGTAAAACAAATATCGTGTCTCAATTCACATTTCATTTGATATTTGTATTGCTCTAGCTCTTGCGCAGGTTCTCTGTGTATATTATCATCTTTAGTAGATACCTGCAGTTTGGTTTGAAGATAGAAATCAAAGGGAGCAAGTTTAGGGCTGTTCTGCAGAAATCGTGTATACCAGACACGTCCGGTATTCATACCGGACATGTCCGGTATTGATCACTGTGCCAGGCTGTTCTGCAGAACACGTGCATACCGGACACGTCCGGTATACCTACCGGACACGTTCGGTATTTCCTACCTGTGCTGAATATATTTATTCTCTATTCTAACTTTGTGTTGCAGGGTTGTAGATTCTAGATATATTCTTTATACCTTGTATACTTTGTGGCTAACTTGTGAGGGGTGGTACTACTCTTTATTTGGAGTTTCCATTTTGGAAACTCCCTTTACTAACCATTTCCGTATTTAAAGGTGTTAATTTTTAGAAACGCCTATTCACCCCCCTCTAGGCGGCATCCTAGGTCCTTTCACTCTTCTTGTATGAGCATCTACTAGGTCATGTAATACCGGATATAGCTTAGTAGCTAAGGGGCTACTATGTTGGGGAAGCCCTTGTGGTATATGGACCCACTCCCCCTTTGAAGAGGCCCAATAGGGTTCAGTGTAGTGACTTGTCAATTCACCCCACCGAGGGGGCGCTTGTAAATTGGTGTTGTCTATATATAGTGCCATGAGCATGAGGACAAGGGACTCTCTCCTTCCCACTCTCATTTGCAAACCCTAGCCATCGCCTCTCCCCTCTCTACCTCTTAATCTGTTTGGAAATGCTAGTTCCAACACCAGCCTCAAAGCCTGAGTAGCATCGACGAGAGCGCCCATCGGCAAGTACCCTTGCCAGCACTATCCCGCCATGGCCATGATCACCCCCTCCGCACACAGTTGCTCATGCATGCATGCACGCCACAACAAGTCACGACAAATCACTTTTTTGTCGATCGATTTGGGTGCTAATGTTTGGGACTTACCACTATACCGCAACCAAAAATTAGCGTCAGACAAATTATTAATGACCAACAATTGGTTGGTATAACTTTCTACATATATTTAGCTGTTCTATCGGACAATCGGTCTATAAAAACACATATTAGAGTCCAACTATGGATAGATATAGCCCATTTTCACCCAGCCTAGCGGCCACTTCCCTCAACATCAAACGCAACCCATGGCTCAACGATCTCCTCTTCGCCTGCCATGGCTACATCAATCAACGCATTACCTTTGCCAATGAAGATGTGCATCAGAGTATGCATATACTCCTCCTCAACCTCCTTGTTGAGGACGTCGTTGGCGGGAGGCACGATGACGTCCTCCATGAGTTGCTTGGGCAACTTGAAGGTGGGGAAGAAAATATCCCCACCATATATTGAGAGCTTTGCTGGTGCCCTCGGCGCACTGCCCCACCATAATCATGAAGGCCTCCTTCGCATGGGACACCTCCTGCATTCACACCAATAACGCAACATCGTAAGTCATGACTTACATTGACTTGTAAGTTTGGTCTTTGCCCATTTATAACTATACCTATGTTATAAGAGTCTTTGCCTAAAAAATAATCCTAAAAAAGGTCAAGATTTAATATCGTAGATTTAAGAAAAATGTTAGACAATGAAGTATAGAAAAAAACTCAAATTGGAGGTGATCAAGATTTCACCACTATGTGGATTTTAGTAAAAAATCTTATAAAATAAAAAACTATAGAAAAATCTTAAATTGGAGATGCTTGTTAGGTGGTTTGTTGGTTTCCAAGCTAGTGATGTTTAGAAATATCCTATCACATCAATGTTCATGAAGAAATCACAAAAACATATGTAAATTACAACCATCCATTTTAACTATATAAAGGCAACCTAACAATCAAAGGCACATATAGTTAGACCCTACATGAATTAGTGTTTTTTCTTTCCATCGTAACCATCCATTTTAACTATATAAGGGCATGAGCAATATTGATCCAACTAGTGGTCCTTATAGATGGAACGATGGTATAGTTGTTATTATATTCCCACAATCTTGGGCCATGTAGTCATCATAGGTAGATCCCATTTTAAAATAAAGATGATATTATCAACCACCTCTTCTAGTCTCTCTCCCTCTCTCCTATCAATTTCTCGTTTCACACGTAGCTCACAGCCGCCCATGGCACTGAATTCGACGCCCAAACCGCACGGCACACCCTACCTCCATCCTCCCAAATTCAGAGCGACACACCTCCTCTAGATCCGACGAGATCACCTATTCAAGATCCGAGCAGCCATTACCTCTTCAAGATTCAACACCGGTATTATTCCTTTCTACTGGTGTGGAGCCACACCAGGCCCACCCCTAGTGTAGGATCTCTGGTTAGCCTAGAGGGGGTAAATAGGCCTATTAAAACAAAACTCAAGCAGATGTCAAATTTCACGTGCGACACTACCTCTCTGACCTCGTAGCACTACCGGACAACAACACTATCGGGCTATAATAGCGGTACTACCGCACCTACAGACAACTTCGAGTCACAGTTCAAAATCAGTGAATAAAAACTTAGATCAGAGAAATTCCTTAGCTCCTACAGGTATGAGGTTCACAGATCGAGAGCTAGAAGTGGTAGGAACTCCACACAAGTAGATCGGCCACAAACCCTAGAATCGACCTCAACAACAATCTAAAATGCAAGTGAAGTAAATCAGGCATAAGGTGACACAATGATTTATCCCATGGTTCAGCTCGCCACCAAGGCTTGCCTAAGTCTACGTTGTTGAGGTTGCCATGAAGTCTAGGTCTTTACAACCCTTCCTTGTTCTCAAGTCAAGAGAGTTACCTCTTGAGATGAGGGGTGAGTTTACTAGCTACAAGAGATGATTACAAACCTCCCGGGCTACCACATAAGTTGGCAAGCTCCACGGGGCGATGCTCTAGCTAGCTAAGAGCCAAGCTCCAAGAGTAATAAACATAACCACCGCCAAAACGTGAACCAAATGCTCTTTAGGCTTTGGGAATCAGTGGATCTGCTCTCTAATCGAGTTTGACACCTGAAAGCATCTAGGCCCCTAGTTGGGTTTCGGTGATTAATGACGACACGAGATTACTATGACTAACATGTGTTTTGCAGAGGTAAGTTGAGTTAGGTTATGGTAATGGCAATTGATTAGGCAATCATGGTTGTCATGCCCCTAACGATGGAAATCGTTTTGGTTTTTAAAAGATGGATGACAAGGTTAAGGATGGACTAGTTCCAAGTGTCGTTTGGTGTTGAAGAGACACTTAGGGTAGTTTAGAACTTTGTTTTTCCTTTGGCCATACTATTAATGGAGGTATGGACTAGTAGCTTGACCTAGGTGAGTCTAGTGGGTTAGGTGTGGTGCACACTTGTTAAATCTAGCACTAGGTAGCTCAGGAGTAGCCCTAAGATCAATTGGAGTAAACTTTATTCACATAGGATTTTGAGTTAGAAGTGAATGGAGGGTCAAATGACTAACCAGACGCTGGTCTGGTTGTGACTGGACGCTGGAGGATGAGTCCGGTCAGTTTATTTGATCAACTAAAGTTGTCTGGTTGCGATCGGACGTTGAGTGAAAAGTGACCGGACGTTGGGTGCCTACGTCTGGTCAACTCCAAAGAGGTTTCAGAGAGGGAATTTCTTGATTGGACATGTAAGGTCAGTGCTGATCGGACGCTGGTCAGGATCCAGTAACTGACCAGACGCCGAACAGTGAAGTGACTGGACTCTGGGTGCCAGCGTTCGGTCAACATCAGTAAGGTTCCGTCCGATCAGTGCTGACCGGACACAGATCAGAGTCCGATCAGAACTTAATGGCTCTTTCTGACATAGTGGCGGGGATAACTGATTGGAGTGTCTGGTCACCCCGCAGAGTGATGACTCAGCCTCCAAACGTTATGTTTTGAATGAGGGGGTATAAATACTCACTCCACTCGTCCAAGGGAGGTCTCTTGCCCATTTGTTCAGCTAAGAAACACCCTTAAGAGTGCAAAGGAGAGCAAGAGCCTAGTGAGGTGATTGAGATTTGAGATTCCAAGATTAAGGTCCTCATTAGTGCAAGGAGAGTAACAAGTGTGCATCCACCCTTCTCATTAGGCTTGTTGTGGTCAAGTGAGAGTTTGTGCTTGTTACTCTTGGTGATCACCATCACCTAGATGGCTCGGTGGTGATTGAGAGTTTGGTGATCATCCGACGGAGCTTGTGGATGACCCAACTCAAGTTGTGAGCGGTCCAAGAATTAGCCCGTAGAGAGCACTTGATCCTTGCGCGGATCAAGGGGGAGCTACACCCTTGTGTGGGTGCTCCAACGAGGACTAGTGGGGAGTGGCGACTCTCTGATACCTCGGCAAAATATCGCCGCATTCCTTTCCCTCACTTTACTTTAAGCATTTACATTTGAGAAATTTATTTCTTGTCTTTACATTCCTATAATTACCATGCTAGAGTAGGATTAGAACTTAGGATGCAAAACTTTTGTGCGGTAGAACAATAGAATCACATTGTAGGCATAAGGGGTGAAGTGGGCTAAGTATAGGACTTAATTATTGTAAGGAATTTAGAATTAGCCCAATTCACCCCTCTCTTGGGCATCTTGATCCTTTCAGCACCTTTTTCTTTTAAAGATTGATGGAGAAATCAATAGAGAAGCTTGGGAGCTTAAGGTCACCAATGGAGGAGAGAGAGATGACCACTTTTCTGTTCTTGGACGAACTGAGCGGTTCAGAAGCAAGAGAGAGACGTTGGAGAGAAAGGAAAAAGGTATAAATACCCCTAGCCCCCAATGGTCACTTAAGTCACGACAGTGCCACGGCTCAAGTGCGGCAGTGTATCTCTCCAGGTGCGGCACTGCCACACAAGGCAAGACAATAATGATAAGAGTAAAGTGTTGGCTGTCTTAGCTGAGTAGCTGAGGATGTAGGTGTAAGATAGAGCACTTGGTAGCACATGTTAGCTCAAGCATTGTGTCCCCCTTTATAGTACGGCTTTTCCTATACTCAAATTCAAAATATAAAAGAATTTAAACCTCCTTTGAGTTTGAAGCCATCGACATTTGTAATTGGGGGCACCTCCGTTTCGTATAACATCCTTGATTATATATTCATGCTTGTCATCTCGATAAATATCATTAGTCCTCTAATTGTGTGGTTATTATCACAAAAACCTACAATTAGGGCTTGATTGCACTTTCACCTAGTAGTCCGTCCCCCCCCCAGTCCTCCACCCGAATGCGCCTGCGCATCAGCAAACAACCGCTAGAGTCCGATGTGAGGACTGCGAGAGGGGAATGAGCACGGGGGCTAGGTGCATTGTTGCAAAGCATGTAGGCGGCTGGGGCAACAATCTCACAGAGCTCGTGAGCGACTGAGGTGGTGACCTCGTAAAGTGTGCCTCATCGTTGAGCACTTCTTGAGGGTGCTCAACGATGCATCGGTGGAGGGCTCGCGAGGCAACCAACATCCTCAAACCCCTCCACCACGATGGTATATCGTGCCATACTGGTGTAACCGACTAAATCCACCCTTGCAATTGATATCATGAGATTAAACGTGATCCGAGCTTAGTAAATAGAATTGGTGCTATCATTTATATTGAGTTAGTGATGTTGAATATCTTGGCAATTACATTTTTATTTACTTCTCAGTCCCTCCATTCTAAAAAGAATAGAATTTTTGTTTCCCGAGAAGTCAAACAATCTCAGATTTAACTATAGGTTTATAAAAAAATGATACCAACATTTATATTTCAAATATATTTATCATGAAAATATGTTCTACAATGAATCTAATAATACTTATTACGCATCATATACGTTAATACATTTTTTTCTAAGTTTTCTTATATAATTGACTCCTTGGGAGCCGACACCTTCATTTTTTTTGGTGTGTGTGGGGGTACAATGAGTAGACGTGGCAACGGCAGTGCCGTAGCTGGATATTTTGTTTATTTAATCTCAATTTTAATGATAGCACTGGTGCAGTGCCCAGACCACAACAATCTTAACAAGAGCTGACACTACCATTTGTAGGTGGTACCGCCACAATTCAGTCTGGGCGGTATTTCGGTTCCTAAAGAAATTTAGTTCCTCGAAAAATAGGTATCCATCTGTTCCATCAAAAAATCGGTACCGAGGAACTTCGGTTCGGTATTTTTGGTATTTATCGAAAAATACCTAACTGATCGCATGGACATTTAATAGTAGGTTCAAAAGCTAATTTTGACATAATTTGGACATGATTTCATAGAGAATAATAATGCTAAATACATACATATAAAAGTCCATGAGACTATAAGAGTAGAGTACCTCAAATACATAATATAATAGACTAAAATAGTACTATCAATAATATAACAATACTCAAACTCAGTACATTCCATATAATTCGGTATTATTCGGTTCCCCGAGGTAAAGTACTAGTAAATTCGGTTCCTGGGAATTAGGAACCGAACATGGTACCGAAAAATTCAGTTTCGGTATTTTCGGTTCGGTTTCGGTATTTTTGATTCAGTCCCGGTTTTAGTATTTTGTGCCCAGGGTTTGCCACAATCAACAAATGAGCAGGTTGCTTGTGTGCATTTCTGCGCATCGAAGCCTGCTTCAATTCACAAGCTAGATGGCGTAGTGGGTAATGTGGACGACGTCCTCGGGCCTTGCCGGCGGATGGGTCTTGTTCTTCATCCGCAGCTGCATATACTCGTTGTACACGAACCCCCTGTACCGCGGCGCCTCGCCGATCTTGGCCATGAACTCCGGCAGCGGCTCGATCCACTCGTCGCCATGGATGTTGAAGAAGAAGGCGAACGAGTGCCTGTGCAGAATTTTTTTTAATTTTAACATTTTTTTTGAATATAATTTTAAATCTAACGCTGTCGGGTTTTTTTTTAAAACTAACACTTTTAGCCGCGCCTATTGCCCTGGCGTGGCCAAATGCCTGTGCCGTGCCATGCATGGTGGCGCGGTACAGTGCTGACGTGGCGTGGGTCGACCGGGAGGGCCGCCGACGTGGCGGGTCTTGCCGCGCCACCGACCCTGGCGCGGCAGTGCCGCGCCCTGATCTGTAGCGCGGCAGGACCAGATATATACCGCGTGCCGCACGCACCCCTGCCCTGCCCGCCCGCCCAAACACCGCCGTCGCCGCCGCCAGCGCCCTGCCTACGGCCGCACGCGCCCGCGCCCGCCTAGCCTCGCCTCGCCTCGCCCCGCCCGCGCCCGCACGGCCCGGCCTCGGCCGCTCACCCACGCCGCGCCCGGCCACTCCCGCCGCGCAGCGCCCTAGCCAGCCGCGCCACGAACGCCAGCGCGTCAAGGCCGTCTGCTCCTAAGGTACCTCCCTCTCGATTTCATATTTTTTTATTATTATCTAGTATAGTTAGTATTTTTTATCCCTACGGTACCCCATGTGCCCTCGCAATCCTCGAGCGGCCGTCGTAGAAGCAAAAGAGTTGATGATGGTCTGCTAGTGCTAGCATTTTTAGGAGCATGTAGGGGCATCGAGGCTATTTTCATTGACTATTAGTGTCTTTAACCAAATTTATATAATAACGTACTAATATTTATGATACATAATAGGTATTATTACATTAAGCATGGAGTATACTTTCGTAATAAACTTATTAGAAGATAGAAATATTGATACCGTTTTTTTAGTTTTGATCAAACTTAAACATATTTTACTATTCGAGAAGCAAGATGTGTATTTATTTTGAGACGGAGAGATTACTTGTAATTTTAGAATCAAAGTTTTATATGGATTGATTATGTATTTATTATCTAGTATAGTTAGGATTTTGGGTTTAGAGATTTAAGCTAGTTAGGTTAGTGAATTTGTTTGTGATTTATTTGTGAACTTACTAATGTTAACTTGAATTTTGTTAATTTGAATACTCTAACGCTTTGTTTATCAATTTGTAACAGGATGGCCCCTCCCACGCAGCACCCGTTGTACCCCATTCTGGAGGTGGAGTACGACGACCAACACCGAGCACACATCTTGAGTGACAACAACGTAGAGGTGTCCTTGCCTCCTTTGAGGCCCCGCACTCACACCAGGGCGCATCAGTGGGACGAGCGTTATACGCTGTACATACGGCGTGCCGGCTTCCTCGAACTTGTCCGTGTTGTCAACCACGGTCTTTCGCCCCTTGACCCAGCACTACTTGCTACAGCTGTACATGGGTGTGAGTGCATTCTTTGTACGTAAACTTTTTTGTAACAAATTGGAGGCAACTAATAGTCGTTCTATTCTTATAACAGGTGGAGGCCTGAGACCCACATGTTCCACCTACCTTGTGGCGAGATGACCTTGACGTTGCAGGACGTGAAGGCTATTTTAGGCCTTCGGTTGGGGGGACTTCCAGTGACATGGATAGTTGACAACAATCGTTCTATTCTTATAACAGGTGGAGGCCTGAGACCCACACGTTCCACCTACCTTGTGGCGAGATGACCTTGACGTTGCAGGACGTGAAGGCTATTTTAGGCCTTCAGTTGGGGGGACTTCCAGTGACATGGATAGTTGACAACAATCACTGGATGGAGCTGGTGGCTCAGTTTACTGGTTTTCTTCCACCGAACGACGATGCTTCCAAGAAAAATAAGTGAGTAATTCAAGCCTATTTAATACTTGTATTACTTTACAGCTGGCATCGGGTCTCATTTTCTTTGATCAATTACCGGAAAAGTTCCGGTGTTTCATCGTCCTGGATCACAGAGCGCTTTGAGTACTTGGATCCATAAGCTGAGGAGGCACAGATCGACAGGTTTGCTCGAGTGTGGCTCTAGCACTTTCTTGGTGCTTTCCTCTTCCCAGACGCCTCGGGTAACACCATCAGCTGGATCTTCCTTGACGTACTTCGCCAGCCATGGGAGAACATAGCGGGGTACAGCTGGGGCAGTGCAGTCCTGACATGGACGTATCGACAGTTATGCGTTGCCTACCGTCGCACCTTAGGACATGCGAACCTTGGGGGTTGCTCCTACCTACTCCAGGTTTGGTGTTGGAAACGATTGCCTGTTGGGAGGCCCCTTAATAATGGTTTACTGGTAAGTACTTTGGTTCATTATATTCTTCCAGGCAGTTAGATATGATGAGATTATTTGTTGCTAATTCATTATCGTGTTCAATGCAGCAATGGAATGGGCATGATACACTTCCTACAGCTCTGTATATCTAGACGGAAGCACAGTTAGTTAGAGGGAATGCGTGGCGCAAGTACAGGGAGTATACGGACGGTCTTGACGTCCTGACACAGCACCAGGTTACGCTCTCTGTACTATCGTAGCAGTGTCTTCTTCGATGTACACTATATCACAACCTAACACAATTACGAAATTTTAGGTGTTTTTATGTCCTTGGGATTCTTTGGAGCTCCAGGACTATCTGAGTCCTTTCACTAGGGACGAGTCACACGAGTATCGCTACGACGTCCCTCTTATTTTCTTCCATGTGGTCGAGATTCACTTGCTCATCTGGGTCTGCAGACAGTTTGAAAGAATGATAGGCTGCCCACCACCACTTTACTCCACCAATCAAGTATTGCACGGGTGCGTTATCGATTAATAACAATACTACAATTCAGAGGTGTGTTTGGTACAACTAATATCGTTTTGTTGCAGGTTTGACCGCAGGAAGAGGTACAAGACCAAGGATTGGCGCGTGACACACAGCTCGTACATCCATTTGTGGCAGACCAGGGTACCACATGCGGTCCTTGCGGGTCCTCCACACGACCAGCACACCTTCGACGAGTACCTGCGGTGGCTTCATAGGTCTACGAGGACACATATCAAGCCCCGGTACACTGATGTGGCGATTGACGAGGACTCGGAGGAAGATGTCATCGAAGATGTGTACGACGTCACCACTAGGGAGGACACACAGCTACAGAGAGCCCCGCTTCAAAGATACGTGGTAAGATACTTGAATGGTATAATTTGTTATCCTTTTGGTATTAAGTATGTGTACTAAAACTGTCCAACTGCGTTTCTGTACCTAGGCGACACAATTGTCAAGACTGTCCAACGAAGCAGCGTTCCGGCTTCACGAGTCTAGAGGGCAGGGGCTAGGCGTTCTTGCGGCTTTTGTGGAGATAAACATAAACTTGTCCGTTTCGAAAATATTTCTTTATTGTATATGCGTTTGGGTAATGAACTAACTTTAACGTCTATTTATGCAGAAGGTGAAGAAGAGCTGTAGGAAGCTAGCTCAGAAGTTGAGCTGTATGGACACTTCTTATGAGGAACCGCCACTCCCCGCGCGGTTGGATGGCATGTCTTCAGCCTCTTTGAGGACACTAGCCGGCTCTTCTCAGTCGATGACGCAGGGTGCCACTTCCGCGGTGCGTACACCACCACATCATAGCGCTGGGAAGGACCCTGCAACCGAGGACGAGGAGGAGGACGATGACAACGACGACGAACCCTCGGGTTTCCGCGGACAGCACGGCCAGTGGGACGAATGGCCGCAGGACGAGATCGGCATGTCTCAGCTAGGTGGTGCCCCGTTTGGCACCCAAGGAACCTCACAGGTACTAACAAAGATAGTTTGTTTCAATACGTAGGCTACATGAACTAACGATCATAAAGAATTATAAGTAATCGTGTGTATCATATACCTGCAGGGTACGAGCCATACGCACCGTCGACGCGACCATACCGATGTTGGCTACACTCCGAATGTGTTGCCAACAAATCCGAAGAGACAGAGGCGTCCGAGGGATCCTTACACTCATGGGTCTTAGTTTGTTTAAGTCAAATGAATATTGGCATCCGAAACTTGCGGGGTTATTTGGTTATGTTATGTCAAACTTATGTCAAAACAATGAATATGTTATGTGGTAGCTTGACAACTTGCTTCTTATTCGTTTCTTTGAGTCGCGGTAGCACTGC